>NC_056728.1:1479110229-1479295229 GCF_019279795.1 Protopterus annectens | reverse complement strand
CCTACTGATTTTCCAAGGACAATTACTGTCTGGGGAACAGACCAAACATAACAGGCAAATGTCTGGCCAGTCTGTGGACAGCATGCCACTTGAGAGTTATGCCAGAAACATATCACTGTCAGACATCAGGTCACTCAGTAAATGCATATCTGGACAAACCCTGTCAATCTAGCAACCCTCAATGTGTATAACAGCACTAATGACATATAATCTGTACCCAATTCTGGAGCTTTGTCCCCCATGTTGTTGGGCTGTCTCTACATGTCCTGTCCCATGAAGTATTTCCACTTACTGTCTGTGAAGCTGTAGCCCCCACACCTCCATAATGTCCCCTGCACAGACAAGGAAAAGGGGCAAGGCCCACATGAAGGATGTCCCATATATTGAATCTAGCAACAGTGTCCAGGCCCACAACACAATACTATGTGGGCACCTACATTTATGTATGGCCTCAGCAATACCTGAAAGGACAACATCAACCCCCTCAAGGTAGGCTGAACACCTGTGGTGGACAGTAGCAATACAAAACTGCCATCATAAGTGGAAATAATCATAGGATGGACCAAGAAGAAACAGGTGCCTAATTGGCAGCCATGTCACCTTGTCCTGCACTAGCAAATAAGGTCACATGTGATGTACACTAAGTCTGTCTTGAGTGCAAGCTGGATAAATCCAACAAGGACAATCAGTAGGCCTTCCACACATGTCTGGAATTCCAGAGACAACACACATGTCTGCTCTGTAGTGGTGGTCAATACCACCACATGCACATATGCAATAGATATAGGCAACTGGCTGCAGACAGGTGAAGTGTAAACGTCACTCCCTCTGTCCCCCCATAGGTACACATGTGCATGTACTGCACCTGCCCCCTCCCCTCATGATCAAAAAGCAGATTTTTAATGCCCTCTCAAAGGTAACACACAGAAGTCTCCATAGACTTGATACCATTCCTGGCTGAATCCTACATGAACATGGGCATGGGCTCTCAGTCTCTCTTTTCTCACTCTCACTCAATAATAATATTATAAGAGTATTATAATAATATAATATATATATATATATATATATACAAATATATATATATAAAAGATATTTGATAAGAATGAACTGTGAGCAATGGATAGCAATGTTCAGCAATGCTTAACAGGTGTAAGCATTGCTCAAATATGAATGCTAAGCAGCAGCTAGCTCAGCTAAGCAGATTTATGCACTGGTAAACATTGGTAAGTGAAGCCAACACAGATTAAGCATCTGTACATTTAACCATGTGTTGGCATTGCTTAGCATCATGCAAATCCACTTACAACTGATTAAACTGCTTTAATCACTCTGTTTCCATCAGCAACTGTTTTGTCTAGCAACAAAATAATCAGCCCAGTAAAGTCTTGTGTGCAGGGCACTGTACACCAATGTCAGACCAATGTACTACTACACCATTTAAGCTGTAAGGATTGCTGATGCTTTTTCAAACATATCATACAGTAGAGTCATTCAACAGTAGAGAAAATATTCCATAGAATCAGTCAGGTTTTGTATTTATACAAATACACATGTATATATGTAAGGAGATGCATATATATGGAAAATATATACATAATATAAATAGAGATATACACATAGAATATATACATATGCATATATATAACTATATATATATATATATATATATATATATATATATATATATATATATATATATATATATGCTCATAACATGTAGTGGAGTCGTACCTCACAACCATACCTCTTAACCTATTATTACAAGAAGTCTGGCCAAAGGCTATCCAAATGGGGGGAACAATGGGCCCAAACTAGGGACATATTTTAAATATTGCTGTTATAAATGTAGAATGATGCCACAGTGACAAGGTTTTTTTCAGCATACATGTTCTGAAGGATGTGAGTTCTGAAACTAAAATGAATGCCATTATTTACTGTCAGAAATCCACAGATCCTCACAGTGATTCACCAGGGATATACAACTAATGAATTTATGGAAGTGACTAAAAATATGAGGAATAAACCTGGACATACTGTAACAATCTGGACAGTCGAGATGTAGGCTCAGAACCCATAGTGCAACGAATCTGGACCAAGCCTGACAAAGTGGGGAGAGAAAGCCATGAAAAAAGGGACATATCTGAAATACTGGAGCAGATAAGCTGACACAGTTGTTGCAGTAACACTCTCATATCTGTCCTAACATATATTGACTGAAATAGCACAAGTCCAACACTCAATTACTTTTCATTAATTAGTGACTGAAATCCTCACATCATCCCATGGATGTGTCAGAAATGCACAACACTTATGGAAGCCAGACAACAGTACATCCTACAAATATCTGGACATAACATCAGATTAAGGAAACTACGCTCAGTTGCTAAGCATGTCACCAAGCACTGTTCAATCTATAGTCAGACTGACACAACACTAACGCAAATCCACTAGGGGGAAATACACATTTATTGGCAAATATATCAGGCACTACAGGGATGAAAAGTGCTGAAAAATAGACACAAACGTGAAATTGCATGCCCACAACCAATTCCACTACAGTCACAGTGACATACTGGTAAGCCAAAGGAACAGTACAATATAAGGTCTGTGTGAACAAAAACACCTCAACAAGCTTCCCACTCACACAGTCCACCTACATATGCTGGTCCAATTCATAGTGTAGTAGGATGTCTGACAGTGGTATGGGACATGTCTCAGTCTGCCACTACAAACATATACAACCAATAGAACATCAGACACAGGAGCAGCATGCACAGGTAAATAGAAAAAGAGCCGTAACACATACATCCACTCCCTTCCCTACATAGACTAAATAACATTGACACACTGCACTGCTACACAGTCCTGACAGTCTGTCCACAATTGCCAGAAATACACAGACCTCTCAACTGTACAGAGTCCCGCAGAATGTCCAGGCTTTCCCCTCATATATAAGACCTCTTCCACATAACATGTCTGGCAGTCTGATACATCACTGGGATGATATCAGGAATTTAGTCACTAAATTATCATATGCCATACCTATCAATCTCTTACTGCATGACATCTGGACAAAGCCTGACATAATTGTGGGACACAGGCCCAAAAACAGAGGCATATTTGAAATGTTGCTGTTATAAACTTAGAACGTTGCTGGTGTAACAGGGTTAGTTGTAACATATCTTTTCTGAGGGATAATAGGTCAGAAACACAAATGGATGTTAGCAGTTACTGACAGCAATCCCCAGAGTATGCTACTGGTTTTCCAAAGACATCAAATGTCTGAAGAGCACACCAAATATAAACTCTGGCCATTCTGTGGATAGCCCTACAGTTGAGAGTTATGTCAAACACATAACACTGTCAGAGTTTAAATCATGCAGAAACTCCATGTCCACACAAACCCTGTTAGACTATCATTAATCCAAATGTATAACAGTAATAATTACATTTTATCCCTATGTCTGGAACATTCAACCCCATTTTGTTGGCCTGTCTGTACAGTTTTGGTTGTAAGAAGTATTTCAAAATCCTCTCTGTGATGCTGTTGTTCACATACCTCCATGAAGTCCTCCTCACTGGCAAGGAAAAGGGCCAATGCCCACATGAAGTACTCAGTTATAGGAGTGTGTTGCCATGCCATTGACTATATGAATAACAACACAGCTGTTCTACATGCAATTAGCAAGTGGGGGACATCAATTGATGCACAGGCCATCAGCTGCTTATGAGCATTACCTACAAAAGGCAAGCTAATGCCTATGCAAAACAAATGTACACCCTACATCCATGAGAGAGAGAGAGAGAGAGAGAAACACTGAAAAGAAAAAAAGGCAAGCAGGATATAACCACCTACACTTGTAAAAACAGGTATGTCAAACAAGTAAGCATGTAATGGACTCTAGTAGGGGGTATGTTAAAATGAGAAATAGGAAATTTAACATATATGTCTCAACAAGACTTGCTGTACTGATATATTGCCAGTCAGAACCTATGGCCATAGCATCTGGGTCTTTCTGCAGTGACATAGATTATAAGTCAGGCTCCTGAGTCACCCCAGGAAAGGATGGCTCACATATGACTACTACTGGAGTATCTGTTAAACAATACTGACTGTGACAATGCTAGGCCAGCTACTGGGATGTCATACATATCCAATACATGGTATTTGCATAGTAAAGCATCCCGCCTCGGCACATGTCCAAACCAATGTAATCTTGCCTCTCTGGCTTTGTCTCAAAACAATAAAAATATCACTTAAATCTGCTGAAAAAGGAGTCAGGATCCAATAATACGTACCGCAATTATAAAGTAACCACAAATGTATTAAACATTTCATAAAAACTGTGAGTGTCCAAAACAAGTCAACATGGGCTGACCCTCTTATATACACATTGCTAATCATGTGCACCATCATCACACCCAGTGCAAATCCTAACATCTGTAACTCTGCCAAGTCCAGCTCTGACTCTTGCCTTTCTGTCAGTGCCACTGTCTCCATGCCATACAGCATAACTGGTCTCACTGTCCTCTTGTAGACATTCCCTTTCACTTTTACTAGTAACTTTCTGTCACAACTTGTAGGGCAGCCATGTGGCATGACTGTGTGCATACATACACACACACATGTCTGTATCACAGGCAGGTTACCTCCAGATGCACACAGAACCTCTGCACAGCCCATGTATTGGATACCCCTCCAAACACACACACATGATATCAACCTTATGGCCCAGCCTACGCCTCTGGCAAAACCATACCACACCCTGTGCATATGATGATAGCAGTGTCACATCCCTGTCATCCATAACATTGATGCAGGGACATGCTAATATGGGTCTGATGCACAGGGTGACTATAGTGCAATGTAGTTATGTAATACCCCGGCACTATCAGGTTTCATCTCATATCATGCGTTCCGGCCCCAAAACCCGGACCACACCACAAAAGGAGGGGGTGTATCCATATTCATCAAGGATACCCACACCTCCAGGTTGGTGGCTACGCACGAAGCATCGGAAACCATCCAGGTGCAATTAACCATAGGCAAAACTGCTCTACAATTTGTAGCATGCTACAGGCCACCCTCTCAAACTCAGGAAACCCACACAGCCCTCCTGAAGACACTGGAGGGTATAAATGTATCACCAAACACCATCATATTGGGTGACTTCAACTATCAAAATATAAACTGGGAACATTACTCAAGCCCAAACTTTCTAGCCCAAAGGTTCCTGGAGTTCATAAATTCAAATGCCATGGAACAACTAGTCACCGTCCCCACAAGAGGAGAAAATATACTAGATCTCATCATCACGAACATGGGGACAAAATGCTCCACACCGGAAGTATATCGCTCATTGGTGAGATCAGATCATAAACTAATCTCACTAGAAATCCACATCCCGCCCCCACCCAAACAAAAAAGACCACAGTGAAGAACTTCTCTAAAGCAAACTTCACACTACTCAAGACAGGTGTGGTATCCTTCAAGGTCCCCGAGCCAATGGAAACCACAACCCAAGCTGCAGAAGCCCTTACAAATTCCTTCTATGAACACCTTCAGGACTGCATGGATCAGGTTATCCCAAATAAAACCAAGACTCTTTCCACCAAGGGAAAACGTCCAGTCTGGTGGACCCCAGCCATAAACAAACTTTACAATAAGAGGAGAAAGCTATTACATGATAGAGCAAAATCCCAAAAAGGGAAGGCATCTTTGATCAGCACTAGCAAGAAACTACGATCCCTCATAAAATCATCCAAGGCCAACTTTGAGAGAAAAATTGCCATAGATTCAAAAGACAATCATAAGGCCTTCTTCAGCTATGTCAGAAACCTGGGTGGAAACTCCCAGATATGCTCAGAATTAGTCCAAAATGATACAAAAATCACTGAACCCACAGACATTGCCAACATACTGGCAGACAGGTTCAGCGCAAACTTCACCCCTCTCCCCAAAGGAGAGATAACTATCTCAACTGAGAGTAGCCTCCCAGACATCTCAAATGCAGGTGAAAGCTGCTCTCTCTAAAGCTAAAACACAGCATCAATGGGACCGGATGGGGTCCCCGGCTGTGTGCTACATGAACTCAATGAAGAACTAAACCCGCACATAAGGCAGCTGTTTAATCTTAGCCTCACCACAGGATATGTGCCCAAGGAGTGGCGTACGGCAACTGTGGTCCCACTCCACAAAGGCGGTGCCTCTACGGACCCTGGTAATTACCGCCCCATAAGCTTAACAAGCCTGGTCTGCAAAGCTATGGAGAGGATCATAATGGAACTCATAAACAAGGACATAGGGGACTTACAGACCTTGGACCCAACCCAGTTTGGCTTTGTCAAGGGCAGATCTTGCCTTTTGAACTTGGTCGACTTGTTCGAAACAGTCACCAAGGCCATTGATGAGGGAAAGGCAGTCCATACAGCCTACCTTGACCTTGCAAAAGCTTTCAACACAATACCCCACTCGGGTATTATAGAGAAACTTACCAGCTTAAATGTAAACCCATATGTCACAAGATGGGTTGCAAACTGGCTAAAGGACAGAACCCACAGGGTTAGAGTTGCTGGAGCCATGTTAGACTCCAAGCCGGTTACAAGTGGAGTCCCACAGGGCTCAGTCCTTGGTCCCCTATTGTTCGGCATCTACTTCTCAGAAGTACAGGCAAACATAGGAGGACTATGGCTGACAAAGTTTGCGGATGACTGCAAACTGGGTGCCATAGTGGATAGTACATCGGACACAGACATCCTTCAGAGGGGTCTCACGGAAACTGATAGCTGGTGCCAGAGCCATGGCCTGAAGTTAAATGCAAAAAAGTGAATAGTCATACCCTTCGGGAAAAACAAGGTAACCTCAAGCTACCATATAGGTGGCAACCCACTAAGCACAGAAGAGGTTATCAGGGACCTGGGGACCCAGATTGACAGTGGCCCCTTGTTTGACGCTCACATTGCTAAAGTGGTTCGAAAGACCTTCTACATTGCCCATCTGATCATGTAGGGATTCACATCCAGATCAAGTGAGGTCATTGTTCCCCTGTACTCTTCACTTATCAGACCAATGATCGAGTACAATGCCCCATTCGAGATGTATCTCACCCGACACCTGCAGCAATTGTAGAGACCCCAAAAGTTCCTCACCAAAAGGATAAAGGGACTCCAAAACCTGTCATATGCTGCCAGACTGAAGAAACTCCAACTCTATTCAGTTGCATACCGTCTGCTCAGAGGTGACCTTTGCCTGACATACAAGGCCATGACCAACCCGGAATTAATGGACATGCTCCACCTCAAAAAATCCAAATCCACCAAAACCACTAGAGCAAGAGACTTAAACCTTAGCACGGATATAAATAGGACGTGCTGGAGGGATAGATTTATCACCCAGAGACTCCCCATGCTGTGGAATAAAATCCCGGTCCATGTGAGGCAGAGCACCTCGCTGGCTCTGTTCAAGAGAAATCTTGACCGGTGGATGGGAGATCGTAGGTTTACCCCAGGAATCATCTCTGTGTCACTACTGGACAGAGGCACAACAAACTAATGGGCACAGTATTTCTAACATAAGGGGCGGCGTAAGCCACATAACTTTGGGCTAGGCTTATAAATGCCCTAGGGCAGTTAGCCTAGTATAAACCTATGAACCTATGAACCTAATACTGTGTCAGGTGCTGTTGGCTTGCATTTGTTATGGGTAAACATACAGGTATATGTGCCTTATTAGCCAGGATGCATTATTGCTGTTAGTACCACTGTCATGTCTGACATGCTGTATTCTGTTTGTGTTCCAGGTGTCTGTTTGTCTGCAGGCTGTGGCCCTCCAGACATTCCAAAGAGTGAGTATGGCAAAGTTGGAATAAACTGACTGTGTCATAGGCAAGGTACAGCTTTATATGTAAATGTACCAGGTGTGTATGTATGCAACAGTGTGTAAGGGACACTGTTGTCAGACAGTGTGACCTTGCATATATACCCCTTGTCACAGACATTTAGCCTTCAGACATGTCACCTTAGTGTTGTGTAGTCCCACAGGCTCATACATACAGAACAGATTACTGCAGTACTATCAGCAGGTCCCTCACAAGTGTAGCCTTGACATTAACTGCTACAGATTCACCTGTCAATACCTTTTGGCCCTGCCATTTCTTTCCCATACACACAACCCTGATGCAGTTGGTGAGGGCATTCATGATACTGTGTATGACAGGTTTGTGGTATATATTCCTGAATTCACAGGGTGGAACAGGGCGACAAAATGGTATATCCTTTGCATACAATGAGACAGGGGATGTGCATACAGTTACACAAACACAGTTGGCAATAGACAGATTAGTAACACTACATATCCACTTTGATGTACTGTAATACTACATACACATGCCATGCCCCACATAGATTATATGCATGGGACATAGCACACTACCTCTTACAACACGTAATGTTCTGAATGCCTTCATCGATGGTGAGGTAACCCATCAGAAAAAGCATCTTGCATCATGTATTGCTCCTACAAGCCTGGACAAGTGATAGGTTAGCAGACATTGTATCAGCATGATGTTTCTGTCGGTTATGATATCTGATGCAGGCATGTGTGCCACTACACTCACTGTGGCCGATTTGGCAACAATATCACATACATGGGCATTGTTAAGGGACACAGACCACATATAGGTTGCAAACATCTGGATATTAAATAGATATCTGTACAGAGGACTGGTATGGCCTGCACAATGGTCTAACATGGTGCATATAAGGCAGATGCCATTACCATGATATATAATGTAATGCCATCAGGAGGTGGTAAACAGGCATGCATTGTACACACATCCAAATGGTATCAGCCAAACAGGATATGATCTTCACTCAAACACAGTTGCCCATATTGGGATTAGAACCTCTGCCTAGCTAGTTATTGCTACTATAGTGTTATGCAGTTATCAGTAGTGGCACAGAGCTTACATAATTTCACCTAGTCTCAAGGTACTTCTAAGGTGAATGACATCAGCAGGCCTAGTAAAGTAGGGTGATGGGAAGTTTACAGGGTGGAACACAACTCAAAATTGTGTAATCCCCACAGTATACAATTTTCACACAAACACACACAGTTGCCAGTACCGAGATTAGAACCCCTACCTATCTAGTTATTTTTAGTATAGTGTTTTATAGTTATCAGATGCGCCACAGAGCTTACATAATTTCATCTAGTCCCAAGGTACTTCTAAAGTGAATGACATTGGCAGGCCTAGTAAAGTAGGGTAATGGGAAGTTTACAGGGTGGTACACAACTAAAAATGCTAGAACCCCCACAGTATATGATTCTTACACAAACACTTGCCAGTATTAAAATTAGAACCCCTACCTATCTAGTTATTTCTACTATAGTGTTACACAGTTATCAGATGTTCCACCGAGCTTACATAATTTCATCTAGTCCCAAGGTACTTCTAAGGTGAATGACATCAGCAGGCCTAGTAATGTAGGGTGATGGTAAGCTTACAGGGTGGTAAACAAATCAAAATGATATAACCCACACAGTATATGATTCTCAAACAATCATACACACACGGTTCCCAGTATTAAGATTAGAACCCCTTCCTATCTAGTTATTGCTACTATAGTGTACATAGGAGTTGTGGTATTGTATGAGGAAGTCAGGAGTGGCAGAGAAGTATGTAGGAGTGGTACATGATATGCACAAGGGTAGTGTGACAGCAGTGAGATCTGCAGTGGGATTGACAGATGTGTTTAAGGTGGAGGTGGGATTACATCAAGGATCAGCTCTAAGCCCTTTCTTATTTGCACTGGTGATGGACAGGTTAACAGATGAGATCAGACAGGAGTCCCTGTGGACTATGTTTGCAGATTACATTGTGATATGTAGTGAGAGTAGAGAACAGGTTGAGGAGACCCTGTAGAGGTGGAGGTATGCTTTAGAGAGGAGAGGAATGAAGGTCAGGCAGACTAAAAATATATGTGAGTGAATGAAAGGCAGGAAAGAGGAATGGTGAAGACACAGGGAATAGAGTTGGCAAAGGTGGATGAGTTTAAATACTTGGGATCAACAGTTCAGAGTAATGGCGAGTGTGGAAGAGAAGTGAAGAAGAGAGTACAGGCAGGATGGAGTGGATGGAGAAGAGTGTCAGGAGTGATTTGTGACAGATGGGTTCCAGTAAGAGTGAAAGGGAATGTCTACAAAAGGGTAGTGAGACCAGCTATGTTATATGGGTTGGAGACAGTGGCATTGACAATAAGGCAGGAGTCAAAGCTGAATTTGGCAGAGTTAAAAATGTTAAGATTTGCACTGGGTGTGATGAGGATTGACAGGATTAGGAATAAGTATTTTGGAGGGTCGGCTTAAGTTGGACAGTTTGGAGACAAAGCCAGAGAGGTGAGATTGCATTGGTTTGGACATGTGCTGAGGAGGGATGCTGGGTATATTGGGAAAAGGATGCTAAGGATGAAGCTGCCAGGTAAGAGGAAAAGAGGAAGGCCGAAGATAAGGTTTATGGATATGGTTAGAGAGGGCATTCAGGTGGTTGGTGTGACAGAGCAAGATGCAGAGGACAGGAAGAAATGGAAGCAGGTGATCCGCTATGGTGACCCCTAACTGGGAAAAGCAGAAAGAAGAAGAAGTGTCACACATTTATAAGTTGTGCCACAGAGCTTACATGACTTCACCTATTCCCAAGGTTCTTCTAAGGTAAATTACATCAGCAGGCTTAGTAAAGTAGGGTGATGGGAAGTTTACAAGTTGGTACACAAATCAAAATGGTATAATCCACACAGTATATAATTTCCACACACACTTACTTGCTAGTATTAAGATTAGAACCCCTGCCTATCTAGCTATTTGTACTATAGTGTTACACAGTTATCACATATGCTACATAGGTGCTGATAACTGCACAGCTGAGATAAACTATTACAAATGTCAGAAAGTCTGCCTTCAGTTTTTCCCTTGGATGTTGCTAATTCTTTCTCTCTTTCACTTCAAATGGCCTAATAGTTTTCACTTTAATAGGTTTTTGTATGAATTATTCAAGCACACCTGAGAGCCATCAGCAGCAGTCATTCCTCATGTAATTAGCACCAGGACTTAGTAGTTATGACCACACCTACTAGCATGATTACAGTGCAACTCTGTGCTTTTGCACATTAACCTGGTGCACTTAGGCATTCTGATGCACTGTTGCAACTGCCTCATGTACACAGACAACCCTCTCTTTTAAAATCCCAATACTCAGACTTGTGAGAGATACCCCTATATCACTGATTTTGAAGATATGCACTCTCCAGTGAGGACTGGACTAGCTAGTCAAAAGGAGAAGTGTCAACACCTGCACCACACCACATGGAACACATACCCCTCCAGAACACCCACTATCACAGCTTTGACATGCAAACAAAAAACACACACCCATCTTCACAGAGGCACTCAATAGACATTTACCCAAGCAACAGAGACCACCAAGACAGACATCCACTTGACCACCACAACACAACACAAACTACAGGACACATATCTCACCTACACAGTGTGCCACTCAACCTAAGCCCCTAAGGCTAACTGCCTTGCCCAATACAGTAATCATACGTGACTCAATAGTGAGGCACACAGATGTCCCACTCACTAGGTTGAACATGGAGAAGGTAACAGTCAGCTATCTATCAGGTGGCAGACTCTAACACATAACACACCCAGTCAGGTCACTCCAGAACAACTACAAGTATCACTCTGTCATTGTCTCTGTGTGTGTGAATGACCTGAGACACACCTCCCTGGACTACATGAAAAGAGACATAGTGGGGGACACAGATTATGTGGGCCAGGCAGGTATGACAGTAGCCCTAAGCAGTATACTACTGTCATCCAGAATGGTACTGCAGTATAAACATCAAATGATTGACTTTGGCAATTGGCTTAAGTGTCTGGAGTCATTCTCAGGGGATCCAGTATCTGTCTGCTTGGGATGGCATGATTGACAGACTGCGATGTCTTGTCAGAGATGGCCTGCATCTGTCACCCCTAGGTTTCCAGGTACTGCCTAAGTGTCTTGCCACCCCTATATTGCATTTTTAGGCAGTGTTCCAAATCAACATATCACCATAACAGCTATACGTAAATGGAAACTGAGGGTCATGCTGCTCAACACTAGACATCTACATCTTGAGATGCAGTCACTCAAAGCACTCCTCAAAATGGAGAACATTGACATTTGTACTGTAATGAAGACCTGGTTTACAGCAGCAGACAGCACCCCTACCCTACCAGGTTATAACTCATTCCACCCCTGTCAGCCCCAAAACATGGACCACAGCTCCAAAGGAAGTGGTGTCTCCATATTCATGCAGGATATGCATGCTTCCAGACTAGTATCCCAGCATAATGCATCTGAGATACTTCAGGTATAACTGACATTGTGTAATAGTGCATTCCAGGTCATAGCCTACTATACATCCCCATCCATGTATCCATATCCCTAGATTCTCAGTCCACATTCCTCAACACCCTAGAATCTATCAGGGTCCAACCCAATACTCTCATACTAGGAGACTTCAACTACCCCTCCTTCAACTGGGAAAGATACTCAAGCACCAATACACTAGCCCACATCTTCCTTAATTTCATTAGTTCCAATACACTGGACCAGCTCATTCTGACACCCAGTAGAGGAAGCAATATCCTTGACCTGTGTTGATTACTAACATATGGGAACATTGCTTGACAACAGTAGTCAATCTCTACCTGGTCAGATCCAACATAGAGTAATCACCATGGAAATCCACATCTCACCCACAACCCCCCCACAGAGGTGACCACCTTAAAAAACTTCTCCAAAGCTGACTTTGGACACCTAAAAATAGAGGTGGCTAAATTCACAGCACCCTTGCCAATGGAAAATACCTGCAGGACTGCCGAATCATACATAAATGCACTGTACAAACATATACATCAATGCATGGAACTAGCCATACCCAAAAGAACCATGACACTCTCCTCAAAACACTGGAGGCGAATGTGGTGGCCCCCTGCCATTTATAACCTGTACAACAGAAGGAAGAAACTGTTGCAGACATAGGTGGAGTCCCAAGAGTTGTTAAACTCCCTTAGTAGCCTCACCAATAACTTGAGACCCCTCATGAAATCATCTAAAGCCAGCTATGATGGCATAATAGCAGCAGACACTAACAACAATTACAAAGCCTTTGATAATTATATCCAGAACCTCCATGCAATACCCAGAAGTGCTCTGAGTTACTGCACAATGCTACCTCCTATACTGAGCCAACAGATATTGCCAACATTCTTGCCAACACATTCAGTGCCAGCTTTACCCCTCTTTCCCCCCTAGGGGAACAATCAGAATGCCAGAAGAATGCCAGGCACCCAAGATTACTGCCACCCAGGTTAATCCTGCATTGTCCACGGGCAAGAATACAGCTTCATGGGACACAAAATTATCTGTGGCTGTGTTCTCCATGAACTACAAAGATACCTGGCACCACATCTGTGTGCCCTCTTCAGTCACAGCCTCACCTCAGGCTTTGTCCCTCCCAAATGGTGCTCTGCTACAGTTATCCCTCGCCATAAAGGGGTAGAGACTACAGACCCTGGGAATTATCAGCCCATTAGCCTGATGAGTCTGATATGTACAGCTATGGAGTGCATCATCAGGGACTTGATCGACAAACATATAGGTAATCTCCTAACTTTGGACCCAACACAGTTTGGCTTTGTGAAAAGGAGATCATACTGCTCAAGCTGGTTGACTTCAATGAGTCAGTCACCAGGTCTGTGTATTTCAAAAATAAAAAGGACTAAAGGCAAACCACGAGTAATGCTTCCACAAAGGATTTTAATCAGCAAACCACACGTAAAGTAAGCACTTTCATCTTGCTTCAATGAGCAAGACTTCATCAGACAAGTTAACATATTCCACCCAACAAGTTAAATAACCCACAGTTCACATGATAAATTAATTACTTCATTAAACAACATCTTAAGAAACTACTAAAAAACAACTAAAACTATAAAAGCAGATGTCTTTTGTGCTTTTTAAACTCAAATACAATAGAAAAATGTATATATATATATATATATATATATATATATATATATATATATATACATACATACGTGTGACAAAATGCTATGGTGAAACCCTATTAAAAAATGGCACTAACAACAAGTGAGTATGTTCATGTAAAGGAACCACTACCTTTGCAGACTTCTTAGTTTTAATATGCAAGTTAGAGAGCATGCATCATTCAAGCCAGGTTAGCAATAAGCATTTAATATTATTTGCCACAGTAATTCCTGTAATTCTAATTTTAAAGAAAATGGTCCTCCCCGGGGATCTTGTTACACCTGGTCTATGATACAGAAACCAAAATTATGGTCAGGGTATTCATGAACATGTTTAGCTAATGTGTTCTCCAGCTTTAATTGTTTAATACTGTAAATATGTTCATATACCCTTTCCTTAAACTTTTGGTCGATTTTACTGACATAAAAACAGGGACATGATCTACAAGTAGCTAAGTAAACTACACTTTTGGAGCTGCAATTAAATTGTTTGTTGTGTCAGTACCTTTTTCCTCGAATAGTAAAGATTTCCCCCACTTCCATGAATCTACAGTATGGGCAGTTTTCACATTTATACATTCCTGCTGCCCTCACCATCTTAGTCTTCCTCCTTTCAAACAAGCTTTTCAAATTTGGACCTCTCTTGTATATGATTCTAGGCCTTGGTTCAATAATATATCTCAACTCATCATCAGTAATAATTAAATTCCAATTCTTATTCAAAATTTGTCTTGTAGCAGCTGCATCCATACTAAATGGTGTAATAAATGTAAGATTATGATTAGTTCCCTTCTCAATTTGTACACCGTCCCTGATTGTTTCACACTTTCTGTCAGGACTTCTCTCTTGTGCAAGTATAGGCCTAAAAACACCATTAGCCTTCTTTCACTTCAATTTGTTTGCCAATTCTTGTACAAGATGTAAGGTGTACCCTCGTTTTAAAAACATGCCACTTAAAGTTTGACATTCTTCAAAAACTTTGAGTGGCATGTTTTTAAAACAAGGGTAATCTTACATTTATTACATCATTTAGTATGGATGCAGCTGTTAACAAGACAAATTTTGAATAAGAATTGGAATTTAATTATTACTGATGATGAGTTGAGATATATAATTGAAGCAAGGCCTAGAATCATATACAAGAGAGGTCCAAATTTGAAAAGCTTGCTTGAAAGGAGGAATACTAAGACAGTGAGGGCAGCAGGAATGTATAAATGCAAAAACTGCCCATACTGTAGATTCATGGAATTGGGGTAACCTTTAATATTTAAGGAAAAAGGTACTCACACAACAAAAGATTTAACTGTAGCTCCATAAGTGTAGTTTACTTAGCTACTTGTAAATCATGTCCCTGTTTTTATGTCAGTAAAACCAACCGAAAATTCAAGGAAATGGTATATGAACATATTTACAGAATTAAAAAATTAAAGATGGAGAACGCATTAGCTAAGCATGTTCACGAATACCCTGACCATAATTTTGGTTTCTGTATCATAGACCAGGTGGAACAAGATCCCTGGGGAGACCTTTTTCTTTAAAATTAGAATTACAGGAACTACTGTGCCACAGTGCACACTGTCAAATAAGACTAAATGCGTATTGCTAACCTGGCTTGAATGATGCATGTTATCCAACTTGCATATTAAAACTAAGAAGTCTGCAAAGGTAGGTTCCTTTACATGAACATACTCACTTATTGTTAGTGCCAACTTTTTAATAGGGTTTCACAATAGTATTTTGTTGCACACACACACACACACACACACACACACACACACACACACACACACACACACACACATATATTTATACATTTTTTCTATTGTATTTGAGTTTTAAAAGCACATAAGACATCAGCTTTTATAGTTTCTGTTTTTTTTTAGAAATTTTTTAAGATGTTATTTAATG
The DNA here is from genome assembly GCF_019279795.1 of Protopterus annectens. Lineage (NCBI taxonomy): Eukaryota > Metazoa > Chordata > Ceratodontiformes > Protopteridae > Protopterus > Protopterus annectens. The sequence goes on along the minus strand of NC_056728.1, from coordinate 1,479,279,223 downwards.
ATGTAATTAATTTATTATGTGACCTGTGAGGTATCTAAATGTTAAATTGTCTGATGAAGACTTGCTCATTGAAGCAAGACAAAAGCACTTACTTTACATGTGGTTTGCCAATTAAAATCATTTGTGGAAGTGTTACTTGTGGTTTGCCTTTAGTCTTTTTTCATTTTTGAAGTGATTTTACTTTTTTATCAGTTTGTACTAGGTCTGTGTATGACAGTAAGGCACTGCATGCAGTCTACATCAATCTGGCCAAGGCTCTTGATACCATTCCCCTATCAGGTATTATTGATGTGCCCGCCAAACCAGGCATCAACCCCTATATCATTGGGGGGGGGGTTGCAAATTGGCTGACAGATAGAACACACAGTGTGAAAGTAGTGAGCTCCAAGTTAGACTGCCAACCAGTCACGAGTGGAGTCCCACAGGGATCACTCCTGGGTACTCTCCTGTTCAGCATCTACTTCTCAGAAGTCAGGCCAACACAAAGGAACTCTGGCTGACCAAGTTCACAGACAACAGCAAGGTGGGAGCCATCATTAACTCCACAATTGATGCAGACATCCTATAAAAAGGCCTCACTGAGACCACTGACTGGTATGGAAACTATGGCCTGAAGCTTAACACCACAAAATGCATCATCAGCCCCTTTGGTTTAAAACTCAGTTCCCACTAACTACCACATTGATGGAAGCCCACTGGACACTGTAGGCATTATAAGAGATCTGGGGGCACAGGTTTACAGCAACCTCTCCTTTAACCACCACATTGCCACTTTGGTCAGGAAATCCTTCTATGTGGCGCATCTCATTACCAAGGGTTTTGCAACCAGGAAGAAAGAGGGCATCGCCTCTGTGTACTCTTCCCTCATTAAACCAATCATCAAGTATAATGGCCCATTTGGCATGTACCTCACTAGACACCTGCAACAGCTGGAGAGGCCATGAAAGTACCTCAAAAAGAGGATCCTAGGCATTAAACACATGTCCTACACAGGCAGACTCAAAAGACTCCAGCTATTCTCTGTCTCATATCACCTACTTAGAGGAGATCTCTGCTTGACTTGCAAAGCCATGTCTGACCCAGCTCTTTTAGAAATGCTGCATCTAAAGACATCCCAATCCCTCTGCACCACACACTGCAGGGACCTTGAACTCATTACCACAATCAACACAACATGTTGGAGGGACAGGTTCCTCACCCAGAAACTGCACATGCCCTGGAATAGACTTCCCATACATGTCAAAGAAAGCACCTAGATGACCCTGTTCCAGTGAAATCTTGATGAGTGGATGGGTAATAGAAAGGTCACCCCAAGGATCACTCCAGTGGATCTACTTGATGGAGGTACTGGGGACTAATATCGCGTGGCACAATGGCAGGGCACTTCTATGGGCTAAGCTTGTAAAGGCTCCTGGGCCATTAGCCTAGTACACACCTATGAACCTATAAGGGGAGTGACATCAGCATGAATGATAAAGTAGGCCGGTGGGTGGGAAACTTATCAAAATACTTCTTCCTACAAACATACACACACACTTATACACCCACACACACATTTGCCAGATATGAGAGTAGAACACCTGTCTATCTAGTTATTTGTACTATAGCGTTATGCAGTTATCATGCATGCTACAGAGCTTACTGGGCTGATAATTGCCCAAAGGTGCTGATAAGGGGAATGGCATCAGCAGGAGTGATAAAGTAGAGCAGTGGGTGGGAGACTTATCGAAATACTTCTTCTTACAAACATGCACACACTCTTTTACCAGATATGAATTTTGAACCCCTGTCTAGCTAGTGATTTGTATTATAGTTTTACACAGTTATCACATGCACTACAGAGCATACTGGGCTGACAACTGGTCAAAGGTGCCAATAAGGGGAATGACATCAGCAGAATGGTTAAAGTGGGGCACTGGGAAATATTGTGATTGGGAATGGCCTAGCATTGCTTCACCTACAAACACTTCCTCACTCTCGCATGCACAACTATCATACACACATACAGACAGACACATACACACACAGTTGTCAGTACTGAGATTAGAATCTCTACCTATCTAGTTATTTGTACTATATTGTTACGCAGTTATCGTTCATGCTACAGAGCTTATACAGATGATCAGTGTCCAATGGTACTTCTAAGGTTAATGACAGCAGCAGATCTTGTGAAGTAGGGCAATGTGAAGTGTACTGAGTGGGAAGAGTTTCCTAATACACCCACACACACACACACACACACACACACACACACACACACACACACACACACACACACACACACACACACACACACACACACACACACACGCATGCACACAGGTGATGTGATATTATAAGCCCAACCTCAGTACTGGTACACAATGAGGCTCACCTTTTTATGCTGGCATGTGCAACTGTTTACAACTGGCATGCCATTGTCCACAGCAGGACATCACTGTATGCCATTCAGGGTATCCATGTGTGTGACTCTCTCTCTGTCTGTGTCCCCCTGTGTATCTTTCTCTATCACTGTCTGTCTCTCAGTTCCCCTCATCTATGAGTGTGTGCATATTTGACATATATCTGTTGCCCATATATATATATATATATATATATATATACATACATACATATATATATATATATATATATATATATATATATATATATGTGTGTGTGTGTGTGTGTGTGTGTTTGTATCTCATGCAACAGGCTCACTCATAAGATAGAAGAGGTACTTTAAGGTTAATCATCTGTGAACTGAGGGGGTGGAGCTAGGAACTAAACCTTCTATTTCAGGAGTAAAATAAAACATTTCAGAGCTTTACTAGAAAGGCTCACCCAGACTCTGCTACACTTTGCTGTGAGGGAAAGGTTAGTTTGCTTTTTATTTGTTTTATTTGGTATTACTTTATTGCCTTTTTTATTTTGAATACTGTGATTTGTTTTCTTTACCTTGTGTTTTACTTGTATTCTGCTTTTAACTGTATATTAAAACTTAAAACGAAACCACAGCTCTGTCTCTTGTGAGTCAGGCAGAAATTAGAACAGGTCAATTAAACAGTCACACATAAGATAGAAGAGCTCAGTTAAGGTTAATCATCTGTGAACTGAGGGGGTGGAGCTAGGAACTAAACCTTCTATTTAAGGGGTAAAATAAAACATTTCAGAGCTTTACTAGAAAGGCTCACCCAGACTCTGCTACACTTTGCTGTGAGGGAAAGGTTAGTTTGCTTTTTATTTGTTTTATTTGGTATTACTTTATTGCCTTTTTTCTATTTTGACTACTGTGATTTGTTTTCTTTACCTTGTGTTTTACTTGTATTCTGCTTTTAACCGCATATTAAAACTTGAAAAGAGACCACAGCTCTGGGTCTTGTGAGTCAGGCAGAAATATTTTTCCCACCCTCTTACCCAGTTACTGTTGTGTTCTTAAACAAGACTGTCTTTCTAGTTGCCTGCCCCTTATGTTAATTTGGCCATATATCTAATTTCCACTCTGCTTTTACTGACTTGTGTGAGTAAGAACAAAATTATCAGTTTGTGAAATCACTCCCCTTCAACTATTTAAATTTATTGGCCATCCTACTGTATCCCATAGTACCAGAATACAAAATTGATAACCCCCTTTCAATCTATCTTGCTGTTTTAAAAACAGTTACTCTCCACTGAAACTTAACATTTTAGGCAGGTAAAACTTAAGTTACATACTTTCACATCTAATTCCTCTATTGCACACTGCAGTGTTTAGGAGAAACCATTTTTTCACCTTATCTTTAAGCATCTATTGCAAGACCACCAGTTATTGGAGAGCCCACATTCTGCCTCTCAGTAGTCATCTTGGGATTAGTGCTTCTGTTTTCTCCTGGTGAGAGAAGGAGTGCAGTTACATTATTTCCCAGAGACTGCTGATCACCAGAAAGCTTAATAACTACTTTATAGGTGACAGCTTGGAATCTGTGCTTATATTCTGATCCTGGTAAGAGTAGGAGCAGAGTGCATTGATTCCTGGCTCTTTCTGGTTGGAGTCCCTGTGACTAGCACTTGCTCTAAAACCTGCTGGAAAGCACTAGGAAGCCTTAAACTGATACAAGCACTCAACTCTCCTTGTTAATAAGGAGAAAATAATTGTAGGCACTAAGACTATAATTGCAAAGTACATTGTCAAAGTAAGGGAAAACAGTTCTTGTACTTTACAAAAAAAAGCACCTAACCAGGCATGTCCAAGAGTCAGCTTCTGGTGATATCTCCTGTCCACCTGGTGAATCTGGGTATACTGGGTCAATGCAGCAATTGTCTCATGCGCACAAACAACCCTCTCCTCCTACCACCCAACACTACAACCTGCAAGAGATGCACTTACATAGCCAAACTGGAAGCAAAGCTCTCTACAGCCAAGATTGTGTTAGACAATCAAGAGGAGAAGGTTAACACCCACACTACATCTCAAGCAACACATTGCCCTGCATAACTCTCACCACCAACACCCATACATAGCAACACAAAACCCACATATGCGGAGGCCTTTAACATTAACCTGCTCAAGCAACAAAGACCTCTGAAGCTGAAATGCAAACACCAATCGCAACAAAAGTATCACATAGCTCACAACACCAGTGTGCCACCCAGCAACAGCCCTTAAGCCAAGACAACGTACCCAATAATTTCGTCATACGTGACTCTTTAGTCAGGCACACTGATGTCCCACTCACCAGGCTGAACAAGGAGAAAATTACAGTCAGCTGCCTGTTGGATGCCAGGATCCACAACATAATGCATGCACTCAAGTCACTCCACAACAAGTACAAATACGACTCTGTCATTGTTCATGTTGGAGTGAATGACTTCAGACATACCTCCCTTGACTACATGAAAAGAGACATGGAAGCGCTCTCGGATCATGCGGCCCAGACAGGTATGACCCTAGCCCTGAGTAGCATCCTGCCTTTGCAAAGAATGATACCACAGTATAAGGACAAAATGATTGACTTCAATAATTCGCTAAGGTTTTGGTGTCATTCAAAGGGGATCCAGTATCTGTCTGCCTGGAATGACATGATCGGCAAACCACGATGCTTTGGCAGAGATGGTCTGAACCTGTTGCCCCTGGGATTCAGGATACTGGCTAAGGCTCTTGCCAAATCTATGGTGCCTTTTTTAGGCAAGGCTCAAAGGAAAAAAACACCACAGTAACAGGTACAAATATGCAGAATCCGAAGGTAATGCTACTCAATGCTAGAAGTCTAAACATGAAAATGCACCCTCTCAAGGCACTCCTAAAAATGGAGAACAACGATATCTGTGCAGTAACTGAGACCTGGTTCAAGGCTCCAGAGAGCACCCCTGCAATACCAGGCTACAACTCTTACCACACTTTTTGGCCACCAAACCAGGACTGAAACACTAAAGGTGGAAGAGTGTCCATATTCACCAAGGATATTCACACCTCCAGGCTAGATGCCCAACACAATGCATCCAAAATTCTCCAGGTGCATCTAACACTAGGTAAGACTGGAATCCAAATTGTAGCTTGCTACAGATCCCCCACCATGCCCCATGATTCTCATTACACCTTTCTAAATATACTGGTAAATATTAAGATACAACCAAACACCCTAATGCTGGGTGATTTAAACTACCCTGCCATTAACTGGGAAAACTACTCATGTACCAACACCTTTGCCCAATGGTTCTTGGGATTTATAAATCCCAACACCCTGGATCAACTAATCCATAGTCCCACCAGGCACTCCAATATGCTGGACCTGGTGATTGCCAACATGGGAAACTGATGCTCCACACCAGTGGTCACCCCTTCGTTGGTTAGGTCTGACCATAAGCTAATCAAGCTTGACATCCACATCCCGCCCTCACCACCCAGTAAGGAAATATCCGTAAAAAACTTCTCCAAGGCCAGCTTCATGCTACTCAAGTCAGAAGTGACAACCTTCATGAAACCCATGCAGACAGGAACTGAAAGTTCGACTGTCGACTCCTACACTAAAGCACTGTACGAGCGCATCAACCCGTGCTTGAATCGTGTCATCCCAAACAGAACCAAGATGCTCTGCTCCAAAAACAGAAAGCCAATCCGGTGGTTCCCCATCATAAACAAACTATACAACAGAATCAAGAAACTGCTGCAGAAAAGAGGAAAATCCCAGGATGCAAAAAAGTTTTTTACCAGCCTCAGTAAGAAGCTGAGATCCCTCATAAAATCCTCCAAAGCTAGTTACGAAAATAAAATTGCCAAAGATTCCAAAGACAACCACAAGGTATTCTATAGTTTTGTCAAGGATCTAAATGGCAATGCTCAGATCTGCTCTGAGCTACAACAGAATGGCATTAAATATACTGATCCCAAGGACATTGCCAATATCCTGGCAGATTGATTCAGTGCCAACTTCACCCCCTCTCACCCCTAAAGGGCCAGTCTCAGTACCAAAAGATTGCCAAATTCCAGTAATCATGGCCACACAAGTAAAAACAGCTCTCTTCAAAGCTAAGAATACAGCATACATGGGACCAGATGACATCCAGGGCTGTGTACTACATGAACTACAAAATTAACTGGCACCTCAACTAAGTGTCATGTTTAATCATAGCCTCACCTCAAGCTTCATGCCCACTGAGTGGCGCACAGCTACAGTTATCCCACTCCACAAGGGGGGATCCACCTTGGATCCTGGGAACTACCATCCAATCAGTCTGACAAGCCTGATCTGCAAGGCCATGGAACGTTTTATCATGGAACTTATAAACAAAGACTTTGGCAACCTTCAAACACTGGACCCCACCCAGTTTGGGCTCATGAAGGGCCAATTGTGTCTTTTGAACCTGATTGACTTATTTGAATCAGTCTTCAGAGCCGTGGACAAGGGTAAGGTGGTCCACACAGCCTATCTGGACCTCACCAAGTTCTTTGACACCATCCCCCACTCTGGAATTATAGATAAACTTACTAAGCCGGGCATAAATCCCTACATCACTCAATAGGTTGCCAACTGGCTTACTGACAAAACCCACATTGTAAAATTAGCTGACTCTAAATCCAGCTCCAGACAAGTGACAAGTGGAGTACCTCAGGGTTCAGTCCTGGCACCACTCTTGTTTGGTATCTACTTCTCTGAAGTACAGGCCAACACTAAGGGACTCTGGCTAACAAAGTTCACAGATGACTGCAAACTTGGCGCCATTATTGAATCCCCAAATGATGTGGATATTCTACAAAAGGTCCTTACAGAAACATATGCTTGGTGCCAGAGCCATGGGTTCAAGCTTAATGCCAAGAAGTGTATAGTTATCTCCTTTGGGAAAAACCATGTACCCATGAATTACCACATAGATGGCAGTACACTAAACACCAAAAGTTTTATAAGAGACTTTGGAACACAGGTGGACAGTGGTCTCACCTTCGATAACCACATCACCACAACAGTCAGGAAATCCTTCTATGTGGCACACCTCATCAATAAGTGCTTTTCATCCAGGAAGAAGGAGGTCATTGTCCCACTGTACTCATCCCTCATTAGACCCATCATAGAGTACAACACCCCATTTGGTATGTACCTCACAAGACATCTGCAACAACTGGAAAGGCTACAGAAACATCTCACTAAAAGAATCACAGGCCGAAAGCAGTTGCCCTATGGTGAACGACTAAAATAAATCCAGCTATACTCTGTTGCATATCGTCTACTCAGAAGTTATCTCTGCTTAACATACGAGGCCATGTCAAACCCAGAGCTGTTGGACACGCTACACTTACAGAAATCCCAATCCATCAGAGCCACATGCTCCAGGGACCTAAACCTTGTCATCCCAATGAACAAAACATGCTGGAGGGATAGGTTCCTGACCCAGGGACTCCTTGTACTGTGGAATAGACTGCCCATACATGTCAAACAGAGAACCTCCTTGGCCCTGTTCAAAACATATGCATCTGGAGCATTTCTCCCTGCACCTCCGCTGAAAATTGGCTTTGTTCCAAGTCGGACTTTCCTGGTTAACAAATGTTAAATAAATAAATAAAATAAAAATAAATAAAAGGAACCTTAATGACTGGATGGGAGATAGGAAATTTACCCCTGTGATCACATCGGTCTTTCTGCTAGACAGGGGTCCAGGGAAGCAAATATTGTGGGAAGAAATAGCCAGGGAATTATTATGGCTATGCTTGTGTAGGCCTTAGGGCTGATAACCTAGTACCAACCTATAAACCTATGTAGATATATCACATATGGACACCTACAGCTAGCTGGGGATAATCCTGTCTGTTGTTTGTGTGGGAACAGTAGAGGTGTACATAGCTGTCTCTATGCACAGACATATATATACAATACAGTTGTATATTCCAATGTAGGTTCCAACATGTCCTGTGATTCTCTAAATGTAGAAGCGTGCCCAGTGCGACCTTCTAAAGTTAGAGTGGGACTCCATTCCAGAGATAGGTGTACTGCAGTCCACAGTTTTTTGTGTTACAGCCATACCTCTCGGGAGTAGACATGACTTTCCTCAGGGTACTTGTTTTGTTTAGCAGACATTTTCTGACATATCTGTAGTCTGAAACTGCAATGTATTGTGTCATTACCTAGTGCCAGACATCCTCAAATCATCAGTGCTTTACCAGAAGAATACTAGTTGTATGATGCATACACCAATATTATGGGGGCAGCTATGTAAATTCTTGCCCAACAAGGCCATTTATGAGGTGTGGCTACAGCCAGTTTAGTAATGACTCGGTTGTGTAAACAGTCCAGCAACCTGGTGATATACTGGCTGGGATCTCCTGATTGTGTGGTATCTTTATAACCTGAGATGTCATATCCTTATGGGGACATACCTCTCACCTGTACATTTTTTGGCAGGTTCTCCAGATGTTTCGCTAGAGGTTTCATCCTTTCTATGTAAACTTGTGTTTTTATGGTAAGTTAGTTACGTATAATTGAAGAGTGATGTTACAAAATAATGACAGACATTACTGTTTCAGACTACATAACCTTCAGACAATTCCTGCTACTACATACACCTCACCCTACCAAATTTCTCAGTATGTAAGGGCGATATTTGCAACACATGCCTATCATTGTGCCTCTGTTCCACTTTTAGTTCTGCCCTTGTGTAGACATCTTGCTGTCAGAGATTGGGAGTTATGAGTGGGTACAGAACACATTCAACTGTGCAGGCATGTCCATTATATGTAAAAGCAAACATAAGAAAATAGGATTATTGAGAATGACCACTGGTAACAGTACCAAAAAACAGTGATATTCACAAAAGCCATAGCAACTCTGCTACACATCCTTCAAGATGTCACTAATATGTGTAGTATTTTCCACATAGCACTGAAATGTCCAGGTATGTCAGTGGGAGAGAAGTGTGTGTCACTGACATGCATAACAGTTGGCACGGCAGTTATCTGCACATGGCCCTGTCAAAGACAGCACTGTTTCTAGGGCACTACAAGACGACTGCCAGGAGAATGTGCTGGCCAGATCCAGACAGTATTAACTACATATACACATAGCTCATTGACCCCTGCATATTGTAGACAGGCAACATGTTTTAATGTGCATTGGTGCAGCCCTGAAAATGTGTGCTATGCTGCTATTTCCCTGCAAACATACATGTTACTGCATTTGTGTGGGTATATGGGGGGGGCACACCTGTCAACTGTACACATTTGCACAGACTGTGCTGATAATTGCTTTACATTTTGGTTCCATTTACCATACTAATGTGCCCTGTCTTGGGGACTAGAGGCATATCAGTAAAGACCCCAGGTCAGTACTGGCATACTTTTGAGTTTCCGACTACTTACCCTTCATAGCCTTACTGCAACTGTGGGTTCTGCAGTGCTATCACTGTGTGAGTCTGAAAGGGGGATGAATTCAAAATTGCCACCATTTGTGTGCCTTTACCAGAGATTTATCTGTGGTTTTCTACAGCTGACTTGCTGTGTGGGTGTGAAGGGTGGTTATGGGACCCCCCAGCCTGACAACCATGCCTCTGCCCTATGACCCCCAAGTTAGTTGTCCCCACACATATACAGCAGTGAGATTTGCCACATTGGGTACTACTGCATAGTGTGTGGCGGCCATTTTTGGCCAGACATTTCCTGGTGTCCCACATAGCTGTCAGTTATGCACTGCTATCCCAGTAGGCCACCCCATTCCCTTGCATGCATGCAGCATTACCATAGATATGCTAGCAAAACATACTAATCCATTCATTTATTGTTAAGAAGTCTGATTTAGCTTTTGCTTGCAGCAGTTGTGAGGACAGTGCTTGAGGGCCGCCTATGTTGGATGCACACAGTACACTGCCTATACATGGTACATTACAGGTAATTTGACATGTGTGTCATCCATTTTACTGTGTGTGTGAGTCAGGGAGAGGTGTTATTCACTGTAGTCCCTACAGTGTCAGTGTGTGTGCTATGCGTTGTCTCTTTTGCAAGGCCTGTGCATAGTGGGCATGCCTCCGTTGGCTTACATGAGCGGGCTCAGGGGCCTCCTCCTATGAGTGCCTCTGTGCCTGTGGGGACCTTGGCAATGGTGGTGGGCTGTGTGGCCCTACCCATGCTGTTCCTGCTGCAGCTGTTTCCACAAGATCATATTGTGTAGCATGGCACATACTATGAACATGTGTGCATATGTGGCTGGAGGGTACTCAAGGCTCCACCAGATATGTCATGGCAGCGGAACCATGACTTGAGCATCCCAAACACAAACTCTATAATGATCCTGGTTTGTGCATGTGCCTGATTATGGTGTACTTCAGTGGGTGCGTATACATTTCTGATGGGTGTCATCATCCATGGCTCCAGTGTATAGCCAGCATCCCCCACCAAATGGCCATATGGGATGCCCCCACTGGCAAATGTGTGGTACAGCTGCAATGAATTCCAGATGTGGGAGTCATGATACTTTCCAGGGCTGCCAGCACACACATTCATGATAATGCCGTGGGCATTGCCCAAGACTTGACAGTTGATGGAGGGGAAGCCCTTCTGGTTTATGTAGACTCTATCCTGTTCACCGGGTGGTGCTTTGATGTGGATGTTTGTGCAGTCTATGGAACCCAGTACCTCTAGGTATTCTGCTGCACAGTGGAAGAGGCGCATATTGCTGGTCCTCTCCTCATGGGTGTTGGCAAAGTAAATGTGCTCACCAGCATGTGGTAGCATGGCATCCAGGAACTGATGGAGTACCCTGAATGCAGATGTTTGTGAGACCCCCATGATGTGCCCAGTAGTTCTTTGGAAAGTACCCATAGCTAGAATTCTTAAGATTACACATACCTTGGTATCCACTGGGATGGGTTCCCCTCTGTTGGTTTTAGGTCTGAGTTGAGGCTAGCACAGCTCGGTGATTTGCTGAAGTATGTCTCTGTCCACCCTGTAGCACTCTATCTACAGATCATTTAGCCCCTGATAAGTTACCCTGGGTCTGAACACTCTCCTCCTTCTCCTTGGTCTGTGGCAGTTGTCAGCATTATCCCCCTCTCTGCCATCAGCCTCTAGCACATACTGATAGATCAAAGAGATGGCAGCGCCTAACATTTTTCCAGTCAAAATTCCTCCACATGTGTACACCAATGGTGCAGAGTTTGTGGGAAAAAACAAACTGTAAGATGTTTCCATACTTTATACTGTTGTGCTGCAGATGCTGTCTTATGACTGGCTGACTATGATGCATTCCACCTGCCAGTTATGTTATTTGTACTTGATTGTTTTAATTTTGCTATGTTTCCTTTTTTTTTTCTTTTTCCCCTTCCAATTTCCTCCCTTTTTAAGCCCTAATGGGTGCCATGCAAACCTGGTGCCCAATTGTAAATAGTCCTGCTATTTCCGTTTTTTTTTTTGTTTGTTTGTTTTAGACTGGGTGCACGACACACAAACCCATGTAGCTAATGTAAACAGTAATAAATGGCCCTCTCCTGTGTGTGAACTTGCTCCTCAGTTCATGGAATAAGACAATACAGCTTTAGACACACACCCTTGCTTAGCTGTGCTTAGCTAAGGTTATCTCTGTGCCTTAGGGCTCCAGTGTGCTTACAACATGCCTTACACACCCCCTTCTCATGTCTGTTGCTCCTCCTAGTTACACCATCATTCTAGAGCACCTTCACGGTTAGGTGCAGTTTGGGACTTAGAAGATTTCTTTGATTCGGTAAATTTCCCCTCATTTGCATACCCCACTGCCTTAGTTCATAGTTATTGCACTTACACAAACCCTTTTCCCTTGACAACCACTGTTGCCCGGTATTATTTTCATTCTCCATGCCACAGACTATAATGGCAAAATGCAGATTTCCCTTAAAATTGAGTTTTCACTTTTTTTTTATTTTCTGCCCAATCCCGTTTGTGCACTGCTGCTCTATGCTTAAATGGCTGAGATTGGCCAAAAAAAAAGTTTGATTTTTGTAAAAAAGAAATGGTTTTCCATGCCAATGGCCATATGTTTGGCCATTGGCATGCCTAACCACTGTAATACATGCTTTTTAGAGAGCTGTCATGCCTCTGTTTTGTTATTTGCAGAAATGTATTCAGTTAGTAACCAAATACATTTCTGCAAATAACACTGTTCCTGCACGGATACCTGGCTGCTTGGTGAATTGCTAATTCACCTCATTTGCATGGTTTTCACCAGCAAATGAGGTAATTAGCATTCTGCAGCTGTATCCATGCAGGAACAGTGTAGGCATGCTCGTGCATGTCAGATCAGCTGTTTGCTGGATCGCTTGGCAGCCATATTCCGTGCAGGAATGGCTACACTGTTCCTGCATTGAAAAACAGCTTAATGAACCGGGGGGGGGGGGGTAACTCTTACATTTGTAATATATTATTAACAGCTTGTAATATTTCAGCAACCACTCAAGTTACACATCTTGTCAGCAGTATTTTATTCCTCTAACTGAGTACTTTCATATGAAGCTAAGGAGTTCCGTCTGCATTATTTGATTGTTGAGATATCTAGAAAAATGTGAATATTGTATCTGTATAAATTAATATTATAAAAGTAACAGTTAATATATCTTTACCTGCACTAGATAGAGGTCAAATATTAATGCAGTTGAGTCTGCTATTGTGTAAGCTTTAATATGAAATATTTTAAAACCTTGTACATATCATGTTTTTGGAATTATTGATGCAAATATGAACAACAACATGTGATGCCTAGAGGTGTTAGTAGAAGTTAACTGCAGAACTGCAGATGAACCTGGAGGAGACATTTTGCTGTAATGAGTTAATACTAGTAAGGTCCTTCACAGCCTCTAAATAAATAAAAAAAAAAAAAAAAAAAAGAAAGAAATCACCATCTCTTTAGCACACAGGATTCGCACTCTCAGATGTCAAAATTAAAGAAATTGCTTTTGTAGTCTGGTTTTGAAGGTCTGGAGTTTGACACCCAAGGGAATCTGCCTGTTAGGTAATCCTTTGCTTTTTCATTGACTTGACTTTTGAAAGATTTAATATTTTTCTTTACACTGTAAAGAAACTTGATGGTCCCTGATTATTTTACATGTGATACTGTATTGTTGTTAACTGTTCATTATATGGTTATGTTGCTTGTTAATGTTGTTTGCAAAAAAAAAAAAAAGTGGAGGGTAGAAAAATAACATACAGGTGACGGGAGGACCCATTCATAGTATATTACAACACTAAAGAGTGATGCCGTGGCAGCTGGTCTCATTAGCCATGTTTTCTGAGAACTTGAGGGGAGTCACAGACCACATGATCCTATGGTGTGTTCAAGCTCCCTCAGTGTGATAATTGCCATCATTCAATACATTAAGTTGTGGTGCTGGGATGTGAAGGGAAGGATTGAATTACAGAACTATGAATGTTCACCTTAATAGAGTATGCTGCATGCTCATTCAGATAAGATCCCTTGCTCATTAGGATGCTGTTGATCATGAGTAGAGGTGGCAGTTTTTGAACTCAGAAAAGACAGGAAAGGGTAGATTTACATGATCGCGCATGTGCAGCTTGATGATAAATCTCAGTAACTATGCCACAGAAGTGTCATAAGCCCTGATGTGGAGATTGCAGTCATGTTTCTTTTGCAGGCTGAAAGATCACAGATGAAAATAAGACCATCTATCTTATGACCTCAGTATTCTGACTTGTGACAGTCTGTATCCAGCCTCCACATAATTTCCTTACTTCTCCCAAGCATAAAAGTCATGGCCTCTGGAGACAGATTGGAGGGTGGCTGCCCCTTGTGCCTCTTCAGTATGTTATTTTGCACTTTATCCCAGAATCTGCAGTGCACATTAGCCATCTCCAGACTGCCATGAGCAGCAGCTGACTGTCTGGATTAAAGACTTGCATATCTGGTAGTTATTATCAGGTATTATACACATATCACAGATGGCCCATGAGTTGTGCTGGGGCCTAACTCCTCCTATGTCTATATCCTATGATGGATATGCATACCTCAGAGGCAAAGCACATTTCAGATGCTATGTGCAATAGGTTAGAGGGACTGGTAGAGGCTGTGATGGACTTTCAGTTAGAATTCATCCATTTTGCCCAGATCAGGCTGTGTGCTCAGCCTGCACTTCTATAAGAGCTTCTGCTATGGTGGATTTGGGTAACCTTCCCCAGGTAGTGTTGCACACAGTGCCACTGTATCATCAATCTCTGCCACTTTATTGTTGTTATCAGTGTCAGTTGTATATTCCACTGACATCAGCTCTCTGTTATGCTTTTATGCCAGACCATCCAGCAATGGAATGTATTACAGTGGAAATACACGTGAAAATACTGGCTGCCCAAAACTATGCCCAAATAATGCTCATGGCATGCATGGTACTTTGCAGTCAAACTATGGCTATCACATACTTTGACATATATAACTTGTGCAAGTTGTTGTAGCTGCAGACTAGAAGTGACTGGAAATATTAATATACTTGTAGGCCTTCACCAATCTTTCCTTTCAAATGTAGCTGAGTGTACTACACTTTTCTGTAATGCACATCACTAACATGGTGCATCACCAATTGACACAAGGCTGGTTGCTGCTAACTCTTCTCCCTCATCCAAAGTACTTCTAAGTGGAAGAAGCCAGAGTATCTAGTCATTGACTGCAAACAAGTACTCTCCAGCCTTACTGAAGAACTTTGGTTTTGGTGGTGCACCCCTTGTAGTAGACACTTCTGTCACAATGTTGTATGCCTTTTCCATTGCATTGAGCATCACATTATTAACCATTCATTGAACTGTGCAGGTAGTGATTATGACCTTTTCTTCATTCACTCTGAGCAACTCCTTGCAAATTGCAAAATCTGGTCCAAGTACTGCTTGGCTGCATCAGTTTTGTCAAGGATGTGTGTGTGTGTGTGTGTGTGTGTGTGTGTGTGTGTGTGTGTGTGTGTGTGTGTGTGTGTGTGTGTGTGGTCAGTAGCACTTTGATCTCTTGTGCTGAGAACTTTTTCAGCTAGCGTCTCCCATACCTCTCAAGCTCTTAGAGCAAGAAATCTGGACAAAGCCATAAATAATGGGGGGAGGGGCAACGGCCCAAGAATAGGGACAGTTTTAAATATCACTCTTGCAAACTTAGAAAATCGATAGACTAAGAGGTTTTGCATTAGCATGAATTTTAAAAAGAGAAAATAAAGTATGCAACTCAAATTTCTGTCATTATTTTCTGACTTCAATTTTCAATGATTTGTCACTGATTTGCCAGAAAGCCACAAGTTTATGAGAAAAACACCAACAATTTGAGGCAATATCTGGACATTCTTAAATATGTACAGTTGAGAGGTATGCAGTGCCTCCATTGGTTGGCCATGATGGTAAATGTACACCTGTGGGCAAAAACATTTCAGTCTGCATTGTGTGTATTTAGTATGCTGAGCGGTGGTCATAATTATGGACAGCATTCATATGCATCTGTTTATGAGCCATAATTAATTCTTTGCTCACCATTCCTACCCTATAATTATGTGTTACAGTCATTGCCATAGACTCCAACCCCACTCTGGACATCTGTTTATCAGCCTCATTTATTGATGTGCACTGGCTTCCTACGCATTTACTTATAGGCATGCTTTAACATGTAATACTGGCACCCCACATACCTATGGAATACCCTTCCAATGTTTCCATTGCACACTACAAACACACAAGAAAATATAGTAATGATATGGCAGTGTCATGGGTTTGCAGTTATATTTATATAACAGCATTTGCCTCACTATGATTGACATCCCACCACAAGGTTTGTTGTGCTTGGAGATGTACTTTACCATGTAGAATACTTTCCTAAACTCTGTTACTCCTTCAATAGTTCTGTAGAGCTGCATATTTGCAGATTACTTACTGAAACTCTTCTATTCCATAACTGTATGGTTTTGAGTGGGGTTGTTCAAAATAGTGCTGCCATTTTATGTCATGACAACACTGATGAATGTGTACAATGGTTGTACTAATAAGGCAACTTAGCACCACTGTTTCTGAATCATATCCATAGCTTGTTGTACTACTCAGATATACTGTTGGTAGCTGTGGATTTCACAGTGATTGTGAGGCACATGACTGGCATGATCATGCATACAGCATATGTACACTTGTAGCACTACAGTACAGTGCCATATACATTCATATCATTGTGGTGCTAAGCTATGGAGCGACAATAGTGCCACAGTAAAATGTACATTGAACATCATGCAATATACAAATGTGTGTCCATGCACAAGGGCTGTAATTTTGATCCATAGGTAGACATCTGTGGCTGTAGCTACTTTAGGTGCTGTGGAATCCAGAGCTCCAGCATGCTGTGTCATCGAAAGTAAGATTTTCTCATTCATCCTGCAAAGAAAGGACTTTTAGGAGTACCGATTGGGGTATTATTATGGATCTGTGCAGAAGGCTGATGGTACGCAGACATTACAAGATGATGACTGATGTCACTGACATGCTCCATCTTTTAAGCAGTGTCAGCACTACTAGAGTAGTACTATCTTGGTCTGATGTGTCAGTGGGAGGCATTAATTAAGACGTGACAGTCAAAGAAATACTGTGAGCATTGCTCCCTGTACTATCGTTTACTCATGTTTTACCCACTGTACACGGGTCGTTATGAGAGCTTACCCTGTTATGATGTGGAAATGTATCATGAAAAGAATATGGTTTGATGTTACAGACTGCAGGAACAACTGTCCAAATCCTTTGTGATTCTAATACCATCATGGGAATGGACCCCATTCCTAACTCAAGGTACAATTACAGTTCAAGAAATTAAATTGTCTTTGATGTTAGCCAGGAGTGCTCTTCTCAACACTGACAATGTGCCCAGAATTGCCTCCTTCTACAATTAATGCAGGGTTACATATGTGCTGCTCCTACTACTGTTGGAACAGTTTGGGTATCTTTCTTCCAGATTGCTCTGTTCTTTACATGAAAATCAGGATGTTTTTTACTTTGTTTCTATGTGTACCTAAGTCTCTAATCACTGGCTGTAAAATTTCAATGATCAGTGCCACTTTTTTTTATAGACTACTATAGCTGATTTTCTTGCATTGATTTTTTGAACTGTTGGTAATGGGTGATCCCATGTGATATACACTTCCCCCCAGATTTAATAAATTCCATGTAGGTATAGTGTAGAGCCTAAACCAAAACAGAAGACAAACTGATATGAAAACAGATGCAAGGCCACAGAGATTCTGACAAATCCAGCCCAGCAACCTAAAGCATAATATTAGCACTTTTGTTTTATTTTATAACAAAATTTCTTCAGATCCTAGTGTAGATCCTCCATGGACACTACCATGTTCGTGTATGTGGTTCCCACTCAGTAGCATGCCATGCATATTAATGATAACTTATTGCCGAGGGAGAGCTGTGGAACACAGTTATTTAATCAGTGTAGGGAGACCATCAGGTCCCATTTTGCTTTGGAGAGGGGGCTGTGACTTTTTGGTATAGATAAGGTCGCCTTTGGGGTTTGGAGATGATATCTCCCTGAACCTGTCAGATCATATACCTTGTCTGTGGATCAGTAATCTTCACACCTGTTTGAACTGTCTCTGTATGTATCTGGGTTCTGATCATTAGGTTTCTTTTTTTGCTAAAGTTCTTATTTTCCTCTTTGATTCTCTTTGGCTCTTTTTAAGGCCTTATTTGCTTTTTTTGATTTTGTCTTAGCTTTCTCTTTTTTTACTATAGCTTTGGATGATTTTATGAGAGCTCTTTTTTTTTTTTGCCTTTATCAGGGTGTCTTACCTTTTATAGTTTTTGTCTCCTTTGTTACCAGAGTTCCTTTTTTTCTTGGGTTTTTTTAAGTAGGCTGGGGTCCAGAGTTGTGGTTTTTGCCTTTGGTGCCTTATCCATGCAGTTGTTTGCAGGTGCTCCATCCAGGCTTTCCTGCAAATTCAGTAGCTGAGACTGTTTGAAAAAGTGATTCAGGGCCTTAAAGGAGACCACACCAGTCTCTTTAGAAGTGTTGGGCCTGGGTTTTTGAGAGAAGCTTACTGTGGGTCTTTTGAAGTTCTTTACTGGGGATCTTTTATTTCAGGTGGGGGCTGTGTGAGGATCTCACCTCAGTGATGGGTGAGAGTGGTGTTGAACATTGTGTGGCCCATCCGGTGTTTGATGAGATCAAGTATTGCTATCTCCCTCTAGATGAGTAGGTTTAGTTAGTTGTGTGGGGATGAGTTGGTGAATTCCCTTGGGGAACTTTGGGGTGTCTGGGCTTGAGTAGTGTTCCCAGTCTATATTAGTGTAGTGTTTAGTCATGAAGTGGGTGGGTGATACATTTATCCCCTCTAGTGTGGCCAGATACATTTATGTGAGGTTGGTTTTCAGGTGAGGGTGGTAGGGTAACATGCTACAATTTTTCCAGATGTGTCTTGCTCCTGGTTACCCTGCACCTGGTTGTCGAGAAATGTTGCGTATGCTACACCTTCTTGGAGGTGTCCAAGTCCTGACCCATATGATACCCTCCTGTGTCCTTGGTATTGTCCAGATCCCCTCCTCGGAACGGCAGCATATGAAAGATTTTGGGCTATCACACTGGGGTGCTCTCAGGAGCCTTGAACCAGGTTTCTCAGACCGACAGCTGAGGTTTGTTTGCACTGAGTGCATCCTCGGAGTGTGTACTTTGAGATTGAGACTCTGGCATTGAGCAGCATTTGACTGCCTTTTTTCCTTTGTGTTCTAGGTGGTAGGTTTCCTTTTTGAGCCTTTTAGGTAAAAGGCACTATGGGGTGGCAAGAGCCTTGCCAGCTATGGGACTCCAAGCGAGCCTTTGCAAATATCCCCTAACAGAGGCTGGAATGTCCAGCATGTCATCCCAGACAGGCAGATCAGCATGTCATCCTTTGAATGACACCTGTGTTTAAGCCGAACAGCGCAGTGTTTCATCAATTGTTAAAGCTGATCATCTTATCTTGGTGAAGGTAGCTCATCACTGCCAGGGGTCAGCTGCTCAAGGTCCTACCCATAACTGGCAGGCTGCTCTCAAAGAGCTCTTTCATGTAGGTCCAAGGAGGTACATCTCAGGGTCGCTTACACCAGCTTTACACCAGCGTGGACAATGACTGGGTCATGTTGTAGAGACCTGAGTGCGAGACCTGAGTGCTAGGTGGTGTCCAGCCACCATTGCCCGACAGGAACCTTAGCTTACTGTGTCCCTCTCTCAGACGCCAGTGTGTCTGGTCAGTGAGTCAGCCCAATGTTGGCTGTGTCTCTGACTGTGTTTGGCCTTTGTGGTCAGGGTCTGGCTGTGACTCTGACTGTGAGGCTGAGGTGGTCTGTGTGTGGGTGTTGTTGAGGTGGTGGTGTGTGTTTGGGTGGCTTTGGTGCTGTTTGGCCTCTTTTTTGATTTAGATTCAGAGCCTCTGAGCATGTCTTTGTGTGTTTGTGTGTATGAGTGTGTAATGGTGCTGTGAGACTGTGTCTATAGGTGACTGTGTAACTGGTCTCCTCTGGACCCTTCTCTTGCCAGCCTGTCCTATGAGAGAGCTCAGAGAGCTTTTACTCCAGTAGCTGCATCTGTGTTGCATGGTTTTGTGTTTTGTGGGTGAGGTCAGGGTTGTTCAGGGAGGCACATGTGTAACAAATTACTCATTCAGTCATTCACCTTCTGAGCAGGAGCATGAGCAAACACTA
The DNA here is from genome assembly GCF_019279795.1 of Protopterus annectens. Taxonomy (NCBI): domain Eukaryota; kingdom Metazoa; phylum Chordata; order Ceratodontiformes; family Protopteridae; genus Protopterus; species Protopterus annectens. Next base: position 1,479,259,119 of record NC_056728.1, on the reverse strand, counting down.
GCAACACAACCCCTGACATGCTAGAATAGAAGAAAAAACAAAAAAAAAAAAAGATTCAGGGGCGTGGGTGACGAAGGTTGGGACTTTGGGGTTTTTCATCTATCTAGAGTGTCGTGATCAAGGTAAAGGTAATAAAAGTAACAAGTGCTAGGTAGGTTTAACAGATACAGATACTTGAGTCTCATGAGAGGAGATGATCTTTTAGTTTTTTAGGTTATAGATTAGGGATCTTAGATTATAGTGAGGAGGAAAGTTTTAAGGGTTTGAAGGAAGAGTGGACTTTAGGTGGTAGAGTAGCCTGAATAGTTTAAACCTGTAACTAGGCTGCAACTAGTGTGTCTAAGGCTTAAGCGCTATTCATCTGGGGCTGCCACTGCGTTTTTTATACCAGGGGGCTGGAAAAAGCTAGAAACTGGCTGAGTGAGTCATTAACTGTGTCTGCAGATAAGTAACACACCTCCTGCACTGTCCAATTCCATAATATCCATGCATTTAACATTTTTATTTATTTTTTAATGTTTGTGTGGCGCGTAACAACTGACAAGTGCCAGACATCTAAAAATAGAAACCAGATGCATTCAATTTTTGATTCAAAGGTCAAGTTTCAGCATTACTTAGCTGGTTTACTAGACATAGTTCAGTGCTTAGCAATACTTAAAAGTGGCTCAGAGGTATACATAAAAGTATAGCAGCATTCCAGATATCTACATAGCCAAGTGGGTAGAGTTATAGCCATTTGTGCAGTAGTTGTGGGGGTTGAATACATGGAAGAGTAATTAAGCAATTATTTGGAAATATAAATAATGCAAATTATTTTTAAATCATGATCTGCTGCAGTCAGCTAAGCTCTGCTCAGACCTGCTCAGGCCAGCTAAACACTGCTTAAACAATATCTGTTTAAGCACTGCTTGGCAGTGATTGGCTGTGCCTAGTTAGTTTGCGCACTGCTTAGCACTGCTAAGCAGTGCCACATTAAGCAGTGCTTAGCTGAACTGCACTGGTTTGTGTGGTGTCAAGGGACACACCACATTTTTTAAAAATTGCCCAATGGCATGTAAGGGTGGGAAAACAGGCTATATTAACTGCAACAGTTGGGAATACAGAACTGTGCAGGAACTATGGCAGGTGCTGGAGAGGGTGTGCACTTCTGGGCACAACAGTAGGACATTCAGGAGTCCAGAGTCATGGTTAGATTCCTGGTGAAAGACCCTGAAGACCAGCTGCAGGGGCAGTTCCAAGGGTCCGAGTGCAAGCCGAAGGCCTGGGACCGGCTGGCACATGATCTCAACAGTGCTACAGGTATCCCCCACATAGGTGAGCAGTCCATCACCACTATAATGACTTGAAGCATCAGAAGGGGAATCTTCTGGAAACCTGGGTCAGGGAAGCTCGGGATGGGAATGCCCCACAAGAGAGTAAGTACTTTTAGCATTATTTTACCAGTACCTAATATGAATGTTTCATAGATAGGTATGCATAATGGTGTGCGTCTCTCCCTACAAATGCAGAGGAAAGAGCTTACAACCTAGAGGTGCATGCAGGGCAATTGGCCAGGTTGCACCATGAATGAGGTGAATACAGATTAATTTGCAATCTATAGTCAAATAAGCAATAAAGAATAAAGCATTAATTGCCAATAGGTACATACAGTAAAGATGTATGTATTGCAATGAATGTGGATGTAGGCCTGTACTGCAATAAGTCACTACTGCCAACTATAGTGCAATAAATAGGGAAGAGTAAAGCATTAACCCTGATAATGTAAACAAAATAAAGTTTCTGCTGAAGTAATTGTGGAATTACAGCTGTATTGCAACACCTGCATTATATCAACTGTTGTGCAATAAAGACTCACAACTTTACCATTAACTGCATGAAGGTACCCGTAATAAAGCTGTATTGTACCATATGTGTGTAATTAGGGCTGTTTTGCATGAAATCGAGTATGACAACGGCTCTGTAATAAAAACACAAAAGAATGCCACTATCTACCTCAAGGTATAACTAATAAAAAGTGTTGTGCAATATGTGCAGATTCAGAGCTGCAGTACAAGAAATGCATTATGCCACCTGTTTGGCAGTAACATCTGAAGCAATACCATTAACACCCAAGGTATATTGTGTATATCAGGATTGTCTTGTGTTAACTACTGTATTTCAGCTATATGCATTCATGCTCCAAAGTACGGTGCTGCAAGCAAGTATGACAGTGTAATAGCTGTAGACTGGAAATATACTATCTGCAACTGTATATGGGTGAGCTAGCCAACTCAATAATCTTATATGGTTTCTAGACTTAACAGATATTTCCGTCCACTAACAGTAAATTGTGTACACCTGCATTCTATGTAGTAATGTATAGTTTACCTAGCATTTCCGTCATGCATGAATTTCATGCATGTCTGTTCAACTGTCACTGCAGTCTAGTATAAAACTATAGTAATATTAGCAAGTCACATTTTTTTCCAGGTGAGCTCTAGGCAACTATCAATCAGTCAGTAGTCAGCAGTGACTCAGTAGCTCAGCTTGTTAAATGGTCTGTCACAAGTACATTTCACCACACACAGACCAGGGTTTGAATCCAGTGCCATATGCTAATAAATATTACTGAATCAGTTTTGTATTAATGACAGCTGTTTTCTCCACAGGAAATACAGGAAAATGTGTAAAGTAGCCCTTATTATGAGTAAATAGTATGTGTGTTCAGATGTAAAAGACTGTTAAGACAATTGATCAGGAATGTAATAATACTTCATAAAATAAAGGCAAAAGTACAATAGTAATAAAAGAAAAGAAACTAAATAAAATGTGAAATCTTGGTATGGCTGTATGCCTGGAGAGTCTGTGAAAGTTTGATGAAGTTCTCTCCCCATGCCTGCCAAAGATGGCATGATAGTTGTTTACTCTCTGTACTGTACACATACATGTCTCTCAATTGTCACGCTGTCACAGACTGTAATTACCATTGCATCACATCTGTCATACACGTATCCTCGACATGATTATGTCAATAGCACAGCCACACATCAGTACATCTTGGCAGTTATATAAGTCCACCTGATGTGTAAGTTTTCTCTGTAGATGTGTATCTGCAGATGTTACTGTTTCACCCATACTGTCCCATGTGGATAGCTTGAGTGGTATGTACATGCTACAGCAGCTATATGACACTGTTAAACATAAAGGAAGGATAGACCTGTGGAGTATATAGCAGTACTGTTGTAAACTATATAGCCAATACTGGTATTAACGGACTGTATTTCTCTCTCTCCACACCCCTTATCTTCATCAAGTGTATTGTTGTTATACATTGGCTATGGTTTTCTATTAACATATGTTGTTCTCTAAACTTTATTTTGGGGCATGTGTTTTATTATTATTAAGTATTATAGTGGTTGCATATTAACATATCCCGTTGAATTAAAGATGTTGTTGACCTTATGCTGTAACTGTTATTGGCATGCTATTAGTATACTGACTGTTATGTTATTTATTTATTGTTGTCCGCCATATGCATTGGTATGTTAATGGGTTATCCCCACTGTTCTGGCATGCTGTTATAGCTAACAAAATGTTTTGTTCATAACTAATCTATCCACATTGCTATACCTCTGTCACCACAGCACATCAGTGTAGGCTGGTTTCTGCTGATCTGGCTACCCTGCCTCAGACAACTGTGGCACTGGGTCCTAGCATGTCTGGGGCCCAAGCCAGTGGTGTTCACTCTGCTGGCCCTCCACCACCTTTGGGTGGAACTGTCTCAAGGGACAGGACCCATCCCCCCTGGGAGCGGTGGTGGAGGGTCCGTAGTCACCCAGGACCAGCTACCGGCCATGGTGCACAGGATTGTGCATAGGAGTTATGAACAACACCTGTGCTGGATTGAGGGCATACTCGAAAACCTAGTGGGCCCTGGTCGCCCTGGCATCCAGCCTCCAGCAAAGCCACCTTTGGGGCAGAGAAGGAGCAGTGTTGACTTCCCATGGGTGGGCAGCTCAGTCACACTGCTGTTGCCTGGGAGCACATGTGTCTCTGATCCCAAAACACCCTCCCCATCCAAGGCATTTACCCCCCTCATGTCACACACCACCCTGGTAAGCTGTCTTGTCTGTCTTGTCTGTCTGCAAACGCAACCTCTTCTACCCAACTTACCTCCCCACACATACCTACATCCCTTCCCCAATGTTCCACTCTTTCCTTAAAAAAAAAAGTGGGCACCTGTCCCACAAAAAAAAAAAAAAAAAAAATTGCCCATACATATCTCTTCATTTCACACGTGTCCACTGAGCATAGCTAATTAGGTCCAATTGGCTGGACAACTCATTCATGTTCTCACCCATCTCTCTTGAGTTTGAGGGTCCAAATACATAAACAAAATCTGTAAAATGACACAGCTGTTGCTGTACAAGAAATGGAAAGATATGGGCCTTTCCTTCACCTTTCCTGCACAACCCTACCTGCCTTTCAGTATGTTTTGCCCCTGCTTGCCCCCATTTCACCACTGTCTTATCACCCTCTTTTATTTGTTAATTGTTAGTGTGGGTTTGCGCAGAGCTAAGTAGCATGCCACGACATGGCGGTTCAAGCAAACCCATGCAAACCCTCTTAAATGTGCTTTAATATTCTTATGTGTTTCTCACAGTGTTAGGCACATCTGCAAAATAACCACCCCTGCCACAGCTTGAACCCAAGGTCCCTGTCAACTCCAGCATAGTGCATTAATCCACTAGGCCAGTCATCTCTGAATTAATGTAACTGTTTCCAGCAAAATATACTGAATGCCACTGACACACTGTAACTACATATACTGGGAAAATGAGAGTGTACCTGGGACTGTGATGCCAAAAAAATAATGGATGTACATGAGGCCTGAGATAGCAGGCATACCTGTCAACTGTACAGATTGTTGCAGAATGTCCCCCTATTTTTGGTTCAGTTTTCATAAAAGCATATTTTTCTGGCAAAGTAGTGGCAAATCATGAAAGACTGTGGTTAAAAAATCATGGCAGACATTTCAGTGTCACACTTCATACCCTTCAGAAAACAGATGCTAATGCATCACCTGTTATTCTATCAACATTCTAATTTTGTAAGAGAAATATGTATAGATTGTCCCAATTCATGGGCCTTTGTCCCACTTTCATTTATGGCTTTGTCCAGATTCCTTGCTTTAACAGGTTGAGAGGTATGATAGCAGGTAATTATTCCCTTTTATCAGCAACATCTTTGCACACACTTGCAAAGGCAGCAACGGCAAAGTACATGTGTACAACTGGGACCGTGCTGCACAACAACTGCCTTTGAAAGCCAAGCACGTAATGATGGATGCAGACATGTGTCACCGACTGTATGTATGGACATATATCTTGCAAATCCACCTGCTACAGCACTGACCCAGTAGCTCATCTGTTAAATGCTTTCCATGTGGTATATTTTGCCACCCACAGTCCTGGGTTTGAATCCAGTGTGTTGCATATTAATTACCTTCTTGTGAACACAGCAAATAATGACTGAATCATGCAGTTTTAACCCACACAGGTTGCTGTTACTGCATTAACTGCTACTTATATTTGCAAGTCAAAGGCATGTAGGTAGGGACACACTGCACACATTTGTATAGCCAAACTATATGCTGCCTACTACTCTGTGATTGGCACTGTTACATAACAGATGTAGCTTATGCACATGCCTTGATTGGACTGTAAAGGGTACCCTTGCCCTGGCTCTGCTGTGACAACCCAGCTAACACTGCTGCCTCAGTTACATGTACATCTTGCTGTCCTCCAAAGAGTTCACACTCCCCCCTATGTGTCCTAGGCTGCAGAAGCAGCTGCAGCCTGGAACATGCGCAACTGTATGTTCAGCTAGCTGCTACAGATCTACCATATCTCACAACCCCCTAGAACAAGGGATCCAGACACACCCAGACATAAAGGTTGAGGGGCAAAGGTCCATTGACAGGGACATGTTTCATAGTTTGCCCCTACAAAAATAGAGAGCTGACAGAATAGCAGCTATTGCATCAGCATGCATAGTCTGATGGCTATGACATCTGACATTCACATGTCTCCCTCTCCTTACTGACCTCAACCCACAATGTATACAACTGAAATGCCAGACAATCACAATGTCATGGAACAATGGCCAAACATATCATGTAAAACCGTGAACATACCTCAGAAAACTCAACTGTGGACAGTATTGCTGTACTCTCCACACCTCGCTAATGTCCATCCAAAGACTAAGAAAGGGGTCAAAGCCTAACTGAAGGCATTAAATATTGCACTGTGGTGCCATGTCATTGATTAATGAAAGTGCAGTCTAGCTGTTTTGGATGCAATTAGCAAGTCTGAGCCACAGATTGGTGCACAGGCAATTAACTATTAATGAGCATTACATACAAAACACAATCAACTGCCTATGGAACAGGTCTGTATGTTGTTTTGCTCACACAGACAACAGATTTGAAAGCTATTTGCAGAGGAGCACTTCAAAAAAGGAGTACTTCACTCTACCAGGTATGTAATACATTTCCCTATATAATTGGATACAGATGGTATTGTAGAGATATGGGGAATAGGGATTACAACAATAGGCCAGTCATACATCTATGGTATTGACATGTTGGTGATACTGTGCTGTCCAACAGCTACATGCATACCTCTTGACTGTCCCTGCTTTTAGTCACATCCCAGCTCTGCCCCAATTACTCCCTCCTACAATGGTCAGTTGTTGTAGGAAAGCTGGTGGAATCTGTGTTAGACATAGTGACACTATGTAAGAGTATACACTCCTGTAACATCAAATGATGTACTGTCATTCAAAACCTCTCAGTCTGTCAATGCCACACATAAATAGTGCTGGCATTCTACAGGTGTCCCTGACTGCCCATGATGTACCCTGGCTAGGTCACTGTTTTGTTGACCTTCATCCCTCATAGGTTGGGGGCTATGGCTAACATACCTGTCAACCCCCTATAGCAGGGATTCAGTCATAGCCATAAGTAATGGGGGAACACAGGCCCAACCTTATTGACAGGGGATAAATATTGGCCATACAATATATAACTATGAGTACACTAACATATATTACTGTAGTATATGTGTTTTCTGAGGGATATGGCATGTGACAGACTGATTCTCTGTTGTCCATCAACAACCATTAATGAATGGCCAACTATATGTCAGACATCCACATGTTTGTGCTAAAAGAAACACATTCATGAGGCACACGTTCACAGTACACAAACATCTGTGTAGTGGGAAGGTGGGATGCCTACAGGGAACATATACTACAACAAGTTTGCATTGATGTCTGCCATTGTGGCACACAGCTGTTGCTGGACTGTCCACATATAGCTGTTGTAACATCACACAGCTATTTGTCCCACAGTGGCTGTATGGAATATTAGTCTGAGCTTGCCTGTAGGGGACACACCACAGTAGACTGCAGTGATGGGTGTAGAGACATAGAACAGAATCCGTCATTGCACACAGGGATGTACCCAGTACTGCTACTATCTTAGTGATACCACACATGTAGTGTGTTGATCGACTGCGGGATATGACATGTGAGGCAGCAGTGGATAGTGCAGGTGTATTGGTTGGGCAGTGTATGTACATAGTGGATGTTCACGTATCTGGTCCTGTAATGTGTCCCCCTTTTGTTGTCTTTCAGGAACAATGTATTGAAGGAGGCATCCCCCATTCACAGCTTCTGAGAATGCTATTATCCTGGATGGCCTCAGACTGCATCATCACATTCTGCTTTCAAGGGGTTGCCAACATCGTGACCAGCATGCAGCATTGTGGAGTGACCTTGTCTGGGTGGTTAACCAAAGTAGACATTAAGACAGGACCTACAAGCAGATCTGACACAGGGCCACTGATATGATCAATACTGCACATTAGGCAGCTACTGTGGCCAGGGATTGTGCTGCCACTGGTGGAGGGGCTGCAACAGAACAACCACTCAGAACCATAGAGGAATTCCTGGCAAGCCTAGAATCAACCACCAGCTCCCAGGCATCCATCACCCCATATATCCTGGAGTTTGGTGCCACAGAGTCCACATCAGAGGAGTGTCCAGGTAGGCTTACTTTGTTCAGCAGTGCAATACTGTATCAGTCACTATGGCCGGTTCTGCATACCTGTACATGGGTGCCAGGTATATCTGCATTGTCAGGGTTTTGTTTTAATGCACAGTTGTGCACACATATTCAGAATTTCAGCAATGTAGGCAGTATCACATTAGCTACTGTGCATATGGATATATGTACATATTACCCTCTAACAGTGCAACATTTGGTATTGCTGATAATCCTTCTCCCTCATATTTTCATAGGTACATCAGGTGTGGCAGGAGTCTGTGGTTCTGTACCTGGTAAGTGTGATACCATTATTTTATGGCTTATACATAACATACAAGCATTAAGGACTACCATTTAGCCCAAGGCACAACAGTTATGCTTAGCCAGAGTTGAATAGTTGTATGTTCCATATCAGAGCAGTTGACTACAGTGCATGCAATGGATAATCATAGGTGTGTATTTGTACAAACACTAACACATTTGCAGTTATAGTCATGATGAAGTATGCAGCCTGCTATACAGGAGGCAATGACTCCAAGATGTCTGTTAAATCGCTATAGGGAGATGGTATAACCTGCGGCAGTGATACTAATGCAGGCATATCATTCTCAGGATAAGTGTACTGAGTATTATGTATAGTTCTATCAAATACATTGTCATATAGCATAGCCCACACGTGTAGTGTACTGGCAGGATTCACTGGATGTAGCTGCAGTGTATGTTAGAAAGAACCTGTCTCATCTGTGTATGTTGTGTGTTGTGCATGAGCTCAATGATGAGAAGACATGTGATTGGTAATGCAGTTGTGTCTCCTCATCTGTTTGACTCTGTATTGATTACCATACATAATAGTGCAGGTAATTATGTACTGATTTTGTCTTCCTTTTCACAGGTGAATGGGGTGGTTGGAGTCTGTCCCCCTCACAACTTGATGTCAGTGTCCCATCAGGCTCTGTTGATGATGGTGGTCATAGTGAGGCACAGGTGGGGTTGTTGGGGGCTGATTCTGTCCCAGAGTTTGACATTCCTCTTCTGCCTCTATTGCCCCTGCACACAGTATTCCCTGTGAAAACTGGTAGAGATGGGTGAAGGCTGCCAGCTTAGTCAAATAGAATTTGATACATAATTCTGGCATTTGTAAATATAAATGTAAAATACAGGCTTGTGTCTTAAATGTAAAGAAATGCTGTTTCAACAATGTGGCAACATTGCATCTGCTGTAGGGGAAACTAAGTCAAGCATTTCAAATCTTCCTTTTGAAATTAAAATTATTTCATCACTGCCTTTGATGTTTTACAATTCGGCTCTGGTCCAGCTAGATGAAGGCTTCCTGCCTATTGTTTTAAGGCTAAAGTTAATGACCAGAATTTCATGTGGAATGTTCTTTATTGCTCTAAGTGTAAAATAATGTAATTGCAGTTTTTGTGTGGCCTGGGAACCAGGAAGGTGTAAAAGATGATATAATGTTTAGCAGAATTGCAGTTTCAATTGAAACAGTGAGAACCAGAGATTATTAAGCATTTTGATCTTGGACATCTAACTCAGCACTGCCTGTTTTCTTAAGTAAGTTGTCTTAGAAGTGTGTTTTCTTATAGAAATATCGAGGACTATAAAGAGTAGACTAAGTGTTTTTCTGCTATGTCAGAATTGTACAGCTGAATTATTTTAAGTTTCTGTGTGATCTCTGAACTCTTAAATAGCACTGTGGTGTAGTAGTATTATCTCGTGCTTTTAGTATTTATTATCAAATATTTTAAACCCTTTTCAACTGTGGCTGGTTTGTGTAGAGATAATTTAAGCTCTAGAGTACATTGCATGCTTATAATGATCCTATTATCAAGCCACTCCTATAGCTTTAGCCGTGGGCTATACTATCAATTGGATAATAATATTGCAGAGTAATAATTGGACACACTTTTAAGGGCCTTTGGGTAGCTGATAATTATTAGCTGGTGGTGGCAGTAATTACTACCATATAGTCTGGGTAAAGGGGCACAGCTGGAGAGTCTGTGTCAGCCTTCTCCAGGAGTGTCTGTAAAATTGTATAAATACTTATCTCTAAGTATGTGTGTGTGTGTGTGTGTGTGTGTGTGTGTGTGTGTGTGTGTGTGTGTGTGTGTGTGTGTGTGTGTGTGTGTGTGTGTGTCAGCTACTTGGCCAGGGACATGAAGACCTGGATGGACAGAGAGGGTACTGGAGGTTAGCTTGCCAGCCAGGCTGAGATCTGGACCCTATATCTTTGCCAGTGGAGAGTCTTATTGGGGACCTGGGGAGCAAGGGAGCGACCAGCCCCAGACTGAATGTGATCTCTGTGTGCTCTTAAGGGAAATTGCACTTTACTGGGTGTATTTGTTATCCTTTCTTGTCATATGAGACGCCCTCTCTGGTGTTAGTGGTGAGGATTGAGGCTCCTTGATTGCTGGGCCAGGGCACAGGTGTCACATGTGGTTTGCAGTGGTTGGGATATCCAAATCACATATTAAGTAGTTAGCAAATACTAATTGGCTTGTAGTGGTGTGGGTAGAGTGAATCCTGTAGCTTATGTACAGTGATCTCCAAAGGTGTTTTGTACTCTAAATCAGCCACACAGTGAATACTCAGAGTTCATATCACAATTGTTTTATTTCTTTTGTTAGCTTAGTTAGTCAGGGTGAGCAGGCAGCATGTCAGCAGAAGAGTATGGAAAGCTGACAAGAAGCTAGCTGGTGGAGATGGATAAGGCTAGGGGACTGGTGCATGGAAACCTGACTAAGGAAGTCCTGATTGCAGCCTTGGTTACAGCTGCATCAGAATACAGCATCCAGGAGGACAATAAGACTGGCAGTGGAGATACAATATTCTCAGAGAATGGACAGCTCAACCTTTCTGCAAAGGATACTCAGATTGGCAGTGGAGATATAATATCCTCGACGAATGGACAGCTCAACCTTTCTGCAGTGGACTTAAAAATCCAGCTGGAGCTAAGGAGACTTGAGTTGGAAGCCAGGCATTTGGAGATAGAAGCCGAAGAAAGGGAGCATCTGAGGAGGCATGAGAGGGAAATGCTGACTCTTCGCCAGAGTCATGGAGATAATGGGGAAGGGAGTAACTGGACACCAGAAGCACAACAAGTCAGTAATTTTCTTCTACAATTTAAAGAGGGGGATCATTTTGATTCATTCATATGTTTGAGATGGTATGCAAACAGTATAGAGTTGACCAAAGGCTCAGGGTATGGTTCCTGACCCCCTTACTCCATGGTAAATCTGTAAATGCATTGGCTAAAATGTATGACATTGCATGTTTTGGTTATACTGCTGTAAAAAATGTCTTTTAGAATGTTTTAATCTAACACCTGAACTGTATAGGGGAAAGTTTCATGAGCATAGACGCAAGGCAGATGAAAGTGTGTGTGAATATGTTGCTGAACTGAGCACTTATTTTTATAGCTGGGTGAGTGGCTGTCAGGTCATCAAGCCCTTAGCACTTTGCCTGAGGACATGAGGATCTGGTTACCTGATAGACAATGTGCTACTTCAGATGAGTTGGGGAAGAAGGGAGACCTATACGTGGCAAGCAGGGCAGCCCTGCACAGGAAGGGGACCCCCAGTCCTGTTCATTGGTCTAAAGGAACCCATGGTGGGCAGCACAGACTGCCACAACAAACTCTGCCAGTAGCAGGGGAAGCCACTAGTCCAGGTACATGTCCAGGAGCTAGGGTTAAATGTTTTGAATGCAACCATTGGGGCTATGTGGCATACAGGTGTCCATGGAGGCAAGTTGGGGAACCACAGGTGAGGGGAGCCAGTAAGTGGGAAAGACAAAATGCCAATAGTAGGTTGTTTTGAGACAACAGGGGTACTAAACTACCATCCTGCAGGTGTCCTGAGAGGGAAGGATTTGGATGAGTCAGTACCATGTAGTTATGCAGTTATACATGCTCAGGCTAGGAGACAAGCATGTGGGTCTGGTAGCCTGGGGGAGACCCAGGCAGACTGCATACTTGCAGCCAGGACTGCTGAGGTGGTTACTTCAGGAAGGGAGCTATGCTATAGCAGTGAGACTGAAGGTGAGCCACAGCTGCTTGTGGGTACTGATGTTCCATTGGACAGGGTAACTGCAAAGGTAGAGGTGAGTAGTAGTACCCAGGCTGACAGTGAGGCACCGCTGTCAGAGGATGCCAGACTGCCTGTGGAAGGGAAGCTGGGTAGGATTACAAGAAGAGAGTTGAGACAGGCTCAGCTCTCAGACCCTACATTGCAAGGACTGAGGCAGGTAGCTAGGATGGCACCTGATTCTCAAGGGAAGGTGGAATCTGTATACTGGAACAAAGGGTTACTATACATAGAGTGGACCCCTGAGGGAGGGCTAGAAGATGAGAGAGTACAGCAGTTGGTAGTGCCTAGAGCTTAAAATCTGGCACTTCTAATCATAGTCCATTAAATTCTCTTTGCAGGTCATATGGGCATAAAACGTACAAAGAGACGTATTATGTAGAACATCTATTGGCCTGGAATTTCCAGAGATATAACAGGGTACTGCAGGACCTTTGAGCAGTGCCAAAAGGTTGGCAAGGCAGGAGACAAGGTGAGAGCTCCTTTGATGCGTTTGTCTGTTATTGAGGAGCCATTTTAGAAGGTAGCTATTGATATTGTGGGTCCTCTGAGTACCTCAAATTCTACAGGGAAAAAGTATATCCTTGTGGTAGTGGATTATGCTACACTATACCCTGAGATGGTGGCTTTGTCTTCCATTGAGGCAGAGAAGGTGGCAAATGCTTTGTTAGAGATTTTCAGCAGGGTAGGTTTCCCAAAAGAAATACTGACTGACCAAGGTGCCAATTTCATGTCAGACCTGCTGGTTTGTCTGTGGAAGTCCTGTGGGGTGAAGCATATGAAGTCCACCCCCTACCATCACCAAACTAATGGTCTTGTTGAGAGGTTAAACTCTACAATCAAGTCCATGTTATGGGCATTTGCAGATCAGTTTAACAGGGAGTGGGACAAATATTTGCCCCATCTGTAGTTTGCTTACAGAGAGGTTCCTCAGGAATTTACAGGTTTTTTACCCTTTGAGTTGCTGTATGGGCATAGGGTGAGGAGACCACTAGATTTAATTCGAGATGAGTGTGAAGGTGAGTGTGAACCTCACAAAGAGTTTGTTGTGGAATACATCCTAAACCTCAGGACAAGGCTCAGGGAACTCATGGGCTTGGCCCAGGAGAACCTGGCAGAAACCCAACAATAGAAAACGTTGTGGTATGACAGGAATGCTTGAGCTAGAGAGTATGCTGTGGGGCAGCATGTAATGGTTCTCCTTCCTATCAGACATAACAAACTGCAAGCAGTGTGGGAGGCACATTACAAGGTGGTAAGAAAGGTGAGTGATGTTAACTATATGATGGAACAGCCAGGCAGATGGCAGGGGCACAAATTGTACCATGTTAAGATGATGAAATCTTACCATAATAGGGAGGCCCTTGTGCAGAACATTTGCAGTGGATTGCAGAAGGAGTCTGAGGGAGATCAGGGGTTTGATCTCCTTAATGAGGCTCAGGCTGACACCTCAGTGGAAGGGGTACCAATATCCCAGCAGCTATCACCTACCCAGGTTCAAGAAATCTGAACAGTGTTGCAGGAATTTGAAGAGATGTTCACTGGGAAACCAGGGTGCACCCACCTAGTACAGCAACAGGTGGATACAGGGCCCTAAAGGCCTATTAGGCAGGCCCCTTATAGGGTGCCTGGGAGTGTCAGACAGACTCTGAGGGAGGAGGAATAGGAGATGTTGGGACTAGGGTTGATTCAAGAGTCCAACAGTCCCTGGGCTTCCCCAGTGGTACTGGTGCCAAATAAGGATGGCAGCACCAGGTTCTGTTTGGACTACAGGAAATTAAATAGCCACACTGAGACAGATGCTTTCCCCATGCCTAGGACAGATGAGGCCCTAGAGCAATTGGCTGGGGCTAAGTATCTGACAACCATTGATCTTACCAAGGGTTACTGGCAGGTAACCTTGACTGCCAGTGCTAGAGAGAAGTCAGCCTTTATGACTCTTTTTGGCTTGTCCGAGTTCACAAAGATGCCCTTTGGAATAAAAAATGCCCCAGCAACTTTCCAGAGGCTGGTAGATAATATCCTAGCAGGAGCAGGAGGGTTTGCCCTTGCCTACCTGGATAATATTGCCATCTACAGCCATTCTAGGCCAGAGCACCTTCAGCATGTCAGGGAGGTGCTGGGCAGACTACAGAGGGCAGGGTTTACCATTAAGCCGAGCAAATGTCAGATGGGTATGTTAGCGGTCTCCTACCTATGACATAGAGTGGAGTGTGGTAAGATAAGGCCAGAACCTGCCAAAGTGGAAGCTATTCAGGCATGGCCTGCACCTGTTACTAAAAAGCAGGTGAGGGCATTCTTAGGGACAGCAGGCTAATACAGAAAGTTTGTCCGTAGTTATAGTACCATAGCTTGCTCCCCTCATAGACCTGACAAGGAAGAACAGGCCAGATAAGGTAGTATAGACCACAGCATGCGAGCAGGCATTCCAAAAGCTTAAAGAAGCTTTGGGAGGACCCCTGTGTTAGCTAATCCAGATTACAGCAAAGAATTTGTTGTGCAAGTGGATGCTTCAAACCGTGGGGTAGGGGGCTGTACTTAGTCAGATTTCTTCAAAGGGATAAGAGCACCCAGTGGTTTATCTCAGTCGTAAGCTCCTACCCAGAGAGGAATGCTATGCAGCAGTGGAAAAGGAACAACAACAAGTACAAATATGACTCCGTCATTGTCCATGTGGTTGTAAATTATCTGAGACGTACCTCCATGGACTACATGAAAAGAGACATGGAGGAGCTCTCCGATCTTGTAGCCCAAGCAGGTATGACCCTAGCACTGAGTAGCATCCTGCCATCACCCAGAATTATACCACAGTACAAGGACAAAATGATTGACTTCAGCAATTGGCTAAGCTTCTGGTGTCATTCTAAGGGGATCCAGTATCTGTCTGCCTGGGATGACATGATCGACAGTCCACAATGCTTTGCCAGAGATGGCCTGTACCTGACACCCTTGGGATTCTGGATACTGGCTAAGGCTCTTGCCAACCCTATAGTGCCTTTTTTAGACAAGGTTCAAATGACAAATTCACCACCGTAACATGTAGAAGCAAGCAAAATCTGAGGGTAATGCTACTCAGTGCTAGAAGTCTAAACCTCAAAATCCATTCACTGGAGGCACTCCTTAAAATGGAGAACAACGACATCTGTACAGTGACAGAGACCTGGTTCAAGGCTCCAGAGAGGACCCCTGCATTACCAGACTATAATTCATACCACACCTTTCGGGCATCTAACCTGGACCGAAACACTAAAGGTGGAGCCATGTTCATATTTATTAAGGATATCCACATTTCCAGGTTAGTTGCTCAGCATAATGCATCTGAAATTATCCAAGTGCAACTAACTCTGGGCAAGACTGCAATCCAAATTGTAACTTGCTACAGATCCCCCACCATGCCCCAGGATTCTCACTCCTCATTTCTTGATATACTGGAAAATATTAAGGTACAACCCAACACCCTAATAATGGCCAATTTCAACTACCCCAGCATTAACTGGGAAAACTACTCATGTACCAATTCTTTTACTCAACGTTTTCTGGAATTCATAAATTCCAATGCCTTGTATCAACTTATCCACACCCCTGCCAGGGGCAGCAATATCCTAGACCTGGCCATTACCAACATGGGTGACCAGTGTTCCACACCAGAGGTCAATTCCTCGTTGGTCAGATCTGACCACAAGCTAATCAGCCTAAACATCCACATCCCTCCCTCACCCTGCATTAGGGAAATCTCCATAAAAAATTACTCCAAAGCCAACTTCACGCTTCTTAAGACAGAAGTGGCAAACTTCACAACACCCATGCAGATGGACAATAGAGGTATGACTGCTAAATCCTACACAAATGCACTTTATAATCACTTACACAAATGCATGGATCATGCTATCCCTAACAGAACCAAGATGCTATCCTCCAAAAAAAGGAAGACAATCTGGTGGTCCTCGGCCATAAACAAACTATATAACAGAAAAAAGAAACGGTTGCAAAAAAGAGTAAAATCCCATGACTGGAAGAACTCCCTGGTCAGCCTAAGTAAGAAGCTGAGATCCCTCATAAAATCCTTCAAAGATAGTTATGAAAGGAAAATTGTCACTGATTCTAAAGACAAACACAAGGCATTCTATAGCTATGTCAAGAATCTCAATGCCAACACTCAGATCTGCTCTGAGTTACAGCACAACGGCACTAAATATACAGAACCAACTGATATTGCCAACATCCTAGCAGATAGGTTCAGTGCTAACTTTACCCACCCTCACCCCCTAAAGGGCCCATCTCTATACCAGAAGAATGCAAAGTACCTGTAATCATGGCTGCACAGGTAAAAAACACACTCTCCAAAGCCAAGAACACAGCATCTATGGGACCTGACAACATCCCAGGCTGCATTATACATGAACTACAGAATGAAATGGCACCCCACCTAAGCACCATGTTCAGTCATAGCCTCACCTCAGGCTTTGTACCCAATGAATGGCACACAGCAATGGTTATCCCACTCCACAAAGGAGGAACCACCACGGACACTGGGAACTACCGCCCCATTAGCCTAATGAGCCTGGTCTGCAAGGCCATGGAACGTATCATCATGGAACTTATAAACAAAGACATTGGTAAACTCTGGATCCCACCCAGTTCAGGTTTGTAAAAGGCATATGATCATGTCTCCTAATCCTGATTGACTTCTTTGAAGCAGTCACCAAAGCTGTAGATGAGGGTAAGGTGGTTCACACAGCCTATCTAGATCTCGCCAAGGCGTTCAACACCATCCCACACTCTGGAATTATAGATAAACTCACTAAACTAGGTATAAATCCCTAAGTCACAAGATGGGTTGCCAAATGGCTCACTGACAGAACCCACACTGTGAAAGTAGAAGACTACAAATCTGACTTCAGACCAGTGACAAGTGCCGTACCACAGTGTTCAGTCCTGGGTCCTCTCCTGTTTGGTATCTACTTTTCTGAAGTACAGGCTAACACAGAAGGTCTTTGGCTAATGAAGTTTGCAGATGACTGCAAACTAGGAGCCATAATTGAAACTCCTAACGATGTGGACATCCTAAAAAGGGCCTCACTGAGACAGATGCCTGGTGTCAAAGCCATGGCCTCAAGCTCAGTGCCAAAAAGTGCATTGTCATCCCCTTTGATAAAAACTCTGTACCCATGAGCTACCACATAGGTGGTAGTCTACTTAACACCGAAAGTGTAATAAGAGACCTTATGACAAAGGTGGACAGTAGTTTCTCCTTTGATAATCACATTGCCACAGTAGTCAGGAAATCCTTCTATGTGGCACACCTCATCACAAAAGGTTTCTCATCCAGGAAAAAAGAGGTCATTGTTCCCCTCTACTCATCACTCATTAGACCCATTATAGAGTACAACGCCCCTTTTGGTATGTACCTCACAAGACATCTACAACTGGAAAGGCCGCAGAAATACCTCACAAAGAGGATTATTGGCCTCAAACAGATGCATTACACAGACCGTCTCAAAAAACTCCAGCTTTACTCAATCGCATATCGCCTACTCAGAGATGATCTCTGTCTAACATACAAAGCTATGTCAAACCCAGAGCTGTTGGACATGCTCCACTTAAAGAAATCCAAATCCCTCCGAGCTACATGGTCTAGGGAACTAAACCTTGTCACCACAATAAACAGAACATGCTGGAGGGAAAGATTCCTGTCCCAGAGACTTCCCATACTCTGGAACAAACTACCTATCTATATCAAACACATCTCCTCATTAGCACTCTTCAAAGAAAACTTGATGATTGGATGGGAAATAGGAAATTCACCCCAGGGATCTCTCTGCAGTTCTGCTCGACAGGGGCACAGGAAAATAATTTTCTTGGGTGGTGAAAGCCAGGGTACCTTTTTGGCTAGGCTTGTATAGGCCTTAGGGCCAATAGCCCAGTACCTACCTATGAACCTATACATCTTCATTAAAGACAATATGCCTCAAGACTGATAAAACAATATGATAACCTAGCACATCTCTATGTCCAACTAACTGTAGGTAAAACCCCCTTCTAAGCCATTGTTAAGTATAGATCCCCCACTATGAACTACAAGAATCACTCTGCCTTCATGGACCTACTTCAGTCACTCACTATACAGCTAAACACCTTGGTCAAGTCTAATTTCAACTATCCTTCCATAAATTGAGAGTCATATATGAGTACAAACACACTCACCCTAAGGCTCCAGGACTTTGTTAATATACATACTCTGTAACAGATAGTCTGCAACTGCACAAGGGGCTCAAATGTCCTAGACTTAGTACTCATCAACATAGGGGGGGGGGTCCCTGCAATAACCCATGTGTTGCCCTCCCTGTTCAGGTTGCATCAGAATTCAGCCTTGTTCAAATTAATAATCATTCCTGACAGTACCTCAAGAGCAGAAAGAATGAAATATTTATCCAAAGGAAAGTATAACCTCCTAAGTGATGCCATAAATACTTGCAACCCCCCTCCCACTACCGCTGTCAACAATGACTGCTATACAGAGGTAAACACAAATGGCCTGTATAAACACCTATACAGTTATACAGAGTCAGCTGAACCTGAACACATCAAAACAAGGTCCTCAGTAAAACAAGCCTCCCTTGTGGGCATCAAGCATAACTAGGGAATACAACAAGTGGAATAAAGTAATGTCTTAGAACAAGAGTTAACTGACTCAGCAGAGGAAGGATACCCTCCTCAGCTTGATCAAGCAAATTAGCTATCTTGTAATGTCCTCTAAAGCCAAGTATGAAGCTAAACTAGCATCCCTAGTTATAGATAATCAGGAGGCATTCTTTAGCTACATCAGAAATCTAACAGGGAAGGGCCAGCTTTTGACGAACTAGTTGTGGGCAGTGCCACTCATACTGACCTGACAATATCACCAGTCTGCTAGCAGACAGATTTGGCTCAAACTTCTCCACTTCTGTCCCCACTTCTGTCCCCACCAGACATACCCCAAAAAGAATACCTGGCATCAGTCCTCTACCTAGTATCTTCAAAGAGCAAGTCATAACTGCACTCTCCATGTTCAAAAGCACAGCCTCTATGGGACCAGATAACATCCCAAGCTGCTTACTAAATGGTCTGAAACAGGATCTAGTGGAACCATTTGGCACTCTATTCAACCACAGTTTAAGTACTGGCTTTGTCCCAGCAGAGTGGAACACAGCAATATTATTTCCCATGCACAAAACTGGTCTGTCAACTGACCCTGGGAACTATAGACCCATAAGCCTAACCAGCCTTATCTGCCAGGCTAAGGAGAAAATAATCATGGACCTTATCAACAAAGAAATTCTTGACCTTGTAACTCTTGACCCAGCACAGTTTGGCTTTGTTAAGGGTAGATCATTCTTATTAAAGCAGGTGGACTTCTTCAGGAATGTCACCAAAGCCCTGAAGAAAAACAAAACACTACATACAGCTTATCTTAACTTATCCAAGGCTGTTGACACAATCCCTCACTCTGCCATCAATGTGAAACTCACACAGCTTGAAATTAATCATATGTCACTAGATGGGTAGCCAACTGGATTTATTTATTTATTTATTTTATTTTACATTTGTTGACTGGGCTAGTCTAACTGGATATATGTCCATTTTCAGTAGAGGCCCAGGGAGAAAAGCTCCACATAAAACAGATAAACACAAAGAGCATTAAAAATTCAGTTACAGAACATTAAACTTCAGATACAGATAGTTTGTCAGACTAAAACAAGTGTTTAAGGTAATTTAGCATACTTGATGGAACAGAAAAATAGAACAAAATATAAGATAAGGTAATCCTTTGTGGGGTTTTTTTTGTGAACACTGTGGGAAGAAACTATTCAGAAGAATATGGAAGATTCCGATCTCAGAGCTATAAGTAAGGAACAGAAGAACAGACTAGTTAAAAACAGGATTGGGAGAGTAGGTGGAGGGGCCGATCATGACTGCACTTCAAGAGGGCTAGAAGTCAAAGAAAGCTACTTCCTGACTGAGTTACATCACTTCCCGAGGCTTGCTACAATGCTGTAAAGATCTCCTGTAAGTAATTTGTATGTTGTAATTCTTTGTATTTAGAAGTGCTGTATATTATATATTCTGATATGTTGCTATTTGTATTGTGTTGCAGGTTTACAAAGAGTTAAGCAACAGAACACATACAAAGTTGGGGATTTCACCTCTGTCAGCTGACTACTTACCACTGGTGTATCACAGGGATCTGTGATGCACCCTCTACTGTTTGGAATGTATTTTTCAGAAGTCCAAGGGAAAAGAGATGGCCTGTGGCTTACCATGTCACAGATGACTGCAAACTAGGTGCAATCACTGAGTTTCTCAATGATGATGACATGCTATTAAAAGGTCTTACAAAGACAAATGATTGGTGCCGATGTCACAGAGTCAAAATAAATGCAAAATAATAACTTATCATTCCTTTGGCAAAGGGAAATCCCTGCACATTACAATATTAACAGTACCCCCTATTCTGCCCTTCATAGCAATTTAGGCAGCTTATATCATAGTTTTACAGTTTGAGCATTTTTGATCTGTTGTTGCCATCTAGTGGCCTTTTATTTATAACAGTTAGATTAACTTGTTTTACAGCATTGTCAGAAAGCTTCTTTCTTTTCTTCCCTCTTGGCGCATTCATCATGATCTTCTTTTCCAACCCCTGCATTTCATCCCCCCTAAGTAATTTGTATGTTGTAATTTTTTGTATTTAGAAGTGCTGTATATTTATATTCTGATATGTTGCTATTTGTATTGTGTTGCAGTTTTACAAAGAGTTAAGCAATCTCAGTAAAGCTACAAGAAACCCTGATTCTTTCGCTTATTGTATTTTCTTAAAGTGTTAAGCTACCCGTGTAGCTGTACTGCACCTTGCACAGTGATGTGAGAATGGGACAGTAAAAAAGGAGATTCTTGCAGTCCTGAATACAAGAGGTTGCTGCACTCCAAATATGAGTCTGAGATCAGGGAAGAAGTATAAACCTGAGGATATGTCCCCCATGACACGGCATGGCAGGGAGAACATCTCTAGTGTCCCTAAAGATGATGCATAGTCACATGGCTCCAAATCATCAAGATCCAGTAAGATGTCCTCAGCATGTTCCTTAGCAATCAGAGCTTGTGCCAAAGCAGATGCAGCAGATGCCCAACTGGCATTTGCTGAACAAGAATCCATTATGATGCAGCAAAAGGCAGAATTGGAGGCTAACCTACATATTCTTCAGCGCTAGAGTGCAGCTGCTGCAGCAGCAGCAGAGGCCGCTGCTTACCTGGAAGCAGATTCATGATTAAGCAAGATAACTCACTTACAACCAGAAGACCCAGAGAAACCTCTCTCCTCAGCTGAATGTACAAGTGAGTACATCCAGAAACTTACTAGTATGCATGCAATCCAGCAGTCACTTAGGATTATGCAAGAAGTATCTAGCCCAAAGCCAGCAGATGTCCCGAGTATGCCCTGTCAGTCTCGTGATGTCAGCAGTGACAAACCAACAAAAGAACAACCTCCAGAGCTCCTTAGAATTGGAAATCCAGGACTCCCACTACTACAGCCTAAAGATTACATGCCTGAACACCAAAACATACAAGATGTCACAAAGTATCTTATCAGCAAAGAAATGGTTAACTCAGGTTTTATCAATTTGACGACTGTCCAGAAAACTATTGGGCATGGATGTCCTCCTTTCTGAGTGCAACTAGGGACTTAAATTTGGCAGCTGCAAAAGTGCTGGACTTAATGATAAAATGGTTGGGCATAGAGTGAGCAGAGCATGTAAAAAGCATGCATAGAGTACACTTATTTAACCCTTTGGCAGGACTTAACATGGCATGGCTGAGGCTAGAAGAAAGGTATGGTTCACCTGAAGAAATTGAAGGTGCTCTACTGAAAAAGCTTGAAACCTTCCCCAAGTTGAGCAATAAAGACAATACAAAATTACAACAACTGAGCGATCTTCTAGAAATAGAGTGTGCTAAAGAGGAGGGCTATTTGACAGGGCTTTCATATTTAGACACTGCTCACGGTACAAATCCAATAGTGGAAAAACTACCATATACCTTGCAACAAAAGTGGGCATCTGTTGGAGCTAACTACAAAGAAGAAAAAGGTGTAGCTTTCCCCCTTTCTTTGTGTTTTCTAGGTTCATTCAGCAGCAAGCAAAGATTAGGAGCGACACCAGCTTTGCTTTCATTAGCAGCAGTAATCCGCCATCCAGACCAGAAAAGCCTTCCAGACCTCATGGTAATACTTCTATGTTCACACACAAAACAGTTGTACCTTCAAGGGCCACAAACTGTCAAGACAGCGGCAAGGTGAGCCCTACAGAAAGTCCTGATAGACAATGCCCAATTCACTGGAAGCCTCATCCTCTGAAAAGGTGTAAAGGCTTTAGAGGTAAGCCTATTGAGGAAAGAATGTCCTTTGTTAAACAAAATGGCATCTGTTTCAAGTGCTGTGAATCTACTAAGCATATAGCTAAAGACTGTAAAATATCAGTCGAGTGCACAGAATGTGGCAGTGAGAAACACATAGCAGCCTTACACCCTGATCCAACTCCACAACCAGCATGGATAGTAGAAGCCAGGAAAGATCATGGCAGGGAGCAAAAAGAGTATTCCCCTTCTTCAGTGATGTCTAAGTGCACTGAAATCTGTGGCCAAGGTAACAATCCATGGTCATATTCTAAAATCTATTTAGTTACTGTGTATCCCACTGGGAAGAGACAAAGCAGTGAAGATTTATTCAGTTCTTGATGAGCAGAGCAACAAATCACTTGCAAGGTCAGACTTTTTTTGATATCTTTAACATTAAAACAACTGCAGCTCCCTATACTCTATAGACATGCACAGCCATTATGGAAACTGTAGGCAGAAGAGCCAAAGACTTTGTTTTTGAATATTTTGATAAGGAAAAGCAATTTCTATTGCCTACAATGATACAATGTGACATGATACCTGATGACAAGTCAGATATTCCTTCTCCAGAGGTGGCTTATCATCACCCTCACCTCCGCCCAATTGCTCACCTCATTCTAGCTGTTAATTCTGGTGCTTCTATCCTTTTGCATCTTAGAAGAGACATTTTAAAAGTACACAAAGTGCATGAGCAGATTAATGGACCGGTCAATGCCCTTATGCTCAGAAACTTGACTTTGGGTGGGTCATTGTAGAATAAGTTTGCCAGGGATCAGCTCACCAGCAAACAGCATCAGTTCCTTCAAGACATCTGTGTTAACAAATGGCCGCACATCCATTTTCAGCCCATGACAGAACAATTTTACTGTTAAAGAAAGCTTTGATAATTTAACATGGTTTTGGGACTCTTCTTCACACAGCAAAGAAGATAACCAGCTTTAACACAGAAACTGACAATCTAGTGGTTTCAGTGTTCCAGAATCAAAGGATGATAATAAACAAGCCCTGTCCATAGAAGATCAAGCTTTTCTCCAGATCCTGGACAGAGAGACTTATCAGGATGATAATAACAGCTGGGTGGCCCCTCTGCCATTTTGCACACCCAGGTATCATTTACCTTGTAATAGAGAACAAGCCATGAATCACCCGAACTCTCTTCATAGTATCTTACAAAGAAAGCCAAAGTTAAAGAGAGATTTTACAGAATTCATCAAAAGGTTACTGGATAATGATCACGCTGAAATTGCAGGACCACTGGATCAAGGTAAAGAACACTGGTATCTGCCAATATTTGGTGTTTACTACCCACACAAACCTGATCAAATAAGAGTTGTGTTTGATTCCAGTGCAGAATGTGAAGGTATTTCTTTAAATAAGGTACTGTTAAGTGGTCCTGATCTAAATAATAATCTATGAGGGGCCCTCATGCACTTTAGAAAAGAGCCCATAGCCTACACAGCTGATGTGCAGCAGATGTTTTACTGTTTTCTGGTGAGAGAGGACCACCGAGATTATTTATGTTTTCTCTGGTACAAAGATCATGACATAGACGAAGAAGTGGTGGAGTACAGAATGAGAGTACCTGTCTTTGGGAACAGTCCCTCTCCTGCTGTGGCTATATACTGTATGTGTAAAGCTGCCCTAAAAGGTGCTGAACATTATGGACAAGATGCCAAACACTTTGTGTTGTGACATTTCTATGTAGATGATGGACCTGCATCTGCTAACACTCCTGAGATAGCAATTGACATTCTCAACAAAACAAAGCAGATGCTGGCAGAATCTAATCTGCAGCTTCATAAGGTTGCTTCTAACAGCAAACAGGTCATGGAAGCCTTTCCTGCAGAAGATAGAGCTAAGGACCTTAAAGATCTTTGTCTGGGTACAGACTCCCTTCCTCTTTAGAAAGGTTTAGGACTAGGCTGGGATCTAGAAACAGACAGCTTTGTTTTTCAGGTCTCTTCAGAGGAAAAACCTTTCACCAGAAGAGGAATCTTTGCTACCCTGAACAGCCTTTATGATCCCTTTGGGTTTGTTGCACCAGTGACTATAAAAATAAGGCCTTAGTCCGTGAACTGTCATCTGGGAAATGGGAATGGGATGCATTACTCCCACAAGACAGACTGCATGAGTAGATTGAGTGGAAGGAGTCTTTGCAGGCTTTGAAAGGCTTAAGGATACCCAGATGTTATGGGCCTGTTTCACTGACAGTAGCCTATGTCCAACTAACTGTAGGTAAAACCCCCTTCTAAGCCATTGTTAAGTTTAGATCCCCCAATATGAACTACAAGAATCACTCTGCCTTCATGGACCTACTTCAGTCACTCACTATACAGCTAAACACCTTGGTCAAGTCTAATTTCAACTATCCTTCCATGAATTGGGAGTCATATATGAGTACAAACACACTCACCCTAAGGCTCCAGGACTTTGTTAATATACATACTCTGTAACAGATAGTCTGCAACTGCACAAGGAACTCAAATGTCCTAGACTTAGTACTCATCAACATGGGGGTCCCTGCAATAACCCATGTGTTGCCCTCCCTGTTCAGCTTGCATCAGAATTCACCCTTGTTCAAATTAACAATCATTCCTGACACTACATTAAGAGCAGAAAGGATGAAATATTTATCCAAAGGAAAGTATAACCTCCTAATTGATACCATAAATAATTGCAACCCCCTCACCACTACTACTGTCAACAATGACTGCTATACAGAGGTAAACACAAATGGCCTGTATAAACACCTATACAGTTATACAGAGTCAGCTGAACCTGAACACATCAAAACAAGGTCCTCAGTAAAACAAGCCTCCCTGGTGGGCATCAAGCATAACTAGGGAATACAACAAGTGGAATAAAGTAATGTCTTAGAACAAGAGTTAACTGAATCAGCAGAGGAAGGATACCCTCCTCAGCTTGATCAAGCAAATTAGCTATCTTGTAATGTCCTCTAAAGCCAAGTATGAATCTAAACTAGCATCCTTAGTTATAGATAATCAGGAGGCATTCTTTAGCTACATCAGAAATCTAACTGGGAAGGGCCAGCTTTTGACGAACTAGTTGTGGGCCGTGCCACTCATACTGACCTGACAATATCACCAGTCTGCTAGCAGACAGATTTGGCTCAAACTTCTCCACTTCTGTCCCCACCAGACATACCCCAAAAAGAATACCTGGCATCAGTCCTCTATCTAGTATCTTCAAAGAGCAAGTCATAACTGCACTCTCCATGTTCAAAAGCACAGCCTCTATGGGACCAGATAACATCCCAAGCTGCTTACTAAATGGTCTGAAACA
Source organism: Protopterus annectens (assembly GCF_019279795.1). Taxonomy (NCBI): domain Eukaryota; kingdom Metazoa; phylum Chordata; order Ceratodontiformes; family Protopteridae; genus Protopterus; species Protopterus annectens. Next base: position 1,479,233,205 of record NC_056728.1, on the reverse strand, counting down.
GGATCTAGCGGAACCAGTTGGCACTCTATTCAACCACAGTTTAAGTACTGGCTTTGTCCCAGCAGAGTGGAACACAGCAATATTATTTCCAATGCACAAAACTGGTCTGTCAACTGACCCTGGGAACTATAGACCCATAAGCCTAACCAGCCTTATCTGCCAGGCTAAGGAGAAAATAATCATGGACCTTATCAACAAAGAAATTCTTGACCTTGTAACTCTTGACCCAGCACAGTTTGGCTTTGTTAAGGGTAGATCATTCTTATTAAAGCAGGTGGACTTCTTCAGGAATGTCACCAAAGCCCTGAAGAAAAACAAAACACTACATACATCTTATCTTAACTTATCCAAGGCTGTTGACACAATCCCTCACTCCGGCATCAATGTGAAACTGACACAGCTTGAAATTAACCCATATGTCACTAGATGGGTAGCCAACTGGATTTATTTATTTATTTATTTTATTTTACATTTGTTGACCGGGCTAGTCTAACTGGATATATGTCCATTTTCAGTAAAGGCCCAGGGAGAAAAGCTCCACATAAAACAGATAAACACAAAGAGCATTAAAAATTCAGCTACAGAACATTAAACTTCAGATGCAGATAGTTTGTCAGACTAAAACAAGTGTTTAAGGTAATTTAGCATACTTGATGGAACAGAAAAATAGAACAAAATATAAGATAAGGTAATCCTTTGTGTTTTTTTTTTTTTTGTGAACACTGTGGGAAGAAACTATTCAGAAGAATATGGAAGATTCCCATCTTAGAGTTATAAGTAAGGAACAGAAGAACAGAATAGTTAAAAACAGGATTGGGAGAGTAGGCGGAGGGGCCGATCATGACTGCACTTCAAGAGGGCTAGAAGTGAAAAAAAGCTGCTTCCTGACTGAGTTACATCACTTCCCGAGGCTTGCTACAATGCTGTAAAGATCTCCTGTTTGTAATTTGTGTGTTGTAATTCTTTGTATTTAGAAGTGCTGTATATTGTATATATTCTGATATGTTGCTATTTGTATTGTGTTGCAGATTTACAAAGAGTTAAGCAACAGAACACATACAAAGTTGGGGATTTCACCTCTGTCAGCTGACTAGTTACCACTGGTGTATCACAGGGATCTGTGATGCACCCTCGACTGTTTGGAATGTATTTTTCAGAAGTCCAAGGGAAAAGAGATGGCCTGTGGCTTACCATGTCACAGATGACTGCAAACTACGTGCAATCACTGAGTTCCTCAATGACGATGACATACTATTAAAAGGTCTTACAAAGACAAATGATTGGTGCCGATGTCACAGAGTCAAAATAAATGCAAAATAATAACTTATTATTCCTTTGGCAAAGGGAAATCTCTGCACATTACAATATTAACAGTACCCCCTATTCTGCCCTTCATAGCAATTTAGGCAGCTTATATCATAGTTGTACAGTTTGAGCATTTTTGATCTGTTGTTGCCATCTAGTGGCCTTTTATTTATAACAGTTAGATTAACTGGTTTAACAGCATTATAGCAAGCCTCAGGAAGTGATGTAACTCAGTCAGAAAGCAGCTTTCTTTCACTTCTAGCCCTCTTGACGTGCAGTCATGATCTTCTTTTCCCAACCCTGGCATTCACATCTCCTGTAAGTAATTTGTATGTTGTAATTCTTTGTATTTAGAAGTGCTGTATATTGTATATATTCTGATATGTTGCTATTTGTATTGTGTTGCAGTTTTACAAAGAGTTAAGCAATCTCAGTAAAGATACAAGAAACCCTGATTCTTTCGCTTATTGTATTTTCTTAAAGTGTTAAGCTGCCCGTGTAGCTGTACTGCACCTTGCACAGTGCTGTGAGAATGGGACAGTAAAAAGGAGATTCTTGCAGTCCTGAATACAAGAGGTTGCTGAACTCCAAATATGTGTCTGAGATCAGGGAAGAAGTATAAACCTGAGGATATGTCCCCCATGACACAGCATGGCAGGGAGAACATCTCTAGTGTCCCAAAAGATGATGCATAGTCACATGGCTCCAAATCATCAAGATCCAGTAAGATGTCCTCAGCATGTTCCTTAGCAATCAGAGCTTGTGCCAAAGCAGATGCAGCACTTGCCCAACTGTCATTTGCTGAAAAAGAATCCATTATGATGCAGCAAAAGGCAGAATTGGAGGCTAACCTTAATATTCTTCAGTGCTAGAGTGCAGCTGCTGCAGCAGCAGCAGAGGCCGCTGCTTACCTGGAAGCAGATTCATGATTAAGCAAGATAACTCACTTACAACCAGAAGACCCAGAGAAACCTCTCTCCTCTGCTGAACGTACAAGTGAGTACATCCAGAAACTTACTAGTATGCATGCAAGCCAGCAGTCACTTAGGATTATGCAAGAAGTATCTAGCCCAAAGCCAGCAGATGTCCCGAGTATGCCCTGTCAGTCTCGTGATGTCAGCAGTGACAAACCAACAAAAGAACAACCTCCAGAGCTCCTTAGAATTGGAAATCCAGGACTCCCACTACCACAGCCTAAAGATTACATGCCTGAACACCAAAACATACAAGATGTCACAAAGTATCTTATCCGCAAAGAAATGGTTAACTCAGGTTTTATCAATTTGACGACTGTCCAGAAAACTATTGGGCATGGAAGTCCTCCTTTCTGAGTGCAACTAGGGACTTAAATTTGGCAGCTGCAAAAATGCTGGACTTAATGATAAAATGGTTGGGCATAGAGTCAGCAGAGCATGTAAAAAGCATGCATAGTGTACACTTATTTAATCTTTTAGCAGGACTTAAGATGGCATGGCAGAGGCTAGAATAAAGGTATGGTTCACCTGAAGAAATTGAAGGTGCTCTACTGAAAAAGCTTGAAACCTTCCCCAAGTTGAGCAATAAAGACAATACAAAATTACAACTGAGCGATCTTCTAGAAATAGAGTGTGCTAAAGAGGAGGGCTAATTGACAGGGCTTTCATATTTAGACACTGCTCACGGTACTAATCCAATAGTGGAAAAACTACCATATACCTTGCAACAAAAGTGGGCATCTGTTGGAGCTAACTACAAAGAAGAAAAAGGTGTAGCTTTCCCCCTTTCTTTGTGTTTTCTAGGTTCATTCAGCAGCAAGCAAAGATTAGGAGCGACACCAGCTTTGCTTTCATTAGCAGCAGTAATCCGCCATCCAGACCAGAAAAGCCTTCCAGACCTCATGGTAATACTTCTATGTTCACACACAAAACAGTTGTACCTTCAAGGGCCACAAACTGTCAAGACAGTGGCAAGGTGAGCCCTACAGAAAGTCCTGATAGACAATGCCCAATTCACTGGAAGCCTCATCCTCTGAAAAGGTGTAAAGGGTTTAGAGGTAAGCCTATTGAGGAAAGAATGTCCTTTGTTAAACAAAATGGCATCTGTTTCAAGTGCTGTGAATCTACTAAGCATATAGCTAAAGACTGCAAAATATCAGTTGAGTGCACAGAATGTGGCAGTGAGAAACACATAGCAGCCTTACACCCTGATCCACCTCCACAACCAGCAAGGATGGTAGAAGCCAGGAGAGATCATGGCAGGGAGCAAAAAGAGTATTCCCCTTCTTCAGTGATGTCTAAGTGCACTGAAATCTGTGGCCAAGGTAACAATCCATGGTCATATTCTAAAATCTGTTTAGTTACTGTGTATCCCACTGGGAAGAGACAAAGCAGTGAAGATTTATTCAGTTCTTGATGAGCAGAGCAACAAATCACTTGCAAGGTCAGACTTTTTTGATATCTTTAAAATTAAAACAACTGCAGCTCCCTATACTCTATAGACATGCGCAGCCATTATGGAAGCTGTAGGCAGAAGAGCCATAGACTTTGTTTTTGAATATTTTGATAAGGAAAAGCAATTCCTATTGCCTACAATGATACCGTGTGACATGATACCTAATGACAAGTCAGATATTCCTTCTCCAGAGGTGGCTTATCATCACCCTCACCTCCGCCCAATTGTTCACCTCATTCTAGCTGTTAATTCTGGTGCTTCTATCCTTTTGCATCTTAGAAGAGACATTTTAAAAGTACACAAAGTGCATGAGCAGATTAATGGACCGGTCAACGCCCTTATGCTCAGAGACTTGACTTTGGGTGGGTCATTGTAGAATAAGTTTGCCAGGGATCATCTCACCAACAAACAGCATCAGTTCCTTCAAGACGTCTGTGTTAACAAATGGCCGCACATCCATTTTCAGCCCATGCCAGAACAATTTTACTGTTAAAGAAAGCTTTGATAATTTAACATGGTTTTGGGACTCTTCTTCAAACAGCAAAGAAGATAAACAGCTTTAACACAGAAACTGACAATCTAGGAGTTTCAGTGTTCCAGAATCAAAGGATGATAATAAACAAGCCCTGTCCATAGAAGATCAAGCTTTTCTCCAGATCCTAGACAGAGAGACTTATCAGGATGATAATAACAGCTGCCATTTTGCACACCCAGGTATCGTTTACCTTGTAATAGAGAACAAGCCATGAATCGCCTGAACTCTCTTCATAGAACCTTACAAAGAAAGCCAAAGTTAAAGAGTGATTTTACAGAATTCATCAAAAGGTTACTGGATAATGATCACGCTGAAATTGCAGGACCACTGGATCAAGGTAAAGAACACTGGTATCTGCCAATGTTTGGTGTTTACTACCCACACAAACCTGATCAAATGAGAGTTGTGTTTGATTCCAGTGCAGAATGTGAAGGTATTTCTTTAAATAAGGTACTGTTAAGTGGTCCTGATCTAAACAATAATCTATGAGGGGCCCTCATGCACTTTAGAAAAGAGCCCATAGCCTACACAGCTGATGTGCAGCAGATGTTTTACTGTTTTCTGGTGAGAGAGGACCACCGAGATTATTTACGTTTTCTCTGGTACAAAGATCATGACATAGACAAAGAAATTGTGGAGTACAGAATGAGAGTACCTGTCTTTGGCAACAGTCCCTCTCCTGCTGTGGCTATATACTGTATGTGTAAAGCTGCCCTAAAAGGTGCTGAACATTATGGACAAGATGCCAAACACTTTGTGTTGTGACATTTCTATGTAGATGATGAACCTGCATCTGCTAACACTCCTGAGATAGCAATTGACATTCTCAACAAAACAAAGCAGTTGCTGGCAGAATCTAATCTGCAGCTTCATAAGGTTACTAACAGCAAACAGGTCATGGAAGCCTTTCCTGCAGAAGATAGAGCTAAGGACCTTAAAGATCTTTGTCTGGGTACAGACTCCCTTCCTCTTCAGAAAAGTTTAGGACTAGGCTGGGATCTAGAAACAGACAGCTTTGTTTTTCAGGTCTCTTCAGAGGAAAAACCTTTCACCAGAAGAGGAATCTTAGCTACCATGAACAGCCTTTATGATCCCCTTGGGTTTGTTGGACCAGTGACTATAAAAAGTAAGGCCTTAGTCCGTGAACTGTCATCTGGGAAATGGGAATGGGATGCATTACTCCCACAAGACAGACTGCATGAGTAGATTCAGTGGAAGGAGTCTTTGCAGGCTTTGAAAGGCTTAAAGATACCCAGATGTTATGGGCCTGTTTCACTGACAGTAGCCTGTAAAAAGGAACTGTATATTTTTTCAGATGCATCCATCACAACTATAGGTGTAGTAGCCTACTTGAAAACAACTGATGTAGTAAGTGTATGCCATGTTGGGTTCGTTATGGGAAAGTCTAAGTTAAGCCCTAGACCAGCACATGCAATCCTACATTTGGAGCTATATGCAGCTGTATTAGCGGTAGAACTGTATGAGCTAATCAGAGATGAAATAGACCTGGAAATGGATGTTGTGAAATTCTTTACAGACAGTAAAACCATTCAGGGGTACATCTGCAATACCTCTAGAAGATTCTTTCTGTATGTCTCTAACCGAGTAAATAGAATCAGACAAGTAACTCATCCTGATCAGTGATTCTACGTACCCACAGAGCAAAACCCTGCTGATTATGCTAGAAGGCCCACACAGACAGCCTGCCATCAGAACACTATCTGGTTCTCAGGCCCTTCTTTTCTTTACCAGCCAGTTAAAGACAATTCAAATTACATATATTGACAATGGTAAAAACGGAGCAAAAGCAGGAAAATCTGATAAAAAGTTCTGTTTTATTCTCCAACAAATAAAACGGATGAGCGTGCTTTCGCTTACAAAGCTTCATCAGATCCATGTTAAATAGCCTTCCCATAGGACATTTATACCTAAATTCAAAAAACTTATGGCCAATCAGGCTTACATATCAATTGCTACTTCAGAACAATGTATATTTAGTGAAGTCTTTTAAGAACATTTATACATTATAAACAACTTTATTATATAAATCTCCTTACAAAGATAGTAGAAGATATATACAAATATATAAAAAATATGTATGTATGTGTGTATACTAAAACTATAAATAGCTATATATTAAAAATAATATAAACGCACACCTACATCTATAACTAAATCAAACAAATAAAAAGCCGATGCCCTAATATGCATATAATACTGATAGATTAAATTACTAAATGAATTCGGTATAGTAAATTTCAGCTATATATATATATATATATATATATATATATATATATATATATATATATATATATATATATATATATATATATATACAGCTCTTTATGCATCCTATAAAGACCATATGTATTCTAGTTGAATATTAGATAGAAGGAAACATTCATAGTATTCCGTAACTGGGTTATCTTAGGAGAATATATGTAAAAAATGTGTGCAATGAACATTATAGTCATCTTTTCAAAGCTATCATATATTACATTTCCTTAATGATGGTTTTATAGATGCCCTTTCATTGAGTCCCATCCCTCTATCAGCCCTCAATATTATAATCCAATTATTCTCCCTAAACTCAGTATGGTTCCTAATATCTCCTTCACGTATACTGGGAGAAATGACCTCTAGGGCTCTAAAAAGAAAAGTATGACTTTTGTCATGTTGTTTAATATGTTTAGCTAGTGCATTGTGTTCCTGTTGATGCTCTGCTACCCTAGGGACAAGGAAGTACACTCTGATGAAGAATATACTAGACCATGTGGGCAATGTAATTTTTGTATGTACATAGACATTAATAAGAGTTTTTTTCATCCTGATTTATGTAGAGAATTTAGGACATCAGCTAGAGCTGATTGTATGACATCTAATCTAGTTTATCTGGCGGTATGCCAGAATTGTTCTTCCTTTTATGTCGGAAAAACCAATAGACTGTTCAGGGATAGAATACGTGAGCATGTGTACCATATTAGGAAACAACTGGAACACAATGCACTAGCTAAACATATTAAGCAACATGACAAAAGTCATACTTTTCTTTTTAGAGCCCTAGAGGTCATTTCTCCCAGTATACGTGAAGGAGATATTAGGAACCATACTGAGTTTAGGGAGAATAATTGGATTATAATATTGAGGGCTGATAGAGGGATGGGACTCGATGAAAGGGCATCTATAAAACCATCATTAAGGAAACGTCATAATATTAGATAGCTTTGAAAATTTGACTATAATGTTCATTGCACACATTTTTTACATATATTCTCCTAGAATAACCCAGTTACAGAATACTATGAATGCTTCCTTCTATCTAATATTCAACTAGTATACATATGGTCTTTATAGGATGCATAGAGAGCTGTATATATATATATATATATATATATATATATATATATATATATATATATATATATATATATATATATAGTTGAAATTTACTACACCCAATTCATTTAGTAATTTAATCTATCAATATTATATGCATATTAGGGCATCAGCTTTTTATTTGTTTGATTTAGTTATAGATGTAGGTGTGTGTTTATATTATTTTTAATATATAGCTATATATAGTTTTAGTATACACACATACATACATATTTTTTATATATTTGTATATATCTTCTACTATCTTTGTAAGGAGATTTATATATTAAAGTTTGTTTTTAAAAGACGTCACTAAATATGCATTGTTCTGAAGTAGCAATTGATATGTAAGCCTGATTGGCCATAAGTTTTTTGAATTTAGGTATAAATGTCCTATGGGAAGGCTATTTAACATGGATCTGATGAAGCTTTGTAAGCGAAAGTGCGCTCATCCGTTTTATTTGTTGGAGAATAAAATAGAACTTTTTATCAGATTTTCCTGCTTTTGCTCCGTTTTTACCATTGTTGATATTTGTTTACAGAGAACGTAGCTACAGAGCATTTACTTGGTTGGCTGGTGGTGAACTCTCTGTTTCTGACAATTCAAATTACATGGCTACTGGTTATCATCTCATAGAGCCTGAAGCTGATCCTGAAATTAAACCAGCAGTTACAAGCTTTAGCACTAGATTCCACTATTCATTCACATTGTTTTTAAAGATTTTCCACCTGAAAGGCACTAGTTGAAACTATAGCCAGACTTATTCATATTGCCAAAAGTTTTCAGAGAAAATTGGGTAGCTCTCTACTTAGAGGCTGGAAAAGTTTTCGTCAGCAAGTTAGCTTAGAGAAACTTTCACAAGCAAAGAATGTGATCATCTCTTCTGTTCAGCACAAACATTTCAAAAAGGAATATAACTGCGTAAAACAGCAAAAGGCATTGCCAAAACAAAGTCATCTCAAGATGTTTAGTGCTGTTATAGATCAAGATGGACTGCTGAGAGTTGGTGGACGCTTGTCCTTTGCAAAACTGACTGAACAAGAAAAGCAACCAATTATCATCCCCCACAATCATCACATTGCTATACCAATTGTGAGATATTACCATAATCAAGTGGCTCATCAAGGATGTCACATAACAGAAGGTGCAATCAGAGCTGCAAGTTTCTGGATCCTTGGTGGTAAACGCCTGACATCTGAAATTATTCACAAATGTGTTATCTGTCGTAAACTGAGAAGGGTATTAGAAAGTCAAAATATGGCAGATTTACCAGAATATAGAGTGTCTCCTGAACCACCATTCACTAGCATGGGTAGTGACGTTTTTGGCCCATGGACAGTGGTAAGCCACCATGCTAGAGGAGGTAGTGCTGACAACAAACACTGGGCAGTACTTTTTATATGTCTGTCTACATGAGCTGTACATATAGAACTAATTGAATCTATGTCAGCTTCCAGTTTTATTAATGCCTTGAGAAGATTTGTTTCAATCTGCGGCCCAGCAGAGTTACTTTGCTCTGATAGAGGGACAAACTTTGTGGGAGCTTGTAAGGAACTGAATATTTGTGCAGGTGATACAGCAGTACAACATTATCTACAAGACAAAGGATGCACATGGGTCTTCAATCCTCGGCACTCATCTCATATAGGTGGTGCTTGGGAAAGACTAATAGAGGTAGCTAGATGCATCTTGGATGCAGTGTTGGTCCAAGATAAGCCTACTCATCTGACCCATGTGAGTTTAAGTACCTTTGTGGCAGAAGTTATGGCTATTAAGAATGCAAGACCTTTAGTACCAGCGTCAAACGATCCAGATAATCCTGAGGTTATTATACCAGCCATGCTTTTGACTCAAAACTTCAAAACAGGAGGCCTTCATGTAAAACAATGGAAGCAAGTTCAGAGTCTTGCTGACACCTTCTGGAAAAGATGGAAAAGGGAATACTTCTCCACCTTACATAGTCACAGAAAGTGGAATCGAGACTATCCAAATGTTAAAGAAGTTGATGTTGTGTCAATGAAGGACAGTAAAAAATGCAGGAATGAATGGCCTGTGGGACTTATCATTGACACATTGCCAAGCAGAGATGGTAAAGTGAGAAAGGTGGAAGTAAGAGTTGTCAAACAAGGAACTGCTAAAGTTTATTTGGGGCCATTCTCGGACATTGTAGTTCTTGTTTCTGAAAATGGTTAAAATGTGTTATTGTGTGTAGTAATATTAATGAGTGTAGTGGCATCCCATAATATGCCAAGCAGGGAGTACTCTGGCCTTCATAGCAATTCAGGCAGTTTATGTCATAGTTGTACAGTTTGAGCATTTTTGATCTGTTGCTGCCATCTAGTGGCCTTTTATTTATAACGGTTAGATTAACTTGTTTTACAGCATTATAGCAAGCCTCAGGAAGTGATGTAACTCAGTCAGGAAGCAGCTTTCTTTCACTTCTAGCCCTCTTGAGGTGCAGCCATGATCTTCTTTTCCCAGGCCCTGGCATTCATATCTCCTGTAAGTAATTTGTATGTTGTAATTCTTTGTATTTAGAAGTGCTATATATTGTATATATTCTGATATGTTGCTATTTGTATTGTGTTGCAGTTTTACAAAGAGTTAAGCAATCTCAGTAAAGCTACAAGAAACCCTGATTCTTTCACTTATTGGATTTTCTTAAAGTGTTAAGCTGTCCGTTTAGCTGTAATGAACCTTGCACAGTGCTGTGAGAACAGAACACCCCCCTTAGCTGATTCCCTGTTGCTAGAGATTTAGGAGCACAAGTGATAGCAACCTTAACTTTGATCCCATGTTTCTACAGTGGTAAGAAAGGCCTTATTTGTTGCACATCTCATAACTAAGGGCATCACATCCAGAGCTAAGGATGTTACAACTCTCCTGTAGTCATCCATCATCAGACCACTAATAGAGTACAATGATACCTTCTGTATGGTTCCTCACCAGACTCCTGCAGTAGCTGGAGAGACCTCAGAGGTTTCAGAGCCTTCAACACATGACCTCCATGGACAGACTGAAGGCCCTGCCATTGCACTCTGTATCTTATAGGCTGCTGAGAGACAACTTGTGCCTGGCCTACAGAGCATTTCAATCCCTACCTTAATTGAAAGACTGCACATCCATGAGTCACGTGGGACAACATTCACTTACTCTAGATATCTTAACCTAGCTTAGAACATTAACAGAACATGCTGGAGAGACAGATATATCTCCCAGAGATTGCCACTCCTCTAGAACAAACTCCCAATTCACATAAAACAGAGCTCTCCAATTACCATATTTAAGCATAAGTTAGACAACTGGATGGGAGTCTATAAATTTACCACTGGTGTGTTACCCATGTCCCTCTTGTTTAAGGGAATTTGGTGCTGATCATTCATTTGGACTGGAAATATAGACCATACAAGTTGGTCAATAAGGAAACAGTAGTATAACATGGCTAGGCTTATAAAGACCCTAGGGCCAATAACCTAGCAAACTCCTATGAACCTAAGGTGACATCAGCCTGAGCTCCAGGCCAGTGTCTGTTCCTGCCCTGATGGGATGGTTGCACATGAAATAATCTGATATAGTTGATTACATCAACATTGTCTGTTGAGCATATGGTAATACATCAGTATTGTCTATTGAGCACAATTGAGCTAATGGTAATAATAGTGTCCTACATGCTGGTGTAAAATGCTCTCTGTAATGTCAAGTAACAGCTCACGCAACCACACACACACACACACACACACACACACACACACACACACACACACACACACACACACACACACACACACACACACACACACACATACACACACACACACACACACACACACACACACACACACACACACACAATTGAATGCAGTGAGAATAAACCCCCAACCTAACTACACAAACTACAGAACACAGTGCTATTTGCAAGCGTCACAGCACAAGTCTGACTTTTACATGTCTGCAGGTCAACTTATAGTGGATGACATCAGCAGTGCATGTTGGAGAGAAGAAGATGAGAGGCCTGCCTGAAATAGATGTGTAAACAGGTGCAGGTATCAAAATACTGCATAGCCATGCCAGTGGAGAGGTTACTGTAGATTAAAATGTCTACTCTGCTGAGTACAGACATGCGCACAGTTGATTGCAGTGAGAACAGAACTCCTACCTATCTAAGTACACATAATATAGAATGCAGTACCCTACGCAAGTGCCACAGCACAAGTCTGACTTTTACATGTCTGCAGGCAAACTTATAGTGGACAACATCAGCAATGCATGTTGGAGAGAAGAAGGTGATGGTCTGCCTGAAATGGATGTGTAGGCACGTGCAATTATCAGAATACTGTCAATTTATGGGTTTAGGGTGATAACTGCAGAATACATACTTCCTCTTCTGGATGGACACATACATAAACATACACAGTTGACTGCAGAGAGACCATAACCCTTCTTAAATATACAGACTACAGAACTCAGTACTTTATGCAAGCACCATGGCAAAAGTCTGACTTTTACATGGCTGCAGGTTAACTTATCATAGCTGACATCAGCAGGCCATGTGGGAGACAAAAGGTTGGGTGGCCTTCATTGGCAAATTGATTCATAGGTTCATATTGCCACTCTTTTTATGTGCATTGGGAAGATGTTGAGGCTTAGGTGTTCACTGAAGCAAATACATCAGGATGGATGGCAGGAACATTGAACTTTAATGAACTATCTGACTGGCTACATACTTGCATGCTCACACTCTGGCTTCTCACTCAAAACGAGCACTCTTGATTGTACATGCTCAGTACTTATATGTAAGTGCTGACTCAATGGACAACTTTTTAAAGGTATATCACACACACACTGATCTACATCCTGCCTCTTTACTCAGCTGTCTCATATAAACAATGACATTTCAATAGGCATGCAATTAATTCTACAGACACCAATACAGAAAAACAACAGTCATGTCTAGGTTGCCATGTATATGGAACTAGGTTTCCAGATGCAACCTGCTCTCATAGTTAGGACTGGGTTTAGGAACAGGGACAGTCTTTGGGGAATGTTCTGCATGAGGAGTCTCAGAGATTTTCTCAGGAATGGGGATTGCTGATGGAATGTCCTCTGGAACAGGAAAATTGGACATGTCTCTCTGAGAACTAGAGTCTTTATCACAGGCAAGATGCTGTAAGACTGGTTCAGACACTGGTAACAAATACTTCTGATTTCATCTGAATTCCACTCCTTGTGATTCCACAATGTACAATCTCGGCTCTTGACACAAAACTTTTAACAAATCTGATGCACTCAAAACCTTTTGACGTGTACATCCTCAATATCTCCCCTTTATGTAAAGAATGTAGTCATTTGCTGGTTTTATTATAATAAGACTTCTGGGACAAATGCTGTTGCCACAGTTGGCCTTTTGCTGCTTTGTTGTTTTTCGCACATGGAACCAATAAATTACTACCAATTGGTATTACAGTTCTGGTTTGTCTCTACATAAGTCTCTGGGCAGGTGAACCAAGAAGTTTATCATGAGGAATGTTTCTGAGATTTAATAAGTTTAGAAAAACATTGGTGTTGGCATGTTTGGATTTTTCTAACAGCTTTTTTGCACTTTGAACTCCATGTTCATCCAAGCCATTTGACTGAGGGTATTTGGGACTTCTCATACTATGAATAAAGTCCCACTTTCCATAAATTTCTTGAACTGCTGACTTGTAAACTTTGTACCATTGTCAGAAAAAAACCTGTGTGAACTACCACAGACAGAAAAATATCACTTCAATTTAGTAATGGCAGTACTGGAATTTAGCTTGAGTAGTAGGTCAATCTCAAATAAAATTGAATAAGAGTCTACAAAACCAAATAATGTTGACCATTCCACTCAAAGATATCTGTGGCCACTGTCAACCAAGGTAGTTCAGGAATCTGGCTTAACTTGAAGTGTTTTTTTTTTGTTGATGTGGCTTAGTACTATTACATACTGAATAAGATGAAAGTACTTTCTCACTATCTCTTGACATAGAAGGCCAAAATACTAGACCTCTCATCCTTCTTTTGGTAGAATCATTTCATGGGTGGGCATGATGCAAAATCTTAATATGCTATTGTTGCAAGGACTTTGGAACAATCACCTTGAGACGTTTCCTGATAATATCATTGTCTAACAAAATCTCATCTCTGTATGGAAAATATGTTGTACTTCTATTGGTAAGCAAGATTGCTTTGAAGGCCATCCTCAACTGATAAAGAAGTTTAGCTTCTGGAGAACTAGATCTGAAGCTACGTGAGTTTTGAGCTCATCAAGACATGAGGAAGAAACATTTCTCACTTCCATGACCTTAAAATCAAGTTGCTCATTGTTATGCTGTTCTTTGGTTATTCTGGGTAATCTGGATAAAGTATCAGCAAGATAAAGAAGTTTGCCTTTTGTGTAAACAAGATTGAAACTGTACTTCTGCAATTTGAGTATCATGCATTGCAGTCTAGCTGGAGCTGTATGCATAAACATTTTCAAAATAGTAACTAGAAGTTGGTGATCAGTTTCAATCTGGATAGGTCGACCATAAATATAATCATGAAACTTTGAACATGCAAACACAATTGCTAAAAGCTCTTTCTCAATCTGGCCATACTGCATCTCAGTCTGGGTAAGAGTTCTCGATGCATAGGCTACTGGTCTACCCTCTTGAAGAATGATTGCACCTAGACCAAATTTAGAAGGATCACAGGAAAGAGTAGCTGGTTTGTGAACATCATAGTAGCTGAGAGTTGGTGGGTTGGCAATTTTCTGTTTCAGGATATCAAATACTTTTTGGTGCTGCTCTGATCATGACCAAATTACACCTTTGCATGTTAGCTCTCTGAATGGTGCTGAAAGGTGGCTTAAATCTGAAATGAACTTGCCTAGATAGTTGGCCATGCTAAGAAAATGTTGTAGGGCTTGAACATTGTCTGAAGCTGGCATCTCGAGAATTGCTGCTTGCTTGGAAGGATCTGATCATAAGCCTGAAATGGTAAACAAATTACCAGCGTAAGTAACTTCTCATAGCCTGAACTTGCACTTCTGAGGATTCCGCTTAAGATTCTCTTCATGTGCTCTTTCCAGAACTTTCTTGAAGTTTCTGTCATGTTCAACTTCAACATTGCCTCCTAATAGAATATCATCTACTATAATAGTACAGGGATAGCCAGAAAATACTTGCTACACCGCACGTTGAAAGACTTCACTGGCAGAATTTATCCCAGATGGCATTCTCAAAAATCTGTATCTTCCAAATGGCATACAGAATGTGGTTAACAATGAAGATTTTCGATCAAGCAAAAATTTCCCAAAATGAACTCTTTGCATCTAAGACAGAAAAAAACAGTGGTGTTTGAAATGAAGGCAGCAACCTCTTCAACTGTGTGCATTGGATGATGAGATATTTTTAATGTTTTGTTCAGATCTCTTGGATCAATACATATTCTGATATCATCTGAGTTTTTCTTTTGAGCTACAACCATGGAGGATACCCATTCAGTAGGTTCTACTGGACAAATTACTCCTTGCTGTACCATTTTGTCTAGCTCAGCTTTGACTCTGCTCTGCATAGCTACTGGAAATTTCTGTGCTAGTGTGATAACTGGGCTGACTTCTGGGTCTAACTTCATAGAGTACAGAACTGATAGTTTGCCTAGTTTGTCTGCAAAAATATCATAAATTTGGGTGAAATTTAAGCTGTTGTCATTCAGGCTTACATTGTGAACTTCTTTATTAAATGAGAGCAGCCCCATTTTTGAACTGTCTCTGAGGCCTACTAATGACTGCACATGTCTCTTGACTATGAAAAATTGCAAGTTGTAGCTGTTCCCAGCAGACTAACATGAAAGCACTACTGAGCCTTCTGAATCTTTTCAACACCATAAGCAACAAGCTTCACACACTTTGGCAAATCAAGTTGTTCTACAGGTTTTACTCTAGCATAAGTTTCTGCTGACATAACATTGCACTTAGAGCCAATATCTACTTTGAGCTCTATGGGACTCCCATTAATCCAAATGTACAAAAGATTCCATTGTTTTCCCACAAATCTTCTGCATTGACTGTTTCACCAAGCACAGAACCACCATCAACATAAAAAGTAGGTTTGCAGCTTTCTAATTGATCAAATTGCCTCTTGAAATGCCCTCTTTTAATAAACGAATGTGCCTCATTTGACTTACAAAACCCTTTGAAATTATTCCAGTTATTGTAAGAATGACACTGCTGACCAAAAGCTAACCACTTTTCTCTTTTGGGTTCATGGCTTCCTCCACAATTACAACAGTTGACTATGAAGCTGGGTGGGAGCACATGTTTGGACTTTGCTGACTCACACTTATGCTTCACTGAACATGTCCTGGAATTTGCTGGAAAGATTCAGGGTTTTCCAGGGACTGTTACAGGACCTGCAGTAGCTGCCATGTGCTTAGGCCTGTTTTTTTTAACCATCTGCTGCATACTATCAACATAAGCTTTGCCACTGTGCCTTTCATAGCTATTCTCATTTGTAAGCATACTTGTTTGCTTTTCTGTAAGCTCATATATCTGACAAATCTCAGTGGCCTTATTTAACATTAAATAACTGTCTCAAAGAAAAATTGTTATCACTGTGTCATTATTAATACCACACACAAGCCTGTCTTTTATCACCTCATCTCTCAAATCACCAAATCTGCACATTTTAGCCTTATTTCTCAAGTCAGTTATATATGCTGCAAAAGTTTCACTAGGCTTTTGATCCCTTGCGTAGAATAATTGCCTTTCCATTGTAATATTTGTTTGGGGGTTATAAATTTCTCTAAATTTACATTTTAAGCACTCAGGGTCTTCCCTTATTTCAGGTGGTCTTCCCCCTCCCCTGCAAACACAGCAGGTACATACACAAATGAATGCTGTTTTTCAATGGCCTCTGAACCAGCTAAATTAAGCAGAATAAATGCTTCGGTGCGTGCATCTTTTTCAGAGAAAGCAGCCTGTGTGAAAATATCATATTCTTGCTCAAACACTTTCCAGTTTTCGACAATATTATTATCAAACACAAGAGGTGTGAGTCTGCGAAATCCTTTTGCCATGCCCACAGAATATAGCAAAACAATGCAAAATGGCCCTTGGAATTAAGTACAAACATTCACAAACACTAGGTAGTTGTATTTATATTCAAATGCACACTAAACTTTTCAAAATACTGTACTTTGCAAATATGCTTTGAAATAACTGTACTTTGAAACAACTTTCCTTTGTGAAATAACACCACTATAATACTGTACACACTTGCAAACACTTTGCACATTTTAGATATTTTGAATAGCTTTAGTTAATATGAAAAAGTAGCACATAGTGAAAAATACGGTCATTTTCCCTTTTTTGTACATTTTATGTGATTCAGATATTGTTTCAAGCAGTTTTGTAATTATTTCAGATATTTTTATCAATATGTCACAGTTTCGGACATTTAATTTAATAAGAAATTAGTTTGGAGCATTTTGAGTGTTTCATTTTATATTTGTAGCAAAATAAATCATATATGCAAGATTTAGTACCTGAAATTCATTTCTGACCTGTTTTGTGAGTCATTTGATCAGTAGGCATGATCCACTTCTATATATTCCTCCAACATTAACTGGTTGCCTCATAGATCTAACTCTGGATCCCATTCTGACACCATGTCTCTCTTCTTATGTGCATTAAGAAGACATTGAGGCTTGGGTATTCATTTAAGTAGTTTATTGTATACAAATACATCAGATGGATGCCAGGAACATTGAAATGAAACAAACTATCTAACTAACTGACTGACTACATACTTACCTGCTCACACTCTGGCTGCTCATTTAAAATGGCACTCTTGCTTGTTCATGCTCAGTATTTATATGCACGTGCTGACTCACTGAAAAGCTTCATAAAGGTATATCACACACACACACACACACACACACACACACACACACACACACACACACACACACACACACACACACACACACATACACTGATATGAGGGCAGTAGCCTAACTGTAGAGTGTGTCCTAGGTGTATAGAAGATTAGCTGTGTAAAAACACAAGTATCCTTGTGGAGTAGTTGGATGTGTTAGTTTAGCAGAGCAAGGTTGTAAGCACCACTAAATGGCCTGCCATGATGAACCACACAACATTATATATTACACTTTTTAGTGTGGTTGATATATGTATGTAAAAAATACTGAGCCCCTAGGGCTGTACTGGTTGTGGGGAGTGGGGTCGGACAACACATGTATGTCTTGTGATTATATGATGCATACTTAGAATGTTTCTACATGTAGTTTTATTTCATACAAAATAAATGGAGAATAAATACATAAGAAAGCATCATATATGCAGTTCCACAGTGCAGTGAGCATCAGATTTGCGTGATGGTTAACAAAGTGTACACACATGCAAGTTATGTCTGTTTGCATGTTCTTAAGAGGTGAGCAAACATGAGCTGCATTGTTAACATCAGTAAAAATAATACTATATTGCATATAGTGTATTTAATACCATGACCATGGGTATGCCAGTCATACACTTATACCTGTTGCCACAAGAATGTTGAGGAAACAGTTGTCTATGTTGCACTTCATTGCTGTAAACTGCAATGTCACATCAGTAAAACAAAGGTTACACACTCTGTACAAGAACCCAGTACCATCTGTATTCCAAGTCAGGTATTCACGATGGTGAAGGGCATTAATTGACCATATTCAGTTCATATTTATGGCTGTCAGCTTCATAGGTGGTCTGTCATGCTTCACCCAAACCCGACAAACACAGCCATTACCTGCTTACGCTATTTGCGCTATGCAATGCATCACACAAAAAATGCAATGATAAACAAGAGGAATAAAAAAGAAAACCTTAGTATTGGACACATATAAGTAAAATAAGTGTCTGCTGTCACATGGAAAAGAATTTCTTTGCAAATCCACCACTATTTACTTAATTCAAGTTAAGATATACAAGGCTATACCATAATATTATTACAGAATACATTCTAGGTTCAAGACTTGCCTTGCAAATGCAACAGTTGACACAATTTTATTTTAGGCCTATAATTTCCTTGTGTCTATGCCCATGGTATTGACGTATGCAGATAAAACAGAATGTGGTCTACATAGATGCTTTATAGCTTGGTGAATAGCTCCACTGTAATAAAAATCACCTGCTTATACTTTAATTAGCAGCTTTGAAAAACATCTGATACTTTACTGAATATATGAACTCTGTTGGTGCCCAATAGTGCATGGCACACACCTACACACTGCAGTGTGTACTGAAGCTGCATGCACTGAAGCTTAAATAAGATGAACACAAGGGATCTTATTATTTTTTTCTGTGCCTGTGATATTGTGCAAACATGCAGCTCAAAATGTTGAGGGAAGGGTGCAGACCCTGTAGTCGAACTCAGGATCTTCTATACTCTAGCCCTACACATACATATGCTGCCACAGGAATAGCTATGTGACATGCACCGAGAAACTTGCCATTCACTGTTTCATTTCTTGTGGTTGCTCTAAGCACTGCATAGTGCAAACAAGGACAAAAATGAAAAAATACATTCTAACCTAATGCAGACAGATATGATACATTTTAGCAAACAATAATAAGATGGCACAGAATTTGTGAATTGTGCATTGCTTCATGCGTTTGTTCACTTCACAGACTTACATGTACAGCTCTGTAAGTATAACCTGAC
The DNA here is from genome assembly GCF_019279795.1 of Protopterus annectens. Classification (NCBI taxonomy): domain Eukaryota; kingdom Metazoa; phylum Chordata; order Ceratodontiformes; family Protopteridae; genus Protopterus; species Protopterus annectens. The sequence goes on along the minus strand of NC_056728.1, from coordinate 1,479,213,836 downwards.
ACCCCTCCCCCAGTGTCATCATTCACTATTGCCATGCATTCGACACAAACACTGTAGAAGTGCCAACATGAAGTGAACCTCCCTACATGGCTACAAGTTTTTGGGATTCAGCAATTCTAATGAGTTTTGACCTCATTTGTATCTTCACCATGTTGACAGCCCTGAATCTACATGGTTGGTAACCATGTAGGCAGGGAAACTGAAGGGGAGCCCGATGTTCTACAGTCAAGAGAGGGTATTACTGAGGTATATATCTGCACAGAGAGAAATGCAGGTTTCGGATTCTATGTTGCACGGGGTTTACACCTTTTGCTGTCTCCATTAGTTAACAGTACATTGTTCATTTGTGAGTGGAGGTTCAAAGCTGCATTTATGTCATTGCACTTAATAAGGAATTGTTGGTATTGTTAATATAATTTTCTAGCATCCAACATGTCTGAGAATGTCATAATATGCATGGAGTTACATGTTAGGGTCTGTTCTGTAAAAATGTATGGACATTTACTTGCTCCTATTTCTTTGTAGACTCCATTGTGTGGCTGTATTTGGAAAACTTTTGAATACATGGCCAACGCAAGCATACAGCCCACACAGTTATTTTACAGCTTGTTGAATCATTTCACCATGTTGTTTTCCTTCATTAACATACAGTACAGCTACTTATGCTATCATGTGCATGGCAAGGAAGTTTCCGTGTTTGTGCATGAGTGCGCACCACTACACAGAGTTTACTAAATCTATAACTTTTCACGGCCATGTGTGCATCATATCACGATGCAGACAGTCAAAATTGTTGTGTAGGCTTTATTGAATTCCCCAACATGTATCTAAAACTTAAATTTTTAAAATAGCTGCTGTCACACCATTTCATCATTTAATATTTACTTTAATAAAATATTTTATTTTTTTAAATTACATGTTTTCCTAGAATCTTTTACTCACAAAAGCACATTTTACCTGTAAATTGTAATTGAGACAGTTCAAATATTTTATATTTGATTTGGTTATTGTACATGCAGTTTCAAAGTATGCTTTTTTAACTGATTTTGTATATTTCCAGATTTGTGTTTGTTGATTCGTATAATCATATATAATGTTTTATAAGAGAAATGGGTGGCATTTCAACTCTTTTGTTCTGATGAATACACTAGTGTTGATATGGAATGAAAGAACTTTAATTATTAAAAAGATCAGTTTATCCATTATTTTAAGTGCTTTTTTTCTTCTGATTTTTTTTAACTTTTACATGCCTGAGTTCAGATGTAGATAGTATTTTATTAAATAAGGAAACTTGTCTTATGGTTGAAGACAAGGTCCTTTCCATTATGCACGCCTCTCCAAGTCTTGATTTTAGAATCAGAAGCAAAACCAAAAAAGAATTAGTAGTAAAGGAAATAAATCAGTAACACCTTTCAAATACTAGCACTACAAATTTAGAAAGGTGAGTGAAAAAGAGAACATGAATTTGCACAAATTTCATGAAGCAAAATAAGTCTGCAGCATTAATGACTGACATTATTTTGTGACTCTAATCCATTGACTTTTCTCTGAAAAAAAACCCACCAATTGTAAGATGGACAGAGCAAAATTTTGAGACAAAATCAGAGATGCCCCTGTAAATCAGGGAAAGTAAAACTTATGCCATGTTGACATCGTGATGTGTAGTCTTAGAAATTGTGACAAAAAGGAAGTGGAGTTGATGGTAAATGTCTTGTAAGGTGGGAAATGCATGGAACATAGCATGCTTGGAAATAATGAGCTTATTGAGACAATGCTAAAGTGGCAGAGAAGCATCCATAGCTGGCTATCAGCTAATTAAATTGATAAAGTTAGGAAAACTTTTTGTCAGATAAATTCATATCAATTAAAGGATGACATGTTTCCTCTGGCCATCCTTTGTGTGCTTTGGGTCTCTGGCCTGACTGGAGAAAGATTGTGAACTGAATGTGTATGGATTTAATTTGGCTATGGTGTAGAAAGTTGTTAGACAGAGCAGTAATAAATATGTGAAGAAAAAATGATGTGGAAATGGGAATTTAAATAAGATCGATACAATGATGTAAATGTGAACACTTGATAATTTTATAAAGATTGCTTATTTGTGTATTAAAGCCTGTTTGGAATGGCAGTAGGGTGTCTGTCATTAATGGAAGACAGACAGAGTGAGACAGAGAGAGAGAGGTAGAGATCAAATAGGTAAAACCTATCCACATAAGTCTTAAATGTATTAAGCTGCTTATTTTGTTTTATGGTAAAGTCTTGGATAAGTGAAATTTAAATATTCTGAAGCAGTATTCAGCTGTTGCAGATTTACCTCTGAATCAGAACATCTAATATTTTAAGGGTGAATGTAGCAGTACTTTGGTACTGATATAAGATGTGTTTCTCCAGCTTTGTTGTAGCAAGCTACTCCCCATTTATTGGCATCCTGTGTAGACATGGACACTCATACTCATTTATAAGAAAGAGACAGTTTGGTCTCTTCTGCAACAGCGAGTCACTGGATTTTCTATGACAGTTCTGGCAGATGCCATATAGAATTATTGTTAAGCATCTAACACTCTACAGCTCAGATTGCGTGAGTGACAACCAAAGCCATGTCACCTCCGGACTACAATATACAAGAAATGGATATAAAACTTCAAAACCAATATTGATCAATAACACTTGCAAAATAAATGTTACCACTTAATCAAGAAACGTTAAAAGAAAGATGGCCTAGATGCAGATTTTTGTTACTGTTAGCACTTCTTACTATATTTGAGACACAGTTCTCCTAGTGCCACTGAAACTAATTTCCTGAATGTTGCATGAATGTTCTATAAATTTCAGTAAAGCTTTTTATAAATGAACAATATTTTCCAGCATCAGAACATCTGAGGAAGTATATTTGCATAGTTAAATTCAAACAAAAAACATTTAATGCTAATGTATTTGTATTACTACTATATGCATAGTTTAGTTTTAATAGCTAGTTGGCTTTGTACTCAGCACCATCTGAGATTTCTTATGGTAACCCATATAATAAATAATCTCAAATCTTTTTCAGGTTTATACAACACAGCAAGCCCCAGCTGCTGCAACAGCAGGTATATTTCTTATTTCTGTTTAACCTACAGCAAGGACCTAGCACCATGCTAATAACATTCCTGCTGTGCATTGCATTACATGATTGTTTTCACAGCTGATAGCATGGTGAGGCCTACTACATGCTATTAAACTAGCTCTTTCATCCTCTTCTTTATATTAGTAATTGCTATAAAGCTACAGTGTGTTTTATTGACCCCATTCTAAATAGAGCGGGCTTATACTGATTTCTTTAATTGTACAGATGAATTCATTAGCTTATCCAAAGACAATGTATCTAAATATTTTAAAACAAACATAGGATATCCTTACTTCTTGCTAGGCTATAAAGAAAATTTGTAGTTCCAAGTGTTAGAAATATTTATCTTGGAAGTTTTAACACATTACAGTTTAGGCATGGAATTCTATTGATATGACTTCTACATAATATTGAAACCAAGCACAACACCTGAAAACTGTACAATGAATGACACAACAGGAATCAGAAGCTATCAGGGACAGGTCCAAGTCTTAGTGCCATACTAAATCTGGCTGATTCAAACAACACAAACAATTATACATGATTGTATCTCCTATTCATTTGCCTAGCAAACTTATTTAAATAAATAGGCTGCATTCCATTTCCTTGTTCTGTTAGTCTATTTGTTCTGGATGCTTTTCCTACATTTAAAAAAAAGAATTACAAAGGACTGTGATATAGAGGTGACCCTCTAGCCCTATTGGTGTAATGAAATATAATGTTATTCTCAACTCATTAACTATGGAGATAAAGTGATGCATCTAATATGGTAAAATGAAGTCATGTATTTTCTCAAAAGATAAAGAAATATGCCATCTTTTCTGCTATAGCATAGAATACATTACTCTGTTATATGACTAAGCAGAACTAAAATCTTCTAACAGCTTTTTTGAGGATAATACTTCATAATGGTCTGTTCCTTACCTCATAATATCGATGTTCTGCTTGTACTATCACGTGTACATTACAGCATTTTTTTAAATATAAGCATATCATGAATTTATATCTGTATGTTTTACTTGTTGACATAAGGGCACAATCTCAATACAAATCTCTTTTTTTACGGTCTAATGTGATGCATTTAGGTATATATGCATATAAGGTAACCAAGTGTGCAGCTTTTCCAAATGAAATTGAATTTACTCATTTGCTGACTAGATAAGTGAACAGCTCCATCCTGGGCCTTTTTCAGTCACAAAGTAGTTAATGGGGAGGGGTAAATATGGTGTATACTGCATGCTTAAATTGAAGAATCAGAATGCATGTTTTGTGGAAGTGTAAAGACACCAACATACCTAGAGAAAACCTGCACAGACATGGTGTAAGTAAGAAAACTCCAGAAAAGAGTTCAGGATTGAACCAAAGACTTCAACATATGAAGCAATGTTTTTAACCATTGGACTTATTTCATCAAAAGTATATGAAATATTGAAGGTTACAAAGAGTACAGTATTATATGTAGGCAATAGGACACACTAGAAAATGTGCAATACTAATAATTGTATTGACAGGCACCGGAAGAAAACGTATGGGTATTTACTAGCTCAAAACTGTAGAAACAATGCATCACATCAGAGATGTTAGCTGTTAGGATGAACTGTCCGATCTTCCTGTTGGCTCTAAGATTTTTAAATCTGTACAAAAACACTTCCTACATATAGTACAACTACGACACATTAAATGCTGATTCAAACGAATCCTGACTGGAAAAACAGTATCAACAATAATTTCTGTACTAGCATTCAAGAATGTCAACACAAAATTCAACTCCAGTATTGCAATATTAGTCAGTCAGCAATTGCTCTGAAATGCCTTGCGTTGAAGGTGGCTGCCCCCTCTGCCCCACCCTAGCCATACATTCCTCATCTCCTTATTATGATGAAACTAGTCTGTAAACAGCTCCTTCTGTATAAAATTAGATAACAGCAAAAGGCAGAAGAAAAAAAGTAGCAGTACTGATCAGATGTCATCAGAATAGATAATGAATAAGAAAAACATGCATATTAACAACATGCAGGTAGAGAGAATTTAGCCAGGTTTGCAGAATTCATCTTGTGACAGCCAAATAAATGGAAAACAGTGAGGGAATATAATTAACCAATACAAGACTGAAACTGAGATTCAGAAAGAATAATGCATTACATTAAGCAAGGCTAAATTATGAGCAGCAGCACACAGGGTGAGTTTGATTTAAAGAAACAGGCAGCGTTATGGTGCAGCCAGGCAAGACTGCACGACCAGCATCATATGCCAATGACCATACAATAATATGGCAATGAGTCCAACTGTGAGTGCAAAAGAGTGTTTTCAATGTGAAAGAGTGATTCAGAAATATACAAAAACTGTGTGATCAACGCCGGCCCTGATTTAGTGATAGCCATCCTACAGTGTAAACAATGGCTCTAGGCAATTTGGTTACATTGACTAATGTTGTTGTGACACCCAAACCTTATGAAAAATAGGAAAATGGAGTTTGATGATGACAACAATGATCAACCACAGGTTCCACAAAGGTAGTACTTGAAAAATTCTCAATAAAAAGGAGACACACTAAGGTGTTAGGAATAGCAGCTATATTGGCAAAACTGAACATATAACAAGCAACGTTAGCTGATAGTGTCTATGATCATTTACATTATCACTATCTGTATTACAGATGACTATGACTGTACCTAACATGCCATTATCAAGACAAGAAGGACCTAGTTAAATGCTATTGCATGGACAGTGACCCTGTAAAGGAGCCTTTGCTCCTGTCCCCTGTACCATCCTCACATGAAATCCAGTGAGATGTGAAGATTACTGATCCAAGTGAAGACAAATGTATGCAACACTGGCAATCTTTGCTTAAGGGGCATTAGATGTGGTTACACTGTGTTTCTCACAGATGTTGTAGTACCCCAGGTGGAAATAATGCAGATAATGCATGCCCTGGTCATTGGTGCATCCCCCTCTGAGAAATGACACTGATACCAACACTCACCAGTAAGGACAAATGTGTACCATAGGACTGTGATCATATGGCTGGGTCCTGTGCCTGGCTACCACATAGGCTACATTTGTATGGATGGCTATATGTACCACATCAGGCATATCACTGGTGGGTGGTATGACAAAGTTAGCAATATATCATCTTGATCTACATACCTTGCAGGAATGGCATTGGCCATAGTATGCTGAGACTGATATCCTATGGAAGCAGTGAGGTAACCTATATATCTGTCCAACATCAATATCCAATCATTTGGACAATTTCTTCATGTGCATAGTCGCTCAGGTTATACAGAATGCCTACGACTGCTCTCTTGCAGCATCTACCACTGCCTGGATGACAGTTCTGCACATCCATTGAGTAATACCCATTACTGTTATCCATTTTTGGCAATAAGATGGTGACATGGCATTGATGGTCTCTAGAGTGTTGCTCATAACACCTACCCCCACAATATATGTAGGCACTAATGCTTGCTACTAATGCATAGGCAGGGTATGAGGGTGCTCCCTGATTAGTACATTTGGAAATTGCCTCTCCTTCCACTAGCTCTGGAGAGATGGGGTGGTTTCAACATGCAACACAGCTATCCCATTGGACAAGGATAACATTATGCCTTCCTCAGTCATCATATCTAGTCCCAAGGCCACCATCAGTGTTCTGTGATGGAGCAACCTATGACCTTATTACCTGTGAAATCATGTGAATGTTTATGTGTAACACATCTTATATGCAATAACCCCACATCCTTGTGATGTGTTAATGGTAGAGACAGAAACTATGAAAAGAATGTAAACATAAATACTTTGTAACGCATGTTTCAGTGCTTGCATCCCAAATATGCTTATGTAGGAAATATGGTAGTGTTGAGTATTCCTGAGCTCACAGCTCAGGCACATCATAAAACGTTCTTACTGACATAAGGAAATATCAGTCTGGTGCTTCCCCTATAGACTCACAGGATGGTCACCAAGCTCAGGTGACAAGACTTACATTGTAACCTCTGCTAGGTATCATGGTTCTTTCACTCTCATCAGACAGGAAAAACAAGAGCTCCTCCATAGCAATAAGGCTGATCTGAGGGAATGGTATCTCACCTGTGACCATCCTGTACTGTGTAGTGACATGCACCTTGTTAAAGGCATTCAGGATCATGTCAGTGACCCAGCAACAAAACTGATGTAGTGCCTTGTTGTGGTCACTATATTAATGTCTGCCAGTAACTTATGCCACACAAATTTCTGGATGTCCTTCTCACTCTTTTCTCTGCTCAGTATCTGTTGTATGTGCTTTTAGAGACCCTGCTGTAGTATATCACTCTTTGCATGGGAGATCTTTTCAAGGCACATTTGTTCTTTAAGCATCACATATCTGCCTTCAAATGTGGACATACACTTATAGTCAGTGATCTGCCATGAATTATGAGGAGTACCATCTATACTGGTCATGCACCTATGTGGCAACAGAGACACAATTAATTGCCATGCCTGCCACATTTCAGTATCACAGGGTCCTTCCACATAGCAATCTAGCAGGGCAGCACTAGGATAGATTGTGTTGTGACATCATCAGCCTATACTTACCTGTGGTCAAGAAAATGCAGCCACTGTCTGCCTCCATATTCACCCCAAAATTTTATCATTTATCTATTGCGCCCTCCTCACACAATCCCATCCACTGTATTACTTGTATGATCCATGGATGCAGAATTTATGCACTTCCAAAAAGTTCTTTCCATCTGAGCCAGTTATCTAGTGACATAGTCCATCTCACACAGCTTCACAGCCATACATTCGGTGGGTTACTGCTACCTGCACCTATTCCCTGTCTTATCTCATTCATCATTGCAACCTTCCCTGTGCCTCCCAGCAGGCTGCTGTGGAGCAACCATAAAAAATAACAGTATTACAGTTACAGTGGATTTTGTAACATCATCACAGGCTATATTCCACATTTCTCCGTACCTCTCATCTGTACAGGTTTTTGGAGAATGTCCAGATTTTTGCCACATATTTTTGGTCTGTTCCTCATAAAAATTCAGTTTTTTTGACAAATCACTGGGATGATCAAAGGATTAAAATCACTAAATAATTATGTGCATTTGAGTTTCATACTTCATATCCTTTAGAAAATGCATGACAACAGAAACCGTGTTATTCTAGCAACTTTCTAAGTTTATCTGAGCAATATTTAAAATGTGTCCCTATTTTTGGACATTTGTCCCCTATTATGTCAAGGTTTTGTCCAGATTTCTTGTGCTAAGAAGTAAAGAGGTATGCAGTAATATATAGATCAATGCAGGAATTTACTGCCAAGGTCCCTCAGAACCTTCTCTAAGCACCCCATCCCCCTGTGATAGGGCAGCTGTGGAGAAACTCCCTAACAACAAAAGATCATGACTTGCCTATGGCCTGTGCAACCTTGCCACAGCAGATGTAGAGCAGTTCTTCCCTCAGTAGGCAATCTTCTGTGTAGTCAACTTGCTATATTTTGACAGCAAAATAAGGACCAAAGTGGCAACAGCTGTGTGTATCGCTGTATTTTGGAGTTTGTAGCACAGCAATTTTTCTAATGAGTCAGTTTAGGGTAAATTACTCTGAACATCATACCTCTCTACTGCCCAGATTTTCAAAGAATGTCCAGATTTTTGCTATCAACTTTTGATCAGATCCTCATAAAATATGTGGTTTTCTGTCAAATCAGTGAGGGCTGACTTCTCTAATTAAAACCTTTTTATTATAACTACTGTCTAAGTTTATAAGAGCAATACTTATTTATTTTTATTTTACATTTGTTGACTGGGATAGTCCAACTGGATACATGTCCATTTTCAGCAGAGGCCTGGGGAGAAAATCTCCAAGGTAGAACATACAGTAAATAATCACAAAATGATTATAAGTTACACACAGTTTACAGGCTCCACTTGAGCAAGCAGGTAATATAATCATTCATTTTTGAAACAGTGTTGACACATTGACTAGGCCATGTAATATGATTACAGACTATAGAGGAGGATCTAGTCGGGTTTTGAACAAGGACATAGCCAGTGAGTTTTAAAGTATAGCTTGAGGCTTTTTTTTGAACTGAGTAAGAGAGGGTTCAAGAGTAAGATCAGCAAGAATAGAGGTCTAAGTTTTGCCAACAGAGTTAGAAAACAGAGAGTCCCCAGCAGAGTTGTTGATTTTGGATGTTTAAACCGGTAGTTTATTAGAAGAGCGAAGTGATATTTAATATTTGAAATTTGTCCCTATTTTGGGGCCTTTGCACTCATTATTTCTGGCTTTGTCCAAATTTATTGTGCTAGGAAGTTGAGAGATATTCTGCATATTAAGTGTAATATATACCAGCCATTAACTGTGTAATGAGGCTTGTGTCAGCCCATGGAGATGCATAGAAGACTGCAAAAATACTTGCACATATATGGACAGGTCCTTGACCCCCATGTGGTTATGAGAATCTTTGTTTGTTATTTTTTCTGCAATAGGTGGTAGTTAGGGTGGCACAGTGGTGTAGAAGTTAGCATTGTTGCTTAACAGCAAGAGGCTCTCTGGTTCTATTCTCAGCTGGGGTGCCTTCTGTGTGGAGTCTGTATGTCCTCCCTGTGTTCATGTGGGTTCCCTCTGGGTGCTTTGATTTTCTCCCACATTCCAAAGACATGCAGTAGGTGGATTGGACATTCTAAATTGGCCCACGGTGTGAGTGTGTATGTGGTGTACCCTCTGAGGAGGGTTGGGTCTTGGGCTAGCAACCTGAGCCTGTAAAACCCATAACTGCTACAGAAACAACAAGTACTGAAAGGTGCTTGTTGCCTGATGTACCACATGGTGCATAAATGGGAAAGAGAGAGAGTTGGTAGTTAACTGCTGAATATTCCCTGTTTAGTTATAATTTAAAGCGTGCTCTCCAAAATTGTGGTACACTCCATGGGATATAGTTTGTGGATGCTTGCCGATATGCATTGATGTTGGAGCTACTGGAACACTGTTTTTAGAGAAGAAATTGTAAAGCTTGTTATGCTAGTCTACTGTTTTCCTGCTCATGTTTGTTGGTACCAATTATTTATTAGTATAACAACTGTCAAAACTGTTGGTTTAGCAAGAATTTCTTAGCAAATCATAGCATGTTTTGTAGCTATTTTAATTGGTTCAAATAATCATTTAAACTGTTTAAGTGATGGCTTAATGATATAAAGTTCTTAGATATAAGCACTTTAATCATGTGAACTTGATCTTAGGCCATTCCCACAACCATGGGCACCAGTGTGGTTGCTACTTGGCCTATTCTCTGAATTCACTGCATCTGGAAACCACCACCCAAGCAGCAGATTATTGACATGTGACCGTGTAATGGTATTGGGTTACATAACACTGCCATGCTGTCTGTGGATGCTACCATTTGTGTTGATGTGAATCTGCTATGATTTTCCTCTTGATAGCATCCTGTGAAGTGTCCATGACTTCTGAAGCATTTTAGTCTGGAAAGTCTCCTTCATGGTGCAGAAAACAGGCTAAAATATTCCTTTACCTCATACATCAATGCCCCCAGGACAAAATGGATGGTTGGCACTACCTTACAAGGACAGTGGGTGAAATCACTGGCATCTCCCACATTGGTGGCTAGTCCTAGTATTATTATTACATTGACCTAAAGAAGCCCTAGCATGGCCTTCTTAGTCAATGGCTCATAGATTCATAGGTTGGTACTAGGCTATCAGCCCTAGGGCCTATACAAGCCTAACCATAACAATTCCCTGGCTATTTCTTCCCACATTATTTACTTTCCTGGACCCCTGTCTAGCAGGGCAACTGACGTGATCCCTGGGGTGAATTTCCTTTCTCCCATCCAGTCGTCAAGGTTCATCTTGAAGAGGTCCAAAGAGGCACTCTGCTTGACATGTATGGACAATCTATTCCAGAGACTGGGGAGTCTCTGGGTCAGGAACCTATCCCTCCAGCATGTTTTGTTTATTGTGATGACAAGGTTAAGATCCCTGGAGCATGTAGCTCTGAGGAATTGGGATTTCTTTAAGTGTAGCATGTCCAACAGCTCTGGGTTTGACATGGCCTTGTATGTTAAGCAGAGATCGCCTCTGAGTAGACGATATGCTACATGGTATAGCTGGAGTTTTTTACGGCGGTCAGCGTAAGGCATCTGCTTTAGGCCTGTGATTCTTTTAGTGAGGTATTTCTGAGGCCTTTCCAGTTGTTGCAGATATCTTGAGAGGTACATACCAAATGGGGCGTTGTATTCTATAATGGGTCTAATGAGGGATGAGTACAGTGGGACAATAACCTCCTTTTTTCTGGATGAAAAGCCCTTCGTGATGAGGTGTGCCACATAGAAGGATTTCCCGACTGTTGTGGTGATGTGGTTATCGAAGGTGAGACCACTGTCCACCTGTGCCCCTAAGTCTCTTATCACACTTTCTGTGTTTAGTGTACTGCCACCCATATGGTAATTCATGGATACATGTTTTTTCCCAAAGGGGATAACAATACATTTTTTGGCATTGAGCTTGAGCCCATGGCTCTGGCACCAAGCATCTGTTTCTGTAAGGCCCTTTTGTAGAGTATCCACATCATTTGGGGATTCAATAATGGCTCCCAGTTTGCAGTCATCTGCAAACTTTGTTAGCCAGAGTCCCTTAGTTTTGACCTGTACTTCAGAGAAGTAGATGCCAAACAAGAGCGGCACCAGGACTGAACCCTGAGGTACTCCACTTGTCACTTGTCTGGAGCTGGATTTGGAGTTGGCTACTTTTACAGTGTGGGTTCTATCATCAAGCTATTTAGCAACCCATTGGGTGACATAGGGATTAATGCCCAACTTAGTAAGTTTATCTATGATTCCAGAGTGGGGGATGGTGTCAAAGGCCTTGGCAAGGTCTAGATAGGTGGTGTGGACCACCTTACCCTTGTCCATGGCTCTGGAGACTGATTCAAAGAAGTCAATCAGGTTCAGGAGACAAGATCAGCCCTTCACAAACCCAAACTGGGTGGGGTCCAGTGTTTGAAGGTTGCCAATGTCTTTGTTTATAAGTTCCATGATAATACGCTCCATGGCCTTGCAGATAAGGCTTGTCAGACTGATGGGACGGTAGTTTCCGGGATCCAAGGTGGATCCCTCCTTGTGGATTGGGATAACTGTAGCTCTGCGCCACTCAGTGGGCATGAAACCTGAGGTGAGGCTATGATTAAACATGACACTGGCAAAGGCAGATTAGAGAGAGAGAGAGAGAGAGAGAGAGAGAGACAGAGAGTTCAAGATAGATTTGTACAGTAAGTATTACTGACTGGTGTTTTCTTATAAGTAGGTAGGCATTCTTGCTCAGCTATATGCAGTTTTTGGAGCTCATGGACATGTTTTCATTTTTTTTCAGCATCTCATGAGCTACAGGACAACTGGATGACATAACAGATGAGGTCAGAATGAAGGTCCAGGTGTCAGTGTATGTATATGAATTTGACGTTGTATCACCTAGCTGTTAGGCATCTTTTTTGTCATCCATGGTAGCACTTCTGATAATTATTTGAACCATTGCTTACAGTTTTAGTTTATGTATCACATACCTTGCCACTGCAGTATGAAATGTTCTACTGTCCATCTTACCACCAGATTTTCCCTCCAGTGGTATGCTAATACAAAATGAGCTGACTAATGTGTTTCACCAGTATCCTGGGGGGGTCTTTCTGTATTTTTGACGCAGATGGTTGAACTAATTTAGTGCCACAGCCTTACCTGCCCACCTTGCCCTCAATACATAGTGCCATGGACAATCTGCCTTGCATTACTCTTATACTCTCCATTCCTTTACTCTTGCCAATGACAGTTACACATAGGTTCATAGGTTGGGTCTATATTAGAAGACCGACTGCTTAGGTGATCGAACACCTAAACATCCATCTTCTAATATCAACCCGCACAATGTAGATCATCCCATGGAAACACGTCCGTCGGCCACAACACAAAAAAACATTACTTTACATCTAAATTAAGTGGGGGGCTTCACCCCCCACACCCCCTGACGTGGGGGCTATGCCCCCCACACACCCCTTAACTAAGTATACCAACTCCGAGATCACTCAACAGTAGGGAAATAGCAAATTCTGGTGAATGGCCAACTGAAATATTTCCCTGTTTTAAATCGTCCATTCATCATTTTTTGCTTTCGATATTAGAAGATCGATGTTTAGGTGTTCGATCACCTAAACATTCAGTCTTCTAATATAGACCCCATAGGTTCATAGGCATGTACTAAGCTAATGGTTCTGGAGCCTTTACAACCCTAGCCCATAAGATTACCCTGGCATAGTGCCACCCATTCTTAGTTCCCAGTGCCTCTGTCAAGTAGAGCCACTGGAGTGATCCCTGGGGAATTTTCTATTTCTCATCCACTCATCAAGATTTCTCTTGAAGAGGGCCAGTGAGGTTCTCTGTTTGACATGTATGGGAAGTCTATCCCATAGCATGGGCAGTCTCTGGGTTATGAACCTGTCCCTCCAGCATGTTCTGTTGATTGTGGTAATGACGTTGAGGTCTCTGGAGCATGTGGTGTGGAAGGATTAGGATTTCTTTAAATGTAGCATTTCTAACAGAGCTGGGTCAGACATGGCTTTGTAAGTCAAGCAGAGATTGCCTATAAGCAGGCAATATCAGACAGAGAATAGTTGGAGTTTTTTGAGCCTGTCCATATAGGACCAAGTGTTTAAGGCCTAGGATCCTCTTTGTGAGGTACTTTTGCAGCCTCTCCAGTTGTTGCAGGTGTCTAGTGAGGTACATGCCAAATGGGGCATTGTACTCAATGACTGGCCTAATGAGGGAAGAGTAGAGGGAGACAATGACCTCTTTCTTTCTGGATGCAAAACCCTTAGTAATGAGATGTGCCACATAGAAGGACTTTCTGACCACAGTGGCAATGTGGTGGTCAAAAGAGAGGTTGCTGTCAACCTGTGTTCCCAGATCTCTTATAATGCCCTCACATCCAACAGGCTGTTATGGTGGTGGTCTTATGACATGATATAGTATTAGTACTGTGCTTTGTTCTCCAATGTGTATTAGTTTTAGATTTCTATGGGGGTCTCTATGTAGTATAGTTTCCATGGAGCTATGGAGGGCACAGTTTGTTATACAGTGTTTACCTACTGCTGGGGAACTCCTTTGGGCTAGGCACTGCTGATCGGTTGATTGTTTAACCTGGTGTACTTAACACTCCATAAACATTACTTGAATCTAACAGATGGTGCACATGACGTACACATGAGGTGGTGGTAGGTGGCATTTAATCTTGTCTCTTGTGAAACAAGTACCACTATAGTACTTCTGTATCAAGCCACTATAATGTTTTTGGATTGCTACTGCATACATAACAATGATTTACTCTTCCAGGGACTGCAATGATACACAGACTAGTACGCATTACTGATAATTGCTTTTGATTTTGTGTTTCTCTCTTTATATCTGTCTTATTCTTTGGTCTTTATTTGTCATTTTGCTTCTCTCCATTTATGTCAATATTTTTTGTCTGCTGTGGTTGGACACACTAAACTGGTCATACGTGTGAATGTGCATATGACTGTGGTATGGAAAAGCTACCATGACAGGGCTAGCCAGTTGGTGGTATAAACCTTGGCTCTAGATGATTATTCTTGGTAAAATGGCACCCCAACTCCATGTGCAAAAATATGGGAAAGAGGTTGTGGATGGATGGATGGATGGATACATGGATGGATGGATGGATGGTAGTAGACATACTTTGGTAGTGGCCTGCATGCATTGTTATTCAATATTAGGCCATGTTGCTCTACTTCAGTGGTGTTATTGTCAGCATATGAACTTTTTTTCTGAATCCCACCCAGACTTGACAATAATGCCATTTAATAACAGTCATTTTAGTTTCAAATAGCTTTCTGGTAACTAATAAAATTGGAAATCACCATAATTATTTAAAGATAATGTTCAGTTTTTAAGTAAAATGACAAAAACAAAAACTTAGTTAGTTAAAATTGTTATGAAAAAAGTGTGACAGAATGGATATAAGATCTGGTATAAAAGTTTGGAAACCTTCATAGTTTATTATATGGTCAAGTGCATTTCAAATCAGTGCAACTGTATACAAATTTAGAAAGGCAATACATTTCAGAGTGATCCATTTATAATTTCCGGATTTTTCTTGGAGGTCGACAAACAAAGGTATAACATGCAGTTTCAAACGACATATTTTAAGTAGAATAGGACATGTTATTTATGCCTTATATTCTCTTAGTGAGGATCCTTTGTTGACATTCCAGTTGTTGGATGTGGCTGGTTACGTACATACCAAAAGGGCCATTGTACTCAATAATAGGTCTGGTGAGTACCAAATATAGTAGAAGAATGACTCCCATGGACTAACCACCATACCTTTGTTTCTAAGTTGTTCAACACAGAATGATTTCCTCACCACTGTAGACATGCGATGGTCAAAGGCTAGATTACTGTCTATCTGTGTCCCCAAGTCCCTGACAACAGGGTCAATGCTTAGAGGATTGTTGACATTATGGTAATTACCATTGGTGGCTTACTTCCCGAAGGACACTGTTATGCATTTCTTGGCAATTAGTTTTAGCCCACGGCGCTAACACCAGATATTTGTGTCAGTCCTTCTTGGAGAGCATTAATGTCAGTGGGGAATTTTATGACTGCTCCTAATTTGCAATCATCTGCAAATTTGGTCAGCCAAAGGTCCTTGATGTTGACCTTCACTTAAAAGAAGTAAATGCCAATAAGGAGCGGTCCCAGGTAGAAGTGCAGCTGTCTCAACCTGCACCCTACTCTATCAGAGTGGATTTTTAGTTGAGTTTTTGCTACAAATTTGGCAGTTTATTTAGTAACATGCATCGAGTTTACTTTTAAGGATGGCGATGAAATTTGCAAAGATGGGGGAATATAAATAAAAGGGATGGAAGTAGGTAGGTGGTGGCTTTGGATTTTCTCGTAGACCCTATGTGAAAATGTTTTGCTGTGTGTAGTGATTATAGTTTCCAGTGGGTCTTTTTGATGGCCTGGGGCAGGAGTTGGTCATATTTAAGTTTGTCATCAAGTAAGACTCTGAGTGGCTTTGTTTATGAATCGCATTCTGTTTTTGCATTGTCAGATGACAGGATGTGGAATTTGTGTTTTTATTCTAAGAGACTTCTGGGGATAAATTAGTTTTGTTTTTTTGGGGATCAGGAATAGATCTGAATTAGTAAGCAAGGATTCTGAGGGTATAAATCCTGCTGAGTGATATCTTGTAGGGTATGTAATTATTGTACAGAACAGATGGTGTTGCAACATCTGCATATTGAATAAGAGTTGCTTGTTGAGAATCAATATAGAATTTGTTGGTAAATATATTAAAAAGGGTGGCCAAACTACTGAACTTAGGGGAACCCTGACTGTAACTGGGAGGAAAGTAGAAAGTCTTGCATCTACTTAAATGTTTTTTGCCTATTTCACAAATAACTATAGAATGGGGTTAGAGCTGATTTTTTTGGACCAAAAGATGTTTAGTTTATATAATAGTTTCAGATGTGATACCATGTGAAGGCTTTTGACAGGTCAAGAAAAATAAATGACTAGATGCCTATTGTTTTTGTGTCGATTGCTGGTGTTGATAAAGCTGAGGAGTGTGGCTGTGATGTTCTAATTCGGTTAGTAGAGCTCTATTATTTAGATTTAACATATTTTCTGGCTTAGTGTACGTACCCCATTAACAATGAGCTCAGCACATTGCCTTTGAGGTTCCAGACATAGCTAAAGAATACTTGTAGTTGTTCTTGGTCTGGGAGGCAAGATTTACCTAAATCTGGCTTTGAAAGACTTTATTTGCACTCTGAGTTGTTTGTTTAGTTTGATGACACTGTTTTTATCATGCTATGAGCTAAGCCTCCTAATTTTTCCCATGATTTTCTTCCTTCTGTTATACAGCCAATTGATGTTTTGATTCCACCATGATGGCGTTTTATTTTTGACTTAGTTCTGTACTTACTCCTGGTAAGCAGTGCTGTCTCTATGCAGCTATCAACATGCTTGCATGGGGTTTTGTTGAACAGTTCTGTGTAAGCAGCACTGTTCTCAGGGTTTAGGAGGCTTGAAATTTTGCCAGGTTATCACTTAATAGAAGGAAGCTATCCTTAGAATAGCTCCTGAATGTTCCAGTGTTAGTTGAGTTTCCAGGTTTTATTTGCATTTCAAAGGAAACCCTTTTGTGGTTTGACCTTAACAGAGCGGACACTACACTAGGGGGACTGCAGTACTTTTCACTATTAGTGAAGGCTAGATCTAGTATATATACAGCCCTGGTTAGTGTATTGGCAATCTGGTATGGGGAGTTTGTGTTTACAAAGCTCAGGAATCTCTTTAACTCCATATTTGGTGTCATATATGATACACGGTTAATGATGGGGTAATTAAAGTCAACCATGAATATGGTATTGAGTTGGATGATGAGAGCCTCCATTAAGCTTAAATAGATGTCATGGGTCAAAGAGGTGGAGCTATAGCTTTCAAGGAAGCAGTATGGGATTTTGCCTATGGTGATTTGAACATGGAGAAGCTCAAGTATGTCATTCTATTTGACCAGTCTTGAGGTTTATTTATTCATCTATTTATGCAGTTGTGTAAATTCAAGAGTATCTCTTTCACAACTCTGGGGCCCATGCTTGTCACTGTGCAGACTAGCTGTCCTGTGTACAACTAGGTATTTGTAAAATTTCAAGGATGATTCCCAAGAAAAACGTCAGTTTGAGGTGCCTATATATATATATATACATGGCACTGCCAAATACCTGAGGGAAACTACTGCAGAGTGAGACTCTGACGTCAGGTTAGACAGTGGCTAATTAAAAGGTAGTTATTAAAAGGGATGAACTAGCTTTGTCCAAAGTGATGAATAGTGAGGAGTCATCGAATTTGCTATTAACTGGCTACTACTAGTGCTGATCTCACCACAGTTTCACACTGCTGGGCTTCATCGTCTTTGCTTCTTCTTTCACCAGAAACAAAACAGTAGTACTAATCCCAAGATAAGAAGCAGGCCACAGGCTTTTCAGTGATCATCAATCTATTTACAGATGATGCAAGGATCTGTAGGATTATTGCATCCTTTTACTGGTAGATGCCTTGCATAGCAGCAATGTCGAGCAGGAAGATTCCACACAGACACTCGCCATCCAGTCAGAGACAGGAATCAATGGCCCTCTGCTCTTTCTCTCACCATGAGCAAAACAGTAAAATAGATTCCAAGCTGGCCCCTATGAAACAGTTATCAGGCTTTCCAGTAATCATTATTCTTCAGGAAATAATGTCTCTGTACTCCTTCTCTCAGCAGAATGAAAAAAGAAGCACTAATATCATGATGGATACTAAGAGGCAAAATGGGGGCTCTGCAATGACTGGTGGCATTGGACCAGATGTTGCAGATTTTAAAACTAAGATGGGAAAAATGGGTTAATATACTGAGTTACTGAATGTGCTAATCTGTTAGATGCAAAAGAAGGAGTAATGAACTTTAGCAGTCTTGGGGGAGAGTCACTAATTTTAAAAGAGCAAGATGGATCAGATAGGGATGAGCAACCAGTATTCTGGCTCATCTGAATACAGTGGAAGGGTAAATAAATGTAAATAGTATAAGGAGGACCAACTTCACCTAATTATAACTTTGTGCTTACTGAGAATAGCCAATGAAAGAGGTGCAGGAAGGATATGTGTGGTCAAATTAACATAAGAGGCTGGCAACTAGAGAGATAGTGAGTTTAAGAATACAACACCAGAGTAGGAATGTGGAGAAAATCAAATTTCTGTGTGAATCACAACAGACACAGCTCTGGTTTCTTTCCTTGTTTAAATATGTAATAGAAAACAGAATGCAATAAAAACACAGTAGAATGAAAATACACCACAATATACAAAATAGAAGGAAGCAATAGAACAATACAAAATACAAGGAAACATTATAAAATACTAGCTAACTTTTCCCTCATGACAGTCTGTGGTGAAGTCTGAGTGAGGTTTTCTAGCAAAATGTTCTTCTTTTTAAATGATCTATAAATCTATCACATTTTCAACTATTTTATCAACAGCAGCTGTTAAATTAATATCTGAGAGGACATGTCTATTAAAGTGTCCTTCAGACATTTTCTATGCTGTCCAATAATCAGAGATGTTAAGTGTCTTACTTGTCTCTTGAAATATGCTGCTGCCATGATGGGCAACCCGTTAAGTTCACCAGGAAGTGTTTTCAACAGTGTATAGTCTGCGATATACTTGAACTTTTTAACAGAAAGGCAATAACAGAATGTCTTTACTCCGGAAATTAAAGGTATAGCCTCCCTTTCTATTTCTGAATATTTATGTATTGCAGACAAGAGAGGTTTACAGCCCTAAATGACGGTGTTTTCTTTACACGATAACATTATTTCTTGAATGGCAGCTTCGGTACCATAAGCAGAAGCATAATTGGTAATGAAAAAATTAGGCCTTTATCATAATGTACCAGAATTGCATCACACTTTGCTAATTCTCATTATATTTTTTTTAATTCATTTTTTTTCTTTTGGATGGAATTTGCTCATGAAGCAAACATTGCAACTTTCCCCAGTACTGCAGGCTGATTTTCTTCAGACTTTCCATTCCTGTTATCTGTGCACAGAAATCCTTATACTGCTTTCAATGAGTGTGTATGTGTGTTTTAACTCATACAAGCTCATAGTGCCTTTTCATGTGCATCCAGTTAACACTCATAACTTCTTAGGGAATCCAGACTTTTTCTTTTGGTGTGGCTTTTTTAACTAGGTGAGTTAGTAGCTAATAATAGGCACTATGAAAAAGGCCAACCAAGGAGTTCCTGCCAAAATGGCATTAAGATTGTTAATCTAGGGTTTCTCGCAGTTGACAGATTAATTACTGTTTGCCATTTGTCATTCATATTTTCATATCTATGTTCAAATTTACATAACTGACAGACTTAGATGCTACTGATAGGTATGGCATGAAACACCATAGTGGAAGACTGGAAAATTCCTTGTCAATGTCCATTTATATCACACTATATTGGTGATATTGATAGTTATCAGTTAGTGGCTATGAAATTAAGCAATATTTCCATCTGCACTTAACACTTCAGAAAGTGACTTATGAAGTATTGCGATCAGGGGAAGCCATAAATTTTGTTGAAGAAAACTGTCTTTCATATTTGCACCATAATTTGCACATACTGAGAGATATTCAGGTATATGTATATTGCTAACTATACAATTAAACATATAGTTTCATAATTTTGTAAACATCAAAAAATATGCACTCAGGAATTTCTTGCTGTCCTGTGAATACTTATTTTTGGTTAACAAAAGTGTTCTACGGTTTCCAATACACAACCTTTTGTTTGTAAAACTTTAGCAAAAAATATGATTCGGGCTTTTATGTGTATTATAATTACATAATTTATGGAAAGACTGTGAATGCACTATTATCACCATAAAGAATACTTCCTACTGATAATATCACTATTTGTACAGTTTTAATAACTTTTACTTTTCATGCAATATTTGTATTTGTTTGTGTTATGTCTTTTAAGTTGATTTTTCAGAAAATGCTCTGAAATGTAAGAATGTATAAAGACATTCCAAGATACACAGGTTTTTAATAAGTTAAAGGGGAATTGTGAATTGCTTTCACTTTCTCAAGTGTGATTCACCAAACATACATTGTTCATAGGTTCATAGGTAGGTACTAGGCTATTGGCCCTAGGGCCTATATAAGCCTAGCCAAACGGTACCCTGGCTTTCGCCACTCAAGAAAATGATTTTCCTGTGCCACTGTCGAGCAGAGCCACAGAAGTAATCCCTGGGGTGAATTTCCTATCTTAATAAACCAACCACAGGATCTGGGATGCTGCAACAATTTATTCTTCTGGTACCTCGGCTAAATGCCTTCAAGGGAATAATCACAGAAACAGTTGCTGCATCTTATATACTATGCATCACACCAATAAATTAATTAATCAATTAAACAAAGTTTATATAATCCAAGAATTTAAGGAGACCATACATATATAAATACCATGCAGGAAAAATATCTAAATAGGCAACATCAAAAAACAGTCACAGAATAAATATGAAAAATTCCAATAATTACTATAATCTCAATTAAATAGTCAAATTAATTTCTAAGTTTAAGCCCCTCGGTTTCAGAGTACCAAATTTCAATATGAATCTACTTTCCAGATTCAACAAGTTTTGCAAAAAATTACCAGCATTATGCAATTTAGGTTTGGCTAAGGCACAAAAAAATAAAGAATCCATCATACCATTATGAACTGTATTAAAATGTTCAGAAATCGAACTATCCATCCTAGCATTTCGAATATCCCCCATGTGTTCCAAAATACGTATCTTTAATTGACGTTTGGTTTGGCCTATATAATATTTGGGTGGAACACATCCACAGCCAACAGTGTACACCACCCCACATGACTTACAATCAAAATTATTACTGGCAGTATATTTTACCCCATTAATATTACTGCCTGATAAATTTTTGACTTTAGAACAGACTTTACATTTACCACACTTAAACATACCATGTGACAAAGTGACACTATCAGAGCTAACAAAGTCACGAAACTCATGCTTGGATTTCAGAATTTCCTTTAGGTTAGCATACCTTCCATAAGAAAAAGAAACATGATCGGGAAACAAATGACCTATGTCCTCATTTTTACAAACTATAGGCCATAAGAAATCTACAATGTCTTTTAGGACTACTGAAAAAGGAGAATATTTTGTAACAAAAAATATATTCTCACTACTATCACACAAAGCCCCATTATATTTTCTACTATTATCAAAAACTTTTGATACCTTGTTCCCTTTCCTATTTAAATTTAATAATCTGTCACAACTTTTATGAATAAGACTTTCTGAATAGCCTCTAGTTATAAGTCTATACTTAACATTCTCAAATTCCAGCTTCAAAAAAATATTTTCAGAGGTATGTTCCAAGATGAGTTTAAACTCCCCTAATGGAAGTGCCTCTATCAGATGGGCAGGGTGTGCACTACTGGCATGTAAGAAATTATTTGAGGCTGTATCCTTCCTAAAAGGTCTGAACTGAACTAATTCCTGCTGATCTACATACAGCAGAATATCCAAAAACTGAATTTTTTGAGTATTCACTGTATAGGTAAATTCCAAACCAAATTTATTTTGATGAAGATTGACAATAAATTTGTCAAAATCTGATATATCTCCCTTACAAATAAATATTACATCATCAATATATCTATGGTAAGAAACAACTCTTCTCTGAAAGAATTCTAAAGTATACAAAAAATTAATCTCAAAATATGACATAAATAGGATAGCATAAGTGGGGGCAAAATTAGCCCCCATTGCAGTCCCCTCTTTCTGAAGGAATATTTTTTGCTCAAACAAAAAATAATTATGAGTAAGTGCAAACTCCAAAAGTAAAATGATAAATGAAGTGCGTGGACCCTCTCCCAAGATTTTACTAATAGCTTCCAAACCAAATTTCGTCCTAATACTAGTATATAGAGCCTTCACGTCAACAGTAGCCCAATAATAACTATTGTCCCATTTAAAGTTTCTGATCAATTCACAATACTGGTTGGTATTGCTAATATGAGAAGTTACATTCTTCAGTTCTTTTTTAAGAAGACTGTCTAGAAATATGCCTACATGTCCCAAGAAACCTCCACAGCAAGACACAATGGGGCAACCAGGGGGGGTCCTGCAAATTTTTATGTATTTTAGGTAATGCATAAAAGGTAGGATCCTTAGGATTAACAATAAAGAGTCTTTTAACATCTCTCCTATTTAGGAAACCTAACTTTTCACCCCTTTCTAGCACCTCCAAAAGCGCTGAGTTGTATTCACTAATAGGATTGTTAAATAGTTCAACATAAACATATTCATTACATAATAAATCAAAAATCATTTTTAAATAATGACACCTTTCCATAATTACCCAGTCGCCACCTTTGTCAGCTAAACAAAAAACATATTTTCTTGAAGAGTGCTAATGAGGAGCGTTGTTTGATATAGATAGGTAGTTTGTTCCAGATTACGGGAAGTCTTTGGGACAGGAATCTATCCCTCAAGCATGTTCTGTTTATTGTGATGACAAGGTTTAGGTCCCTAGAGTGTGTAGCTGGTAGGGATTGGGATTTCTTTAAGTGGAGCATGTCTAAAAGCTCTGGGTTTGACATAGCTTTGTGTGTTAGGCAGAGATCGCCTCTGACTAGGCGATATGCGATGGAGCAAAGCTGCAGTTTTTTTAGATGGTCTGCATAGGGCATCTTTTTGAGTCTGGCAACCCTCTTTGTGAGGTATTTCTGTGGCATTTCCAGTTGTTGTAGATGTCTTGTGAGGTACATACCAAAAGGGGCATTGTACTCTATAATGGGTCTAATGAGTGACGGGTAGAGGGGAACAATGACCTCCTTTTTCCTGGATGAGAAACCTTTTGTGATGAGGTGTGCCACATAGAAGGATTTCCTGACTACTGTGGCGATGTGATTATCAAAGGAGAAACTACTGTCCACCTGTGTCCCAAGGTCTCTTATCACACTTTAGGTGTTAAGTAGACTACCGCCTATGTGGTAGTTCATGGTTACACAGTTTCTACCAAAAGGGATGACAACGCACTTTTTGGCATTGAGCTTGAGGCCATGGCTTTGACAGCAGGCATCTGTCTCAGCGATGCCCTTTTGTAGGATGTCCACATCTTTTGGAGTTTTGATTATGGCTCCTAGTTTGCAGTCATCTGCAAACTTCATTAGCCAAAGACCTTCTGTGTTAGCCTGTACTTAAGAGAAGTAGATACCAAACAGGAGATGACCCAGGACTGATCCGTGTGGTACTCCACTTGTCACTGGTCTGAAGTTGGATTTGGAGTCTGCTACTTTCACAGTTTGGGTTCTGTCAGTGAGCCAGTTGGCAACCCATCTTGTGACATAGGGATTTATACCTAGATTAGTGAGTTTATCTATAATTCCAGAGTGGGGGATGGTGTCAAAAGCATTGGCGAGATCTAGATAGGCTGTATGAACCACCTTATCCTCATCTACGGCTTTGGTGACTGCTTCAGAGAAGTCTATCATGTTTAGGAGACATGGTCTGCCTTTTACAAACTCGAACTGGGTGGGGTCCTGTGATTATTTTATTCTCAGACAACATTCTTGCCATCTTTCTAATACTTTTCACAGCTGCTAAGGTACTGTCTCTTTACCAATAACCAGGAAATCAAATAAATTCACAACTGTGTGAAAGTCTGTAAGCACATCTCTCATAGTTCCCTAGAAATGGCAAAGGACTTATTAGGAAAATTAAATATATTTTACTAAGACAGGTCTCTCTGTTAACTCTGTAAATGGAAGATAAAGAACTTACTATAAAAACTAATCTGTTATACATAAAGTTTCCCCCTTGTGCATTAATCATTAGATATTTCTGAGTCATTATTAGACAATTCTTGTACATAAGAATATGCTACATCCATTTCTGAAAACACAATTATACCCCTTATTTATTATTTTTCACGTCTTGTGCATACATATACATCTTTTTTATCAGCTTTTTTTACAGCTAGCCTGTAACTATCTCACAGAGTTTACTTCATATGATCGAAATTTCATTTGAATGAATTTCATTTGACCAAGACCATAATCCCGAAATGTCAAAATACCGAAAACTCATTTGACTGAAACCTTAAAATGCTAAATTACAACATAGTAGTGGCAGCATGTAGACTACTGTAAGGTAAGTAAAAGGTGTTTGCCACTTTCCCCACTGTAGTGGGATCCTGGAGTTAGTATATATAGTTGGGGGGTGTTGGGGGTGTAGCCCCCCACCTAGCTTGGTTTTATATTGTCTGGTTTCTGTTAAGAGGATACGTAAGTAGTTTTTAAATTCTGTAAAGAGTTAGTAATTGGTTTTGTAAGTGTGCATGTCTATGGTTTACAATTTAGTATGTTTTAATGTAGCATTGCAATGTTTCAGTATTATGAGTTTCAGTCAAGTGAGTTTTCAGTATTTTAAAATGTCAGTATTATGGTCTCTGTCAAATGAAATTCAGTCAAATTAAATTTCAATCATATGAAGTACACCCATCTCACAAGCAAATTGATCTGTATGACTTTCATACTGGAGTAATAGTCATGCAACATTTACTATGCTTCAATGGAATGAAAATATTTTTTCTAACTTTTTTATCTTATGAACAGCTTTGCAGTTCACTACAAATGCCAAAGCTAACTTTTATTTTAATTGCATGCAACATTTGAAGTCATGTAAATGTGAGCTCTTACTCCACAAAGTGTGTCCAGTTCTTCATAAAACACATCCGCATACATTTTCAACACATCCTTTATAAAATTTACCTTATTTCCTCATATACTGGTTCACAATCTGTATGCATTTTTTTGTTTAGGCTAAGGGTTCTGCAAATGCATCTTCCAAAAGAAAATCACCCATCGCCTTTAAAAACAATCAAGACAATTAATTATTTAGCTTTTTATAGCATGCTAGAGCCACAGCTTCAAAGTTTGTTTTGGAAATATTTGCTGAAGTATTTTACATATATGATCAGCAATTCTGTCCCTGTATTAGACTCCTTGTCATTCGTTTAATAATTTATAAGAAAAAAATATATAAATGACCTTCTTCCTTCATGGCTTAATATTAAATTCATTGACAGATCCACTTTTCCTTTTGAAAAATATGTTGCATTCATTGTTCAGCAACTTTTACTTTTAATTTTATGTACATCAACATGTTATTGTGAGATATTCATTTTATGAGCCCAAACACTGCATAATAAAGTCACTTGTTTAATTATAGTATTGTGCACTATTGCTTTTAATATTTTAGCAAATAATATATATATATATATATATATATATATTTTAAAATCCCAGTTGTTCATCTGAGTTTTGACTTTATGTAATGCAGCAGCAGCTACCCCATGCCTCTCTAACAACTGAGGATGCATACCTGAAGTTTCTATGCTTAGTATTACTTGAAATGCTCTCTGAAACATTAAATTCAATCCAGATAACAGCTTTTTCTGACAAGCTTCACTGTGACTCAATTAATGAATCTAGCTCTCAGAGATTTATCTAAATATGAACCAGCTTCACAGTTCACTGCACACATCTTCATTTCTACTATGTATTGTGTGAAAATGTCATTGACTTTTCATTTGCAATGAATAAAGGAAAGTCTTTCTGCAACTCCTACTGACTTAGCTCTGAATAATCCTTTAAAATTTCAAGGGTTTGTTTGCTTTCAACTTTCATCCTTTGGACTCTGTGGATGAACCAAGTATAACTTTACAATTATTGGAGGAGAACAATGAATTTTAAGTCAGAATTGTTGGCCTTAACTAAGACAGAACGACCAAAAATATGCATGTCCACAGCTAATGGGGTTTGGCTTTATTGGCCTGAATGCATCCATAGAAACTAAAAGGTAAAACAAATAAAATTTAAAAAAAAGTCATGGACATTCACAGGTGTAGTTTGCATATATTCCAGTGGTTTCATGTACAGAAGTTTGAGATATCACACAGTGAAAACTGTAGCGTGGCTGTTTAGATATATATATATATATATATATATATATATATATATATATATATGTATATATACACACACACACACACACACACACACACACACACACACACACGCACACATTTTAAAATACACATACAAGCACACTTTGTGTCCCAAAGACTTCCCCATCTGTGGAATAGACTCCCTCTCCATGTCAAGCAGAGTACTTCTCTGGCCCTCTTAAGATAATGGTATTGATGGTATGAAGCTGGCAGCATATACAACTTTTGCATGTGAATTACTCATATGGTAGGAGTCCCATAGACTATTATAACACCAAAATCTGTTACTGCAAGGCAGCTGGACAAAGCCAGAGAAAATGGGGGGACAGAGGGGCAAACCTACAGACAGACATTATACATGGTCTGAGTAACCTAGAAGGTGGCTAGTATAACAGCAGGTTGCAGCAGGTCAGATTATCTGCAGGTTGTAAAGCCCATCACTTAAATGGATGATTGGATGGGAAACAAAAAGTACACCCCTGGGATCCCACTTGCATCCCTGCTGGACAGGGGAAATAGGTGCCGACATTGAGGGAACAAAGGCAAAATTCTTGGCTAGACTTATAAGGGCCTCCAGGCCAGTAGCCTTGAATCATCATATGAACCTATGAACCTATGTATCCTAACAATGTACTCTGATAACCAGGTCTCAGACAGACTGCAGATATGTTTTAACACTGTTCTGTGCATGTCATAGAAAAGTTATCATTTTCGCCACTTCTGTGTGGTTTATCAGCGACCAAAACAGATTCTCTCTTTTTTTTTTTATTTGAAGAAAAATAAAAATAACCACTCATTCTACAATATTTGGAAACCGCTAAAAATAAACTGGCAAAATCCAACACTTTCACATAATGCAAAGTCTGCATCCCATATGGTGCACAATTTAATAAGTTCAAACAAAAACAGAAGGAAAACATAAAATAAAACAAACAAGGAAGGCAACCACTTAGCCAGAAACATTGATTACCAGGACGTCACTCCAAAACAGAACAGTACAAAAATCTTCAGTAAACATGCCAAAACCATAGAAAATAACTACATAAAATGAAATTAAATGAAATGCAAGAGATATGACCATATATGCAAGACTGTAGATGGTATCCACAAACACATTGCATTGCATTATAATGTAGCTGAGTCTACTTTGTTTAAGGCATAGTTATGCATATAAGCAGTTTGGCTGCACTAATTGCACAAATGATTATGGGACGTATTCCTGTTTCTGAATCATGTATAATAGCTAGTTAATGTCAACATACCAGACTGCTCCTGACTCTAAGACTCCCAGCGATGAGAAGGATTGATTCTTAACAGCGTTCCTCCTTTGCCAATACTGCAGGGCAAAATACTTTCGAATACTATACTAATGCAGTGATCCAGCCTTGTGAGTGCTCCTCACTGAATGGAATAGCACTGCATCTTCATTACATGGAATACCACTGCATCCTCATTACATGGAATACCATTGTATCACTGCTGAAGTGTGGATGGAGTGTGCTTATAGTAATGGTTTAGCCTTCACCACAGGGAAACTAGAAAAGGTAGAATTTTGCTGTTTTAAAACAAAGAAGTTTTTGCAGGGTTCATACAGATTTTGTTCGTGATGTTGCTCGGATATAGACTGCTAAGCAACATGCTAGCTTAACAGGCAGTTGCCATCTTTCCTTATTATTAACACCACTGTTGATACTCAGATAGGTCCCCATAATTTATGGAGATGATACAGCCCATACACAGTAGTCTATTACATTTTAAATATTATACCATTATGTTGAGAGTCATTTACATAAAGTATGCATTCTGCATATGCAGTACTGTCGCAGCAGAACAAAGACCACTCACTTTGTCTTATCCTACTTTGTAGTACTCTTTATAGCTAGCAAATGGTTTTGTTATGCCATTCTAAAGTATACCACCTCTACCCCATGGGGAACTAAGTATAAAAATCCTGCCCAGCAAGTACAAACCTCATATTTCAAATAAATATACAGGTGAATACTAGGATCATATATGACATGAATCGTGCAAACTTCTATGCAGCTTAGATCTCCAAGGATATGGTTGGTCCTCTACATCAGTCCTGAAAGCTGTGCCACTCCCTATCATCTGACTCTCACAATAAGTGTAATGAACTAACTGACCATACACAAAAGGTAGGAAAAAATGGGATGTATGAATGTAATAGGGTAAGAGGATGCCTGGTGCTTACACCCGGTGGAACAAATGGGCTAACTTGGAAAAAGTGTAGTTATTTGACAAAGCCAGTAAAAAAACTACCCTTAACTTGATGCAGTAAACAGAGAGATAAAAAATAACCACCATTTCAGAAAGCATATAATACAAAAAATGAACAATAATGCATTACTGACTAACCAGATAACTCAGATATTCAAATTTCTGAACACAGGCATCTCAGACACTTAAACCTATATCCAATAATTAGCAATAAGCAGTACCACAATATATTTAGTATTCTAGCTTCAGTCACATAAAGAAGACAACACAAGCAAAAAGACAAATGGTATAGACACCTAACAACATAATCTTTCCAAAACCTATGGTGTTCTTTTTAGACATCTTATATTTATTTTGAAATATCCCAACAACAAAAGCTAATCAAAACATTAAAAAAAATCATTATACTTGAAGGGGGATTTAATAAACCCTACACATTTTTTCCATGTAGGCATCTCGCTGCACTGCTTACATGAGCGTAAGCATTTTGAGATTCAGTGATCACTGCTGAGCAGCACGCACACACGTGCAAACAAGTAAACTTATGTGGAATGCAAATTGCCTAATAAGCAGGTAAATCTCATGCAAATGAGGCAGATACAGCAATCCAACAACCAGATAGGCATCTGTTCAGACATCGTGTCAGTGTCTGTAGTGTATGTGGAAAATTTCCATGTACAGGAGTGTAGACAGACAAAAACGGGAGCAACACTATTATCCTGTATGTTAGAAATATTAAAGGAAATACGTTAAATTAATGTTTTTTAATAATCCTGGCATGTTTGCACACTGTGCGCCACAGTATGCAAACATGCTTTATGGAAAAAAAAAAAATAATAATATTATGTGACAGAAATGTATTACAGGCCCTTGCATGGGGTCCCTACAATGATGCATTGTTGCTGTTGCTTACATGATAGGGCTATAAAGCATGTAGTTTCCAGGCTGTGGGCACAGATGTGTATACAAATGAGGTGGAGTTACTGAATAGCAGAAAGGAGTAATTGTGTCCACATATCTCCTCTGTGTAGGCTTAGACCCATGTTTATGTTTACATAAGATGTAACTGACATGGGGGGTGTCCACTGACTTCTAAGGTCTTTTAAGCTTCAGTGTATGTGCTTGCATGGTGCACCACCTTGCTGTGCATGTCTCAAAACTGGATGTATGCAATTAGAAGTTTTGACTTTTTTAAGCTATGCTGCATGCTGTGGAGATGTGTGTGGTATCACACACTGAATTAGGGCCATTAAATTATGTTAATTTTATTGTAGGCAGGTAGAATGCATCATAGTTATCCAATCACACATTCTGCTCCTACAGCAGAACTATAGAAAGTATGCATACAGCCTACATTCTGATTTTTCCCCAGTTCTATACAGTGCAAAAATCCACTGCCAATGAATAGCGGACAGGTGATCCACTGTGGCAACCCCTAACTAGAAAAGCCGAAAAAAGACTATGCACCATTGGAGTATAGACTTTGGAATGTTAACTGAGATAATGCTAGGGGCTGCTGGAAGTCTGCTACATCTGTATGTGCTAGATGCTGAATTCAATCCTGCTTCTGATGATGATTGCAGGCCTAGACAGAGAAGGGGATGAGTGTTCCGGCCCAGGGTAACCTTCCAGGGGCTACATGAGCTGGACATTGTAGCATGCTACAGGGTGGACAGGGAAATACTACAAGAACTCACAGAGTTCTGCCACCCTCAACTCGGACCCAGAGCCAACAGAGGGGAGCCAATCCCAATGTAAATAAATATATGTGTAGCCCTTAGGATACTAGCTCCAGGTACTTTTCAAAGACCAACTGGGGACATGATGGAGGTCGCACAGGCATCAATATCCAGGATACTACACCAGTTCTTGGATGTCATGCAAACACATGACAGAGACCACATTTATTTGCCCCCCCCACCCCTGAAGAGAGGGCCAGCAGTATGTATCTCTTCTACCATGTAGCACACTACCCTGAGGTACTAGGTGCCACAGACTGAACTCATGTGCACATCAATGCACCACCCAGTGAGGAGGGTAGAGTCTACGTCAACCACAAGGGGTATCACTCCATCAACTGCCAGATCATGTTCAATGCCTAGGGCATTGTCATAAATGTGTGTGCTGGCAGCCCTGGTAGTTATCATGACTCCCATATTTGGCACGCATCACAGCTGTACCAGATGTTTGCCAGGGGTGACATCTCATATACCCATCTACTGGGGGATGCTGGGTATGCACTGGA
Organism: Protopterus annectens; assembly: GCF_019279795.1. Taxonomy (NCBI): domain Eukaryota; kingdom Metazoa; phylum Chordata; order Ceratodontiformes; family Protopteridae; genus Protopterus; species Protopterus annectens. Next base: position 1,479,182,600 of record NC_056728.1, on the reverse strand, counting down.
ACCATGGATGATGATACCCATCAAAATTGCACACACACCTACCAAAGAACACCAGAATGAGGCACACACACACAAGCTAGGAACATAATAGAGCATGTGTTTGGGCTGCTCAAGTCATGGTTCCAGTGCCTCAATATATCTGGTAGAACCTTCCAGTACTCTCCAGCCATATGTGCTCAGATGTTCACAGTATATGAAATGCTGAACAATATGATCCTGTGGAAACAGCTGCATCAGGATCATCATATTGAAGGGACACACAGTCCCCCACCAGTGCCTAGGTCCCCATAGCCACACCCACAGGAGGACTCAGAGGAAGATGAACCACCAGATGCTGTCCCGGTAGGCAGACGTAGACATGCCCAGTATTCCCTAGCCTTGGCCAAGAGCAATGCATAGCACATGCACTGATAACCTGGGGTCCTAGGGACTGATACTTTACTCTGACTCACATACATAGTAAAAAGGATGCAAGCTACATCACACAACCTGTAACTAACCATGCATTGGCTGTGTAGTGCATGCATCAGACAGAGTCAGCCCTGAAATGCAGGTCTCTCAGCTGCTGCATTCCCAAGGTAAGTCACTCTCCTATACAACAAATGTAGAGCGTACTAGACTATGGTAGCATATGCATGGACCTGCTGCATGTATGCAAGGGAATAGAGTGGGCTACTGGGCAACTTGCAGAGATCTAACAGCCACTTGGGACAACAGGTATTCTGTCCAATACTGAGTGCCTCATAATAATTATTAGGTCACATGGCTGGAAACCCCACCACTGTATTATGCAAGCGAAATGCCAAACAGTGGAATCTCAGAGTCCCCTACATCCAACACATCTGTGTTCCCATACAACTGCAGTAAAAGAGTATGTTTGCAAGGAATTATCAGCACACCACACATTTCCAGGGCTGTGACATACAACCTGGCCTCATATTTTACCCACAAAATGCAAGGGTCAGTGTATGTCTGTGTGCTGTTGATAGTGTGAGTTAAACCTCTCTCTCACAGGAGCTGGTGTGGCTCACTGGGCTAAGGGCATTAGCATGGGTGATGGTATTGATGGTATGAAGCTGACAGCATATACAACTTTTGCATGTGAATTACTCATATGATAGGAGTCCCATAGACTGTCATAACACCACAATCTCTTTCTGCAAGACAGCTGGATAAAGCCAGTGAAAATGGGGGGGCAGAGGGGCAAACCTACAGATAGACATTATACATTGTCTGAGTAACCTAGAAGGTGGCTAGTATAACAGCAGGTTGCAACAGGTCAGATTATCTGCAGGTTGTAGAGCTCATCACTTAAATGCCTCAGTAGTTACAACACTGCAGTGCCTGGATTTTACAGTATAGTACCGGAAAACCGCAGCTGTATGAGGAACAGAGCTGACATATGATGTAATAGGGTGGACATTCTGCAAAAATATACAGAGAGAGATATGCAAACTGTCACCCTGTATGTGGTGTTACAGCATGTACCCCCAGTCACATCAAATCTCTCAACCTCTTACAGCAAGAAATATGGCCAAAGCCATGAATATAAGTGGGACAAACACCCAAAAATAGAGGCAAGTGTTAAATATTGCACTCACAAATGTAAATAATTAATAGAATAACAGGTCTTGCATTACCATGAATCTTCTGAAGTGTCTGCAGTCTGAATCTCAAATGTCTGTCATTATTTCTTAACATCACTCTTTAATGATTTGTAACTAATGTGCCAGAAAACCACAGTAATATGTATCACAGACCACAGATATAAGGCAAATATCTGGACATTCTGTGCAAATCTGTACAGTTAATAGGTAGGAGTCACATATAACGTTCAGCAAAGAGCTGGGGAATGCCTTGGACAAAATATCAGGGAGGTGCTGAGTGTGGAAACAGGTGCAGCAGCCAATGGTCTGCAGCACAAAAAATCCCGGACTGGAGTACAGGTAGGTCTGGCCTGGAGTCACCTTGTAAGTACTGACAGGCACACTTGGAAAGCTCCTACACTTATCTAACTTGAGCCCATGTCTCTTGCCTCTTCCACCCAAAGAACACTTATGTGGAAATATGTCTGTGCATACGGACAGCTATGTATGTCTCCCTCATCCCCCTCATACATGATTATCCTAGCTATCTGTATGTGGCAGTATGTGGCACATATATATGTTAACAAGATATATATATATATATATATATATATATATATATATATATATATATATATATATATATATATATATATATATATATACATATATATAAACTAATGTGCGGACTGATATACCCTGGGATTCATTAATATAAAATCCCATGACGTGGCTCGAACACGCAGTTCGGAGCCTGGGCAATTCAGGAAAGTAGGCTGGGAGCATGCACAAGCCTCCCAGCACTATTCTGGCATGGACACCACTGAATAATGCTAATTGCCTCATTTGCTGATGAAAACCATGCAAATGAGTTAAATTAGCGATTCAGGAAGAAGGCAGGTATCCATGCCAGAATAGTGCCTGCTGCAGAAATGTAATCAGCTACTAGCCGAATACATTTCTGCAAAAATCAAAATGGAGGCATGACAGCTCAAAGTAAAGCTGTATTATAATCATTAGGCATGCCAATGAACAGAAATATGGCCATTGGCATGGAAAAGAGTTGCAAAAAATAAAAATCTATTTTTGTTTTTGGCTGATGTCAGCCATTTAAGCATAGGGCAGCGGTGCTCAAATGGGATCATGTCGAAAATTAAAATAAAAATCTGAAAAGAAAATTTTAAGTGAAATCTGAATTTTGCCATTATAGTCTATGGCATGCAGAATCAAAACAATAACAGGGAACAGTGGTTGCTAAGGAGAAAGGCTGCAGTGTATTGGTGTAACAAGGGACTAAGGCAGTGGGGTATGCAAATGAGCAAATTTTAATGAATCACAAAGTGGGAGACCATGTCCGAATGCACCTAACCAAGTAGGAACTATAATTCTGCAGTATAAGCAGGAGAAGCAACTGACATGAAAAGGGGGTGTGTCATACTTGGTGTAAACATGTTGGAGATCCACAGTTCCCATATGAACTTAGCTAAGCACAGCTAAGCAAGGGGGTGTGTTCAGAGCTGTCTTGACTAATTCCATGAAATTAAGAACGTGTTCATGTCGAGGGGAGGGTCTTTCTTACTGCAAAGTGTTTACTTTAGCTAAACAGGTTTGTGCAGTGTGCCCCGGGTCTAAAACGAACACCCCCCCCCCCCGTAAATAGCAGGACTGTTTACATCTGTGCACCAGGTTTGTGTGGTGCACCTTGGGGCTTAAACGGAGTGGAAATAGGAAGGGATAAAAAAGGGAAATAGCAGGTTAAAAACAATCAAGCACAAATACAATAGCAAGCAGGTGTAATGTATTATAGCCAGCCAATCATACAGGCAACATATGCAGCACAACAGTATAAACTGTGCAAACACCTTTCAATTTGTTTTTTCCCACGAACTCTGCACCATTGGTGTACACATTCAGGGGAATTTTAACCAACAAAATGTTAGGAGTTGCTGTCACTTTGATACATCAGTATGTGCTAGAGGCTGAGGGCAGTGAGGAGTATAATGCTGGCAACCACCTTAGACTGAGGAGGAGGAGAAGAGTGTTCAGACCTAGGATAACCTACCGGGGGCTACATGATCTGGAGATAGTAGAGTGCTACAGAGTGGACAGAGACATACTGCAGCAAATCATCAAGCTGTGCCAGCCTCAACTCAGATCCAGAGCCAAGAGAGGGGGGACCCATCATAGTGGATACCAAAGTATGTGTAGCCTTAAGAATACTAACTACAGGTACTTTCCAAAGACCTACTGGGGACATTATGGTGGTCTGTTAGGCATCTAAATCCAGGGTACTCCATCAGTTCCAGGATGCCGTGCTACCAAATACCAGTGAGCACATTGACTTCCCAAGCACCTGTGAGGAGTTGACCAGCAATATGCACCACTTTCACTGTGTATTAGACTAACCGGAGGTACTGGGTGCCATAGACTGCATGGTCATCCATATCAAAGCACCACCAGGTAAGCAGGGTAGGGTGTACATAAACCGCATGGGCTTCCTCTCCCTCAACTGCCACATCATGTGCAATGCCCAGGGCATTATCATGAATATGTGTGCTAGCAGCCCTGGAAGCTATCACGACTTCCACATCTGGCATTCCTCACAGCTGTATCAGGGATCTGACTGGAGCCATGGATGATGACACCCATCAGAAATGCACACAAACCCACTCAAGAATGCTATAATGCGGCACACACATAAACCAGGATCATTACACAGCATGTGTACGGGATGCTCAAGTCTTCGTTTTGCTGCCTTGACATATCTGGTGGAGCCTTACACTACTCACCAGCCACATGTGCACACATGTTCATAGTATGTGCCATGCTACATAATATGATCCTGCAGAAACAGCTGCAGCAGAACAGTACAGGGAAGGGCCACACGACCCCCCCACCATTGCCAAGGTCCACACAGGCACAAAGGAACTTGGAGGAGGAACCCCCTGAGCCAGCTCCTGTAGGCAGAGAAAGTGGCATGTCCAGTATGGCCTGGCCTTGGCAAAGAAGCAATGCATATCACAAACACTGACACTGTTGCCACTAAGGGACTTACACCACTCTCTGACTTACACACACAGTGAAATTGATGACACACACATCACACTACCTGTAACTTACTATGTATAGGCAGTGTACTGCGTGCATCAAACATAGGCAGCCCTCAAGCACCATCAACACAACTGCTTCAGGCACAAGGTAAGTCAGTCTTCTTAACAATAAATGAATGCATTAGTATGTTCTGGTAACATATCTATGCTATTTCTGCATGCATGCAAGGGAATGGGGTGGCCTACTGGGATAGCAGCAGACAACTGACAGCTATGTGGGGCACCAGGAAATGTTTGCCCAATACTGGCCTCTCGACACTATGCAGTAGTTCCCAAGGTGACAAATCCCACTGCAGTATATGTGGGGGGCCAACTGACTGGGGGTTCATAGGTCACAGACATGGATGTCAGTCTGGGGGTTCCATACTCACCCCTCAGCCTCACCCAACAAGTCATCTGTAGAATACCATAAAGAAATGTCTGGCAAAGGCCCACAAATGGCAACAATGATGTAATACCCCCAACAGATTTTCACAGCGATAGCACAGCAGGTCTTGCAGTTGCAGTAAGGCTCTGAAGGGTAAGAAGTCTGAAACTGAAATGTATGCCATTACAATCTGACCTGTAGTCATTAGTGATATGCCTGTAGTTCCCAAGACAGGGCACAATAGTATGCTAAATGGAGCCAAAATGTAAAGCAAATAGCAGCACAGTCTGTGCAAATGTGTACAGTTGACAGGTGTGCCCCACCATATTCCCATAAAAATGCTGTAACAGGTATGTTTGCAGGGAAATAGCATCAGAGCACACATTGCCATGGCTGTTCCAATGCGCATAATAACTTGTTGCATGTCCACAATATGCAGGGGTCAATGAGCTATGCATATGTGTGTTTAATACTGTCAGGATTTGGCCAGCACCGACTCCTGGCTTATTGTAGTGGCTTAAGTACAGTACCATATTTGACAAGGCCATGTTCAGTGAACTGCAGTGCCAACAATTATGCATGTCAGCAACACCTAAGGTAGATGTACAGACTGACCAGATCACAATATCTGTTAATACAGGAAAGCTGTACAGGTCATGGAGAGGGGACCACACATATGGACAGTACACAGTTTGGAGTAACCTACACAGTGCCTACCATACCTTTCAACTGTACAGACCTATTGCACAATGTCTGGAAGTTTGCATAATAATTGTGGTCTGTATAACATGAAATAGTGGTTGCCTGGCAATTCACTGGCAAATCACGCAAGACTAAGGTCATAAAATAATGACAGATTGTAGTGTCAGACTGCATACCCATTGAAACATGCATGCTAATCCAAAACCTGTTATTGAACCAGCTTTCTAGGTTTGTAAGGCCAATACTTAAAATTGGTCCCTAAATTTAGGCCTCTGTTATCCCAATCATTTATGGCTTTGTCTAGATGCCTGGCTCTCAGAAATTGAGGTAGCCGAAGGTCACTGTACTGCCAGTGTATAAAAGGCTGCCACCTCTCTATGTCAGCACTGACAACATGTCAGTGGCCAACAGCCTAACTTCTGGAATGACACAGGTTGTCACAGAAGGAGCACAAGTATGCCTTATATATCTGTTCTGCTTGTCCTAACAATGCATTTTCCTGCCAACTATTTGCCAAACAAGAAAGGGTCATGTAAAAACAACAGAGGCAGACAGTGGGAAAGCAGTCATCAAACCCATAAGACCAAACAAGCAATTACCAAACCGGTCTCTTAACTGTCTATGTTTGACAGAACATGATTAACACCCCATCCCCATTTGTGGGCCTTTGTCTGACTGTCATATTTTGGCCTGTGGATATGTCAGTCTGTGATGGTATGACAGTTAGGCCCACGTGTATCCTCATAATAACATATAGCAACACAAACCATCTAAGGACCACAGCAAATGGAGTGGTGCAATGATGGACAACCTGCTAAATAGGTACACTCAGAGGTATAAATCCCACAATCATATGTACAATGTAATGGCATGTACCCCACCCACATCAGAGTTACAAATTCATAACAGTAGCCACTGTGGCCAAAGGCTATGACTGGACTACAGAAGGACAAAGAGAGACACACATAAGGGGAAGGGACACCACTGGCCAGACAAATGGAGAATCTGCACACCAGAACAGAATGCGCAGTAGCATAGGTACCACGCAGTGTAAGGAGTCAGTAAACATCACCTGCAAATAAACAATACACACTCATGTAAGTGGAGATCTGCAACTAAACAAAACCCAAACAATGGACACCAAAGAGGCAAAGTCACATGAGAACCCCACAAAACTACACACCACAGACTATGTAGACTCCACTCACAAGGGTCTTGCAAAGACTGAGGACTTACCCCAATCCACAAACACCTACCCTACACAAATAGGCTAACAGCATTGTCCTTCCACCCTGTGCCATACAGACTATCCTGAGATAACCCCTGTCTGGCATAAAAAGCAATCCAGACCCTGCCTTGACTGGACTGTGCACATCTGGAACTCAAGGCCCACTCCATCAACCTGTAAGTGCAGCATCAACCTGGGCTGTGATATCAGTATGGCTTGTTGGTATGATCGTGTACCACACCCCCCATCTGTGGAATTCACTCCCTGTCAACAGCAAGCCAAGTGACTCAATATTCCTAGTGATGTGCTCCCTGTATAAGTGAATGGGAAACACAGAAGACAGTCCTGTGATCCCACCTGTGTCCATGCTGAACACGGGCTATGTGTGCTTGCTGACATGTCTTAACATGGGCTACACTCTCATCTGCGTGGGTTATAAGTGCTTCAGGACCAATACCCTACTAACCTCATAGCAAACCACCAACCTATACACAACTGCCTGTCAGTGGTTCACCACAGTACTCTGTACTGTTCTGCCACTGACATATCTGGAAGTCACAGTGCTATGTAGAATATACTATACATATAATGGACATGTCTGCACAGTAGAATGCACTCTGTACCCACACCCATACCCCCAATGTCTTACAGCAAGACATCTTGACAAGGTCATAAATAAAAGTGGGACAAAGGCACAATGATAGGCACATGTTGTAAATATTGCCCTTACATACTGAGAAAGTTGATAGGATGAGGGGTTTTGCATAAGAGGGAATTGTCTCAAGGTCATGTAGTCTGAAACAGTAATGTCTGTCATTAATTTGTAATGTCAGTCTTCAATTATATGCAACTAACTTGCCATAAAAACACAAGTTTATGTAGAGTGGATGATACATCTAGGCAAACACCTGGACAATCTGCCAAAATATGTACAGTTGTGAGGAATGGCCACACCAGGATATGACTCCTCAGGTAAGAAAGATACCTAACAATCAGGAGATCCCCAGCCAGTATATCACCAAGTTGCTGGACTGTTTTCACAGGGTCATCAGTCAACCGGCTGTAGCCACACCTCACAACTGGCCTTGTTGTGCAAGAATGTATATAGCTGGGCTCAAAATATTGGTCTGTGCATCATACATCTTATATTCCTTTGGTAAAGCATTTTGATGATCTGAGGGTGTCTGTCACTAGGTAATGACACAATAGATTGCAGTGTCAGACTACAGATATGTCAGTAAATGTCTGCTAAATAGACCCAGTACCCCTAGGAAAGTCCTGTTTATTTCTGAGAGGTATAGCTGTAGCACACAAAGCACCCAACTGGAGTACACCTATCTCTGGAAATGAGTCCCACTATCACTTTAAAAGGTCACACTGGGCATGCTCCTACACTTAGAGAATCGCAGGCCATGTTGGAACACACATCAGACTATATTAATGTATTGTGTAGGTATGTCTTTGCATACAGACATCTGTGTTACACCTTAACTGTCCCTACACACACCCATCAGACGGGACTATCCTCAGCTAGCTGTAGGTGGCCTATATGTGATATATCTGCATCTGTTGTGTGTGATACACAGACACACACACACACACACACACACACACACACACACATATATATATATATATATATATATATATATATATATATATAGGCAACAGATAATATGTCAAGCCTACACACACACACAGATGTGGGGAAGTGAGAAACAGGCAGTGATAGAGAGAGAGAGACACACACAGAGGACACACACAGAGTGAGTCACACACACGGATACCCTAAATGGCATAGAGTGATGTCCTGCTGTGGACAGTGGCATACCAGTCATAACCAGTCACATGTGTCAACATGAAGGTGAGCTCCACTGTGTAATAGTACTGAGGTGGGGATTATAATATCATATCATCTGCGTGTGTGTGTGTGTGTGTGTGTGTGTGTGTGTGTGTGTGTGTGTGTGTGTGTGTGTGTGTGTGTGTGTGTGTGTGTGTGTGTGTGTGTGTGTGTGTGTGTGTGTGTGTGTGTGTAGATCTAGGTATTAGGAGACTGTTCCCACTCAGTACACATCCCATTGCCCTACTTCACAAGATCTGCTGCTGTCATTCACCTTAGAAATACCATTGGATACCTATCAGCCCTATAAGCTCTGTAGCACATGCAATAACTGCATAACACAATAGTACAAATAACTAGATAAGTAGGGGTTTTAATCTCAGTCCTGATAAATGTAAGTGTATGTGTGTGAGTGAGTGAGTGAGTGTGTGTTTGTAGGTGAAACAGTTTTAGGCCATTCCCACCCACAACAATTCCCAGTGCCCTACTTTAGCAGTCCTGCTGATGTCATTCACCTTAGAAGCACCTTTGGGCACTTATCAGCTCTGTAGCGCATGAGATAACTGCGTAACACTATAGTACAAATAAGTAGATAGGCAGGAGTTCTACTACCAGGACTGGCAAATGAGTGTGTAAGTGTATGTGCAAGAGTTTGTAAGTGTGTATGTTTGTAGAATGAAGTATTTTGAGGTCTTTCCCACCCAGTGCCCTACTTTAGCAGTCCTGCTGATGTAATTCACCTTAGAAGTACCTTTGTGCACTTGTCAGCTGTTTACCTATGTAGCGCATGCGATAACTGCATAACACAATAGTACAAATAACTAGATAGGCAGGGGTTCTACTACCAGGTCTGGCAAATGTGTGTGTAAGTGTACATGCAAGAGTTTATAAGTGTGTATGTTTGTAGGATGAAGTATTTTGAAGACTTTCCCACCCAGTCCCCTACTTTAGCAGTCCTGCTGATATCATTTACCTTAGAAGTACGTTTGTGCACTTTTCAGCCCTGTAAACTATGTAGCACATCTGATTACTGTGTAACACTATAGCACAAATTACTAGAGAGGTAGGGATTCTATTCTCACATCTGGCAAATGTGTATGTGTTTTTGTGTATATGTGTATGTACAAGAGATTGATAGTGTGTATGTTTGTAAAACAAAGTATTTTGAGGACTTTCCCACCTGCAACACTTCCCAGTTATCTACTTTAGCAGTCCTGCCGATGTCATTGCCCTTAGAAGTAACTTTCGACAGCACTCATCCCTATAAGCTCCATGTCATTTGTAATAACTAACAGTATAGTACAGATAACTAGACAGGCAGGGGTTCTACACTCAGTTGTGGCAAATGTATGTATGCATGAAAGTGTGAGTATGTCTGTAGGGTAATGTATTTTGTTGCCCTTCCCACCCAGTACATTTCCTATTGCCATACTTTACAAGGGCTCTTGATGTAATCATCTTAGATATACCTTGTGACAGTGTGACATCCTATAAGCTCTGTGGTGCATGTGATAACTGTGTAATACTGTAGTATACATAACTAGATAGGTAGGGGATCTAATCACAATACTGGCAACTGCTATACTGTGTGTGTGTGTGTGTGTGTGTGTGTGTGTGTGTGTGTGTGTGTGTGTGTGTGTGTGTGTGTTTGTAAGACTCACATCAGTGTGTGTTTTTGGGTGACACTCATATCCTCTGGGGTTGTGGGTTATACCATATTGAGGTATGTACCACCCAGTACAGGTCCCATTGCCCTACTTTACAAAGCCTGCTGATGTCATTCATCCTATATGTACCTGTATACACGTCATCCCTCTAAGCTCTGTGGTGTTTGCAATAACTGCATAATACTATAATGGAAATAGATAGGTAGGAGTTCTAATCTCAATACCGACAACTATGGTACCGTGTGAAGCTTATCCCCTGTGGCTGTTCTGTATGTGGGTTATACCATTTTAAGGCATGTTGACACCCTACCCATGACATTACTTTAAAGACCCTGTTAATGTCTGCCTCACATGCACCATGTAACACTGTACAGCCCATACCAGTCATCAGTACAGATGCACATGGGATATCCACATGTTTGCAACCTATATTTGGTCTGTGTCTCCTGACAATGAGTATTTCTGTGATACAATTGCCAAATATACCACGGTCACTGTACTGACACAATGCCAGCATCAGACATTATACATGACTGACACATCATGCTAATACAAAGTCTGTCACACTATCACTTGTGCAGGTATGTAGTAGCAGTAGATGAAACCAATCACTATGTCTGGTGGGTTATCCCACCATCCATGAATGCATTTGCAAGGCTACCTGTTGTAAGAGGTTGTGTGCTGTGTCCCAGGCATATAATGTATGTGGAGCATGGCATGTGTACGCAGCACTATAGTGCATACAACTGGATACATAGGGTTACCAATATGTCTAATGGCAACTGGCATGTGTTTTGGTATGCACAGCCCCTGTGGCTGTCTTTAGTGTGTGTATGTGATGCCTATACCATGTTGTCTGCCTCTTCCACCCTGTGAACTCCCCCATTGCCAACCTAGTGTCAACCCATACAAATGTCATCCACCATACAAGCACAGTTGCACAGTTTTTAACACCAAGCCACTGTGGTGCCATAGTCATATCACAGTGTATTGTACATTAATAGATGGGTAGGTTCATAGGTTCATAGGATACAAATGTTATCCACCATACAAGCACAGCTGCACAGTTTTTAACACCAAGCCACTGTGGTGCCATAGTCATATCACAGTGTATTGTACATTAATAGATGGGTAGGTTCATAGGTTCATAGGTAGATACTGGACTATCTGCCTGAAGGCATATATTAGCCCAGCCACGTTGTGTGGTATTCACCACCCCTTTGGTTAGTTCCCTAGGCCCTTGCTCTAGCAGCTAGTACCCTTGGCCCCTATCTAGTAGAGCTGTTGGTATGATCCCTGGTGTGAACTTTCTGTTACCCATCCACTCGTCAAGGTTCCTCTTGAAGAGTGATCATGAGGGGCTCTGTCTTATGTAGATTGGGACCTTGTTCCATAGCAAGGAAAGTCTTTGCAAAAGGAATCTATCCCTCCAGCATGTTCTATTCATTGATGTGCTGAGGTTTATATCCCTAGAGCGTGTAGCTTAAGTGGATTTGGTTTTGTTAAGATGGAGCATGTTCAACAGTTCTGGGTTGGACATGGCTCTGTATGTTAGACAGAGATCGTCTCTGAGAAGGCGGTATGCAACAGAGAAAAGCCTTAGTTTTTTCAATCGTGCTGCATAGGGCAACTGTTTGAGGCCAGTAATCCTCTTAGTGAGGTACCTCTGTGGTCTCTCCAGCTGCTGGAGATGCCTAACCAGGTACATTCCAATTGGTGCATTGTACTCAATAATGCATCTGATGAGGGAAGAGTAGAGGGGCACCACTACATCCTTAGATCTTGATGCAAACCCTTTCGTGATCAGATGGGTCACATAGAAGGATTTTCTAACCACCTTGGCAACATGGTTATCAAAGGAAAGCTGACTATCTACTTGAGTCCCTAGATCCCTTATTACTACTTCAGATTTCAGGGGGTTACCTCCTATGTGGTAGTTCGCGGGTACTCTGTTTTTTCCAAAGGGGATTACTATGCATTTTTTTAGCATTTAGCTTGAGATCATGGCTTTGACACCATGCATCAGTCTCATTAAGGCCCTTCTGGAGGATATCCATGTCGGCCAGAGACTCTATTATAGCACCCAGTTTGAAGTCGTCCGCAAACTTGGTCAGCCACAGCCCATCAGTGCTTGCCTGTACTTCTGAGAAGTAGATGCCAAACAGGAGAGGACCCAGGACAGAGCCCTGAGGCACACCGCTCATTACTGGTCTGGATTCGGACATAGATCCCGGTACTCTAACTTTGTGGGATCTGCTGAAAGCCAGTTTGCGATCCATCTTGTGATGTACGGGTTTAGGCCCAGGTTGGTGAGTTTATCAATAATACCTGAATGGGGAATGGTGTCAAATGCTTTAGCAAGTTCAAGGTAAGCCGTGTGTACCTCCTTTCCCTTATTAATAGCCTAAGTAACTGTCTCAAAGAAGTCCACCAGGTTCAGGAGACATGATCTGCCCTTAACAAAGCCGAACTGTGTGGGGTCAAGTGTTTGGAGGTTCCCAATCTCTCCATTTATGAGTTCCATAATGATTTGCTCCATTGCCTTACAGATCAGACTGGTCAGGCTTATTGGTCAGTAGTTCCCAGGGTCGGTTGTAGGCCCACCCTTGTGCAGCAGAACCACCGTTGCTGTGCACCATTCTATGGGCACATATCCTGTCGAGAGGCTGAGACTGAACAGGATATTTAGATGTGGGGTTAATTCATTTTGGAGCTCACATATGACACAGCCCGGGACACCATCTGGTCTCATGGAGGCAGTGTTTTTAGCTTTAGATAGAGCCTTATTAACCAACATATCAGTAATAATTGGAGTTGCACAATCCCCTGGAATAGTAATAGGCCCTGTAGGGGGTGAGGGGGGGGTAAATTTGCACTGAACCTGTCAGCCAAGATGTTGGCAATGTCAGTGGGGTCAGTGTATTTTGTTCCATTTTGTACTAGCTCAAAACAGACCTGAGCATTGCCATTTAGGTTTTTGATGTAACCATAGAAGGCCTTATGGTTATCCTTGGCATCCTTGGCAACTTTCTTTTCGAAATTGGCTTTAGTTGACTTGATGAGGGCCCTCAGTCTCTTACTAAAGCTGATCAGGGAAGGTTTTTCTACTTGAGATTTGGCCTTTTTTTGTATAAGTCTCCTCCTTTTATTGTATAGTTTGGTTAAGGCCGAGGTCCACCAGACTGGTTTCTTCTTGCTTGAGGAAAGAGTCTTGGTTTTATTTGGATAGCACAGTCCATGCAATCCTGAAGATGTATAGAGAGTGCCTTGGTGTAGGATTCTGCATCCTGGATATCATTACCTTTCTGCAAGGGGACAGTGAAGCTTTCCACTTCTGACGCAAGTAGTTTGACGTTTGCTTTGGAAAGGTTTTTTATGATGGTTTCTTTGACTGGGGGAGATGGAGGGGTGAGGATGTCTAGGGTTATCAGTTTGTGGTCTGATCTGACCAGAGAGGGAGTGATAACGGGTGTGGTACAATGGGCGCTCATATTTGTGATAACTAAATCCAATATGTTGCCCCCTCTAGTGGGAGAACATATCAGTTGTTTGAGAGCATTTGAATTTATAAATTCTATGAACCGCTGGGCATAGGAGTTAGAACTTTGGTAGTTCACCCAGTCTATACCAGGTAGTTGAAATCACCGAAAAGTATGGTGTTGGGTAGGACCTTTATATTTTCCAATGCCTCAAGGAATGCTGAGTGAGCATCTTGGGACATGGTGGCCGATCTATAACAGGCTACGACTTGAAATGTGGTTTTGCCTGCTGATAGTTGAGCATGGATGATCTCTGGGGCATCATGCTGTGCCACTAACCTGGAGATGTGGGTATCCTTGATGAATTTGGATACACCTCCGCCCTTTGTACTGCGATCCAGTAACTGAGGCCGGAAGGTATGATATGAATTGTAACCTGGTAGTGCTGAGGTGCTCTCTGGAACCTTGAACCAGGTTTCTGTCACTGCACAAACATCGATTTTCTCCATACTGAGGAGTGCCTCGAGTGTGTGCATTTTGAGGTTGAGACTTCTGCCATTGAGTAGCATTACCCTTAGTTTTTGGTTACCTGTGCTGGTTATGGTGGTTGGTATGTCCTTTGAGCCTTGCCTAAAAAAGGCACTATGGGGATGGCCAGAGCCTTGGCTAGTATTCAAAATCCTAGGGGTGACAGGTGCAAACCATCTCTGGCGAAACAATGAGGCTTGTCTATCATGTCATCCCAGGCAGACAGACACTGGATCCCCTTAGAATGACACCAGAAGCCTAGCCAATTGTTGAAATTGATAATTTTGTCTTTGTATTGTGGTATCATTCTAGATGTAGGTAGTATGCTACTCAAGGTCAGGGTCATACCAGCCTGGGGCTACATGACCAGAGAGCTCCTCAATGTCTCTTTTCATGTAGTCCAGGAAGGTACGTCTTAGATCATTCAAACCAACATGTACAATGACAGCATCATACTTGTACTTGTTCTGAAGTGACCTAAGTGCCTGTGTTATGTGACGGATCCTAGCACCTGACAGGCAGCTGACAGTAACCTTCTCCTTGTTCAGCCTGGTGAGTGGAACATCTGTATGCTTTACTATAGTGTCTCCTATTACTAGCGTGTTGGGTATGGTGTTTTGCCTTAGGGGCTGTCGTGAGGCACACTGCTGAGGTGAATTATGTGTTTTCTGGCTTTTGTTTGGAGGTGCAGGTTGCTTGCTTGTCTGCTTTGGAGGACACTGTTTCTTTTTCAGATTTGTACCTTGTGCCTCCGAATATGTTTTATGTATTTATGTGTATGTTTTGCCGGTGCTTGTTTTGTAGATCCATGTGTGATTGGTGGTGTGATGCTAGTGTGTCTCTTCTCCTCTTTACTGTCTGTTACAGACATGGGTTGAGAGTGCATAGCCTCCAGTCTGGCTGTGTATTTGCATCTCTCACAAGTGTTTGTGTCTAGAGGTAAGAAGAGAGGATTGTCTGTATACATGAGGCAGTTGTGACATTGCCTCAGGATGCCCAATTCCACCAGCTGAACTGGAGAGTACACCTGAAGCTGACCTCTGGACATGCTTGGAAAAGTAAATTTCACCTGTCTTGCGGACAATCAAGGGTCTTATGCTGTATTATAATAGTGCTGTCTAGGAAATTTGGAAAATAATAGTGCTGTCTTGGAGATTTGGACAAGTGCTGATTTGGGTTATGCGAGTGCTGCAATAAGAGCAGTTGATCTGAAGCACTTGAGTTGAGGCTTGCCTAGCTCTAAGGGAAAATTTGCAGTGCAGACTTTGTGGAGCCGGGAATAGCATAACCCAGCTAACCTGTGCTGCCCGACGCTGCTCTGTTTGCAAGACCACACAAAAAAAAGAGGGTTTTAAGAGAGAGAGATCAGGGAGTTTGGAATTGACCCAAAATGGCCAATAAAACTACAGTTTCTAGGCAATAACCACTCCTACAGGGACAGACAGGCTGCTCAGTGTTAACCACTGCCACTGGTGAACACAGAGACTTCCCTTTAGCCCAAGTAAGCACTGGCCTCCAAGAAACTTACAAACAGTTCAGATCAGCAACACTGTAACTGAACTTTTTTTTAAATTATAGAAAGTGGGAAAATAGCATTTTTTTGTTGTGTGTGTGTGAGTGAGATGGCTCTAACATGTTAAGGGTAGGTCATCTACTCTGATGAGTGTCACCTCCATGTGCATGTGTGTCTCAATGCATGTCCCCATGCAGTGGTGTGAGGTGTGTGTGTGTGTGTGTGTGTGTGTGTGTGTGTGTGTGTGTGTGTGTGTGTGTGCGTGTGTGTGCGTGTGTGTGCATGTGTGTGCGTGTGTGTGTGTTTGTGTGTGATGGCTCTAACATGTTAAGGGCCTCTGAACCCACCATTGCCAATCCTAACAGTCCCTGCAATTGTCACCCACTTCAATAGTAGTGGCAGACACACTACAGTAGCACTATGCTATCTGTGTTATGTATCTAGCACTATCGTTCACAAGACTGTGCAGGTAGGGGCTGTTCTCAGCCCTTTGTCAACTGCCCCATGTACAGGACTATGGCTCTGTGTGCACTACCAGCGCAAGAGGTCAGACATGCATATGAGAAAGCAGACACACATGCTGCTGATTGTCAGGTTAGACTAACACAGGTTGATCTGTGTCAGGAATACATACCCCACACCTGCCATACACAGTACCAGGCAAACCCTCATCAACAGCATGACGGTGGAGTAGATGTGACAGAAATGGCAGGGGCAACAGGTGCCAAATCTGTTGCAGTGAATGTAATGGCAAAACTGGTGAGGGCGTTAGTACCAGTGCCAAGAAACCTCCTCTGTATGTGTGAGTCTCCGGTCCTACAGAACACCCAGGTGACAAATACCTCAACAAGAGGATAATGGGCCTAAAACAGATGCCTTATGCCACCAGGCTAAAAAAAAACACCAACTGTAATCAGTTGCATACTGGCTACTCAGTGGTAATCTCTGCCTGACATACAAGGCTATGTCAAACCCCGAACTGCTGGAAATGCTCCACCTAAGGAAAACCCAATCTACCTGAGCTACACGCTCTAGGGACCTTAACCTGACTTCAACAATAAACAGGACTTGTTGGAGGGACAGATTCATGTCCTAGAGACTCCACCTGCTATGGAATAAGGTCCCCATATATGTGAGGCAGAGCTCCTCATTAGCACTCTTCAACAGGAATCTTGATGAGTGGATGGGGAACAGGAAATTCACCCCGGTAATCACTCCTGTGGCCCTACTCGACAGAGGCACAGGTAACTATATCACGTGGGAGGCGCAAGCTGAAACATTTTGGCTAGGCTTAATTATGCCCTAGGGCCAATAGCCTAGTACCTACCTATGAACCTATGAACCTATGTATGCAGGCTAGGTGGCTGTGTAAAGGATTTGTATGCAAGGTCACACTGTCTGCCACAACTGCCCCACACACAGTGTTCCATGTAAACACACCTAGTAAACAGGTTATGTTACCCCAAGTTTCAAATAGAGACAAATACCACAGCTATTGGTGCAAAGAAATGTCATGTGTTCATATTGTCAATATATTGATGAATCTACCTCTTTCAAACATGCCGACACTGGACAGATATGATATATAAGAACTTGTTCTGATTGTAACACTAAGAATCTAGTATACATTGCTCACTGTGTGGAATGTTGTAAATTCTATATTGGCAAGACTAATCACCGACTTAGAGAGCATATTAGGGACCATGTCTATTGCACCCAAAGGGGGTTTGAATATCGTGGACTTCCCAAGCAAACGAGATGTACAGGACAAGAACATACATTTCTGTTCAAAGTCATTCATGTTTTGAAGGATGGTGTTAGTTTGGGTGACATGGCTAATTAGACTGAAAATGTAGAACTCAAGTGGATTTTAAGGCTGGCTGCCCACTTGGGCTCAGACCTTAATGATTCTGTACCTCTCAACCCCCTATTAAAATTACGTAAACTTAAAAAATGAATATATATATATATATATATATATATATATATATATATATATATATATATATATATATATATATATTTTAGATATATTTCGATATCCCTATTTTATGTGTATATATTTTTTTTATATGTGTATATATAATATGTTTCGTAAATGTTAAATATTTTATGTTTGTCATTAGTTTTTAAGAACTGCATACTATATTGTATTGTAGCTTTAATGAATGAGGGTTGTAAGTAACTGTTGCATTAATTGCTTAATTGATTTACAAAGATATATAAGGCTTGTTGCTAGTGATTTAGATTGTCTGATGAAGCAATGTTATCATTGTGAAAGGGCTTACATCTTGTTCGTTTAATTAAAAACTGGATTTTTTATATTGGATTTTGAGTTCTCTGGACTTCTCTGCCATGTGGCTTCACAGTTTTTTGGATTTTGCTTTTGCTTACAGAAGTGAATTTTGTCACTGTCTTTTGCCTGTGGTTCCACACCTGGTAAACATGTACATGTACAGCTGTACCTTCGCCATGAAAAGGTGACTGTGTTTCCACTCTGCCTTACTCATCATTGCTACTGTCAGCAGGCCCACATCCCGCAGACACACAGACACCTGGAACAGAACCAGAATACAGTACGTGACACGACAATCAGTCAGCAGTACTAACAGCAATAGTGCATCATGGCTGCAAGGTACATACACCTCAATATGTACCCATAACTACAGCTTCCAGACAGCACCTTACACAGCATGACATTGCTACACTGTACTATAGTCACCCTGTGCATCAGACACATATGAGCATGTCTGGGCATCAATGGTATGGATACACAGGGTTGTGGTGCATGTACCATCATCTGCACAGAGTGTGGTGTTGGATTGCCAGAGGTCTAAGCTGGGCCATATGGCTGACATCATGTGTGTATGTTCTTCTGTAGGGATAATGTTCAACTGGGCAGTGCAGAATAGCTGCGCATGTCTGGTGGTTACTGGCCTGGGGTAGGGATGTGTAAGTGTTTGTCTGCACACTAACAGGCAATGTGGGTGCCTGACACAGGGCTATGTTGAACAGGTGTGGACTGTACATGGCAGGATGCATGGTTCACCATCTCCCAGCAGGGATGCGGTAACTGGTTCTGCCAGGAGTATCAGTGGCACTGCCAGCCCCAAGGACAGATGCAGTACTACTCCCTGATGGTGACTGTGGTCTTCTGGACCCATGTCCCTTATGGGACTGGCCAGGGAAACATGCCTATGGCCTGTTCCAGTGTGGTCTGGACAGCACTCTCCCTTCAGTAGTACTGTTGGTACTGCCACTACAGGACTGTGAATGTGCATGGCCATGTGAGCTTTCACCTGATCATGTTGCTTACCTACATCCACCTGGCCAATGCCCTACTCCCAACACATGCTCAAGCACAGACATTGCATGGTCAAGCAGTGACAATGTCTCACCCCACTGTCAATCCCCACATATGGGATCACAACTGCCATGGAGGTTGCCATGCATGGCAGGGAGTGCTACAATTATGACCCTAAGCATCTGTCTGGTGTTGCAGTTAGTATGCACCTGTGCCTCCATGACAGACCATAACATGCATCTAGTGACACCTGCCATGGCACTTGCGACAGGGGCTTGATAGGCAGGAGTCCTCTGTTGAACACCCTTGTCCATCTGCCTGTGTGTGACCTCGCCTGTTCTCTGCCTATACCTGGTGTATATACTCACACTTTCCATACTCAACACACTAGCCTGTTCCATTCCACCACCCTTAACCTGTCCATTATCCATGGCTGTCGAGGACTGGGCATGTGTGGGTATACTGACTGTGTGCGGGGACATGGTGGGTGAAAGTGAGATACCAAAAAATGGTATGGATCCAGGCACTGACAACACCAGCTGTGCCTCACTATGACTACCACCATCATGGGATTCCGCTAAGATACTGATATCAGGTTATGAGGAGGAGGGACACCTGTGAGGGAACACAACATATGTACATTAATACCGTGCAGTATTATGTTTGCTGATACACACACACACACACACACACACACACACACACACACACACACACACACACACACACACACTCTCGCACACTCCTGGTACAGTCTGGCACAACTGTGACACCTATGGGCCATTCAGGACAGTCCTTACAGTAGTTCTGCCTGCCACAATCCATCTCTTTCACTGCTACTGTCAGGCCCACATCAAAGGGTTACAAATCCTACTGTGTGATGGGCCTAGTAGCAGAATGGTAATTGTGGCCAAGACCAAGGCTATCGGAGTGAGCTATACAGTGTCACCAAGTGCATATGCATGTACTGTAAGAGCTGACTTATTGCTATACAGACCACACACAATGACAAGGTGTAACGATATGTGATGATAACTGATAAGTGAACAAGACTATAAACTATCACTGCAGTACATGCACAATTCAGACTCACAGAGATTCATTTCAGACAACATTGCAGGACAGTCTGCAATACATCCGGGAGACATGTACAATACTAGGTGCATAGCCTCATAAGATGATAACAGGCTATTGGCCCTGATGCAGACATCTGCCCATGCCCCTTCCAAGCCAGCACCTGTTTCCCCTGTCCAGCTGGGACACATGTGGGATCCCAGGAGTGTCTCTGTTTCCCATGCAGTCATCCAGCTTCTTCTTCAAGAGGGCTATATATGTACACAGCAAGACATGGGGAGGGAGTTTATTTTACAGACAGTGTATTGTGTGGGACACTAACAAGTGTAGACATCTTGCAGACCAGGAGAGGGCCTTGTGTGCATGATTTGTAAGTGCAATCTATGTTACAGATATGCAGAAATGCCATCAAGGCTGGTTTGGGCATGGCCTTATATGCCAGACACAGGTCACCTATGAACAGTCTGTATGAGATTCAGTACAGAGACAGGGCTTTCAGCCTACCTGTATAAGATAGGTGTTGCAAACCCTGGAATTGTCTGGTCAGGAACCTCTGTGGTCTCTGCAACTGCAGCATTTGCTTGGCAAGGTGCATGCCAAAGGAGCCATTGTACTTGGTAATGTATCTGATAAGGGTGGAGTAGAGGGATGCTGTGGCCTCCTGGTTCCTGGATGACATATCCATATTTGTAATGTTGGCCATGTAGACAGCCTTCCATGCAATGGTGCCCACATGGTGGTAAACTGTCAGGTTGCTACCAACCTAGGTGCACAAGTCGCCTCACATCTGATTGCATGCTCAGTACATTATTACTGTCATAATTAGTGTAGATGACATCTGCCACAGCAGGGAGAATGATGCCACTCATGGCATTCAGTTTGCGGAAATGCTTCTTGCACCAGTCATTAATTGGGCGAGGGCCTCTTGGGGGATGCTCACATCAGTAGGGGAATGTATGACAGTGGCTAGCTTGCAAGCATCTGTACACCTGGTCAGCCACAGGCTACTGCTTTTGTCCTGTACCTCATATACGTATATCTGAAACAGTTGAGGCTCCCAAACCGATCCTTGGGGTACACCGCTTTGGAAAACTCTAAAACTAGAGGCGTGTTCCACTACTTTGGCTGAGTGGGTACTATCATTGAGCCAGTTAGCTACCCATCTGGTAACATACAGGTTGGACCTAGCTGTGTAGGCATATGTATCCTGGCTGCCTGGGGATTATTGTGAGAGAATTGGGCTAGATGAAGGTAGGCATTGTTCACCATCTTCCCCTCGTCCTTGTGTTTGTTGACCACTTCAGACAGGTCAACCAGGTTTAACAGGCCTGATCTCCTTTTGACAATACCATGCTGTTAGGGCTCAGGCATTTGATGTTGCCGATATATCTGTTCATAATGTCCTTGATATTGCCTTCCATGCCCTTGCAGAGCAGGCTAGTTAAGCTGATGTGCATATGATTGGCTGGGTCAGTGGATTGCTCCACCTTTGTGTATAGGGATGACAGTGGCTGTCCTCTGTGCAGATGGGATGACACTGGTGCTCAGGCTGTGGTTGACTACAGTCAAGAATGGATCTGAGAAGCCATGCCTATGTTCATGTAGGATGCACCCAGGGATGGTATCAGGCCTATGGAGACTTCTGTGTGTTGTCTTTGAGAGGGCATTATGGACCTGCTTCCTGATGATGAGGGGAGGGGGGAAGGTGTTGTGCATGCACATGTGTACCGATTGGGGGACAGGGGGTGATGTTTACACTTCACCTGTCTGCAGCCAGTTGCCTATATCTATGCCATATGTGTATGTGGTGTTATTGACCACCACTACAGAGCTGATTTGTGTGTTGCATCTGAGATTACAGACACATGTGTGGAAGGCCTAGTGATTGGCCTTGGTGGATGTATTCAATTTGCACTCAAAGATAGACTTAGGGTAATTCACCTGTGACCTTATTTGCTTCTGCAGACCAAGGTGACATTGCTTCCAACAAGGCACCTGTTCCTTTTTGGCCCTGTCCAGCAATTATTTCCACCTCTTATGGTATTTGTGTATTGCTGCTGTCCACCACGGACGTATACCCTACCTTGTGAGAGATTATGTTGCCCTGCCAGGTATTGCTGAGTCATTACAGCTATGTAAGTGCCCACATAGTATTATGGTGTGGGTTTGAACACTACTGCTAGTTCCAGCTGATGGGATGTTGGCTGTAAAGCTACTTCTACCTGCTCTGAGGAGATTTATAGTCATTTGTGTAAAGTCAATTTTGTTTGACCCTGATGGGGGGGCAGGGGAGATGGCGACCCGAGCAGTGATGGCTATGTGGTCAGATCTTAACAAGGAGGATGACACTGTAGTAGTGCTACAATGGCTACTTCTGTTGTTTAGGATTGGGTACAGGTTATTACCACCTGTTGTAGGAGTGTTGAAAGGCTGATCCACTGTATTGTCATTAACAAATCCAAGGAATCTATATGCATTCATGTTCCAGTTTCATAGGTCATGCACACAATGGCTGGGTAGTTGAAGTCAACCAAGAGCAGAGTAGATGACTGAATCCTGACAGATTCCATCAAGTCCCAATAGGTGTGCTGGGTGTCCATTGTCATGGTTGGAGGCCTGTAGCTAGCTTTGATTTGAGTAGGTATTTTGTCAACTGTTAACTGCACTTGGGATGTTTCCCACACGTCATGCTGTTTGGCCAGCCTGGAGGTGTGTATGTGTATGTTATGTTCAACTCTCCACCTCTTGTGGCTTTGCAGCCCTCCATTTGTGGTCTAAATGTATGATGGGATGAGTAACCTGGAAAAGTTGGTGTGTTCTCCACAGCTCAAAGCAGGTGTCAGTGACTGCACAAATGTCGGCATAATACAGGACAAGGTCTGCCTGCATTGACATGGGTTTCATGCTAAGACACCTAGCTCCTGTTAGAGCAAGATTTCTGCACAATGGCACACGTCACTGGTGGGCAAAGTACAGAAAATAGTGTCACATTATGAATCTAACTGAAACACACATAGTTGACAGCAAAGACGGTGTCACATTCACAGGTCTACTCTGCAGTATATGACTTCTGACAATCAAATGTATGCTATTATGTTATGACTTCAGTCTTTAATGCGTTGCCAGTGATGTGCCAGACAATACAAAACTGTATGAGGCATTAACTACAAATATGTGGCAGACATATGTTCAGTGTGCAAAACTCTGGAGAGTTGTCAGGTATGGGCTCAGTATATCACATACAGTTCAACACACACTTCTGCGCCTGTTGTGTACTATGCACATATCCTATATAAGTTTCCTACATTTGTAGGACAAGTATATGTATCATAGTAGCATTCACAGGTGACATATGAATATGTACAACATCCCAGGTAGCTGGCCTAGCAGTATCACACTCAGTATTGCACAACAGACACTCCAGTAGTAGTCATAGATGAGCTGACCTTTGCTTCAATGACTCAGGGGCCAGAGATATAATCCATGTTAATGCAGATAGGGAAAGCAGGAATGGCCATAGGTACCAGACAGCAGCATGTGAGTCCAGCAGGTCTTGTTGTGACCTAGTTTTGACTGTCCTATTTGACATTATTGCATCCCCCTTCTGCATTCCATTACAAGCTTACGTGATTGACATACCTGTTATAGTGCTGAAGAGTTTCTTCAGAATACTGCAAATGGTTAGGTTTATGTAGTCGCAGTCTGTCTTTGTGTAGATGGGTTCAGACCTTTGTTGCATAGGCAACAACTTGCCTTTTATGGGTAATGCTCATGAGCAGGTGATGACCTCTGCACCATTTGGTGTCTCCCACTTGCTACTTGCATCCAGATAGCTGTGTTGGCTTTTCATTAGCCAATGCCATAGCAACACAGTGCTATAATTAGGTTCGTCATGTTGGCCTTGTTTCTTTTCCTTGCCTGTGTGGGGGACATTATGGAGGTGTGGGGGCTACAGCTTCACAGACAGTATGTGGAAATACCTTCAGGATAAGACATGTGGAGATGGCCCAATAACATGGGGGACAAAGCTCCAGAATTGGGTACAGACTGTAAGTATTGCTGGATTAACAGGGTTTGTCTCGACATGCATTTTCTGCATGACTTGATGTCTAACAGAGATATGTCTCTGACATACCTCTCAATTGTCCAGATGTCTACAGACTGCTCAGAGGTTTGCCTGTTATGTTTGGTCTGTTCCTCAGACAACTTCTGTTTTTGTGAAATCAGTAGGATAATGTGAGGATTGCAGACAGTAAATGTTGACATCCGTTAGTGTTTCAGACGTCATATCCTTCAAGGATGTTATGTTAAAACAAACCCTGCAACACCAGCAACTGTTTCAGTTTGTAACACCATTATGTGGGATATGTCAATCATTCTGGCCCCCTGTCTCCCATGTATATCATGCTTTGTCCAGATGTCTTGCAGTAAGAGGTTCAGTAGTATGGTTTATCATTATTTAGTGACTGCGCTCCTGGTATCATCCCAGTAACGTAGCAGATTCCTGGATGTGGTATGCAGCAGTGACCATAAATACGGTCCCACACCCTGGACATTCTGTGGAGATCTGTACAGTTGAGAGTTATGTATGTCTGGTTATTGTTAACAGACTGACAAGATTGTATAGCAGTGTTGTGTGTAAATATTTGTTGGTCTGCATAGGGAGAGTAGCAGATGTGAGTGTCATAGCTCCTTTTCTTTCTGACTGGGCATGCTGCTGTAGTTGCTGGTGGTCTGTCAGGTGTATATGTTTGTAGGATCAGACCGGGAAATGTCCTGTAACACCTCAGGATTCCCAGTAGACTGTGTGTTGGGCCAGTATATGTCGGTGTAGTGTGTGACTGGCCATCAGGATATGTTTGTTCAAACAGTTGTACTACCCTAGAGTACA
Source organism: Protopterus annectens (assembly GCF_019279795.1). Taxonomy (NCBI): domain Eukaryota; kingdom Metazoa; phylum Chordata; order Ceratodontiformes; family Protopteridae; genus Protopterus; species Protopterus annectens. Next base: position 1,479,157,311 of record NC_056728.1, on the reverse strand, counting down.
AATGGGGTACTGGTATGTTGCTGTGACTGTGGTCCAAATGGTTGTGGGTGGAGATTTTTGCCCCAATATCTTCTTTTCCCTACAGTTCTACCCATGAAGTGCATGCTATATTTGGAAATATATGGGTAATTGCTATGAGCTGTTGTTGGGTAGTGTCATGTTGGTCTTACTGTGGTTCAGAGGGTGCTGGGTGAAATAATTGGCAGCTCTCACAGTTTTTTATCTTCTGTTACATGACTGCTGTCATACCTCTCCACTGTCCAGTTGTCTAGACACTGTCCAGATGCATGGCTCATATGCTTGGTCTGTTCCCCATGATAGTTGTGAGTTTCTAAAAAATCATAGGGAAGATATGAGCATTGACATCAGTAAATAATAGTGTTCATTTGTGTTTCAGACCTTGAATCTATCAAAAATTATATGTTAAATCAAACCATGTTACTCTGGCAGATTTCTATGCAATATAACAGCCATATTTCAAAGATGTCACTATTGGTTGCCCTTTATCCCCCACATTGTCAGACATTGTCAGACTTGATGTCTCACAGTAAGAGGTTGGTTATTTATATATCTATATCTATGTATATATATATATATATATATATATATATATATATATATATATATATATATATATATATATATGTGTGTGTGTGTGTGTGTGTGTGTGTGTGTGTGTATGTATATATGTATATATATATATATATATATATATATATATATATATATATATATATATATATATGGGTTCAGCACTTAGAAGTGATGTTTTTTTTTCATTAAGATTATATGACCATAATGCATGATATGTTTGTAAACGCATTACAAATTCACACAACTTAGATGTTGTAGTGGTATGTGGTTGTGAATGTAGTGCACAGTGTGCTGGGTTCGAGACTTGGCAGGGTGGGCTATTTTGTTGCTGGGCAGAACAAGGGCTGATGGAGACAGAGTGATTAAAGCACTTTTAAGCAGTTGTAACCCGCTTTGTGTGGTGTTAAGCTAAGCAATGCTAAGAGACAGGTAAGAGCTGGATGTTGTGGGATGTTGGGGAAGAGGTGTAGGTATGTTTGGGGAGGTAGGTTGGGTAGGATAAGTAACACTTGCAGACAGACAAGACACACAAGACAGCAGACAGGGGCAGTATATGACACATGAGGGTGTAAACACCTTGGACGGGGAGGGTTGTTGTAAATCAGAGGCCCATAAGCCCCCAAATGGATATAGTAAGACTGAGATCCCCACCTATGGGCAGTCACCACTGCACCTTCACGACCCCAAAGGTGGCTGTACTGGGGGCTGGACAAGAGGAGAAGCCTGCCCCTTGTGGTGCACCAGCCAGTTCTCCATCTGGCAGAGCTGCCTAAGAAGCTCAGAGTGGGTGATGCTGTGCACTATACCCCGGATCTCTCAGCGGGTGACGGGCTCCTCTCTGTGCCTGAGCCGAGGGGGGAACAGGCCATGTCCCCTGTGATGGTTCCACCCGAAGATGGTGCAGGACCAGTGGATGAGAATATTCTGGGTAGGGTCCCAGACGTGCTGGTGCCCAGTGCCATGGACAGATGGTGTGGGACAGGTGGATCCACCAGGATCTGCCTTCCCAATTGTGCTATGGTGTTGTGGTTTTCCCAGATTTATTGGTTAGTCATTAAAAATACATTTCAAAATTAGTTAAAACTGCATGCATGGGTGCTCCCATTAACCCAAATCAACAGATTTGAAACAGTTGCATAGCAAACAGGACACATGCATACATGGAACAACAATCAGCATTTTAACAGCATGCAAGTTACATTGACAGCAACAGGCCAACAATAATGGAATTTGAACAAGGTATGTTAATATGCAACCGATGAAATATATGAACAATACGAGAACATATACCTCAAGAATGGGTATATAATTAATAATTATTGATGCAGATGATCTGTGGGGGCAGAGAATAAAAAGTCCATTAACAACTGTATTGGCTTCTATTTTTCACAACAGTACTGCTCAATACTCTACAGGTCTTCCCTCACTTTACATCTACCTATGGCCCATAGCTTCTGTGGCACATACATACCTGTTTGACTGTCAACCTGTAATGGTATGGTGCAGACTGGGTACACTGTGGCTACTTTACTGCAGGGGTCCTGTACATGTCAGTGTTACATACTTGACAAAGAAGGGGTACCCTGCAATGATCTTGTGTGAGTTTGCTACTAGCACAGTTCACCTGAATTCCTATTTGTGTCCAAGATGATTGGCAGCAGTGACCACTAGTTGTGACAGTGTGACATTTGGGAGACATGTATCGGGAAGAGGGCATGGTGTATGCACCTATTCTGCTGACATTTGCAGACATATGGGGTTGGACAGTGGAACAGTTGTTCACGGTGTATTATTATACCCTTCATACAGCTACTATACACATTTCTTTACCTGTAAGACCTATGGAGGAAATATCTGTTTACACCTTCTGAACGTTTCTTCAAATATTCAGGTGTATTAATATATCCCCCTTGCAACTACTATACACATTTCATTACCTGTAAGAGCTGTGGAGAAAATATCTGTTAACACTTTCTGACTGTTTATATATATATATATATATATATATATATATATATATCTATGTAGATATATTCAGATATATAGGTATACCCTTCATACAGCTACTGCACACATTTCTTTACCTGTGAAGCCTGTGGGGCAAACATTTGTTAACACTTTCTGACTGCTTCTGCAAATATGCAGGGCTTCTATTGTGTATACACACACATATATATATATATATATATATATATATATATATATATATATATATATATATATATACAGACATCTCAGTACCACTCCCTGGATTTAAACTGTGTGTGGGTGTGCTAAAATGAACATCAATCCTGTTTTCCATCACACTGAGCTACTTTGGAACTGCTATGCCTTGCTTGACTGATTTCTGACTAATACTCTCTGGGTTGGACAGTCTGACTTTGCAATCCTGAATTTCGTGCATGGCAGATAGTTATTATACTGTATATTACTCCTTTGAAATGCTACAATCTGTAAAGCAAAGGCTAACACAAGACTGCAATGAATACTATCTGTTTCCCAAAACAGCCACAGTTATTTCATGCTGCCAATACCATATTTGCTGTAAAGAACCTGTATGCATTCTATTTCTACAACAATATACCAGAGTAAACACAACAATTTGTTGTAAAATGACACTTTTATTAATGGACATACTTTGGTAAGTATTAGTGTGATGAACATGTTTTATTCATTAGACACAGAACACAGTATACCTACTGGCAGTAATCAATGTACTCCTTCTACTTTATGGCACTATATACTGCAAGATAGATCTGTACTCACCAGCCTGTGGACGCATCCTTGTCAGTCTGTCAGCATGGGCCTCAATGTTCATAGCCCTCTCTTCTGCAGCTGTAGTGGTGAGAAAGAAACATTATGCATACCTGTGTATCACATACTCAGGCTAGAATTTGGTACCACTCTATATGGGATACTTGCAGTCTGCTGGAGCATGCCGGTCCTGAGCATCTTGGATCCATTGGGCCAAAAGCTCCCCTTTCCTACGCTTTAAGTTGACATAATGATGCTGTACCCACTCACAAGTTCTGCTTTGAACTGATAGCCCTGGTACTGGCCCTGCATCAGTCTGTCATCATGTTGTTCTATGAGGAGTCCAGCCATGACCCTGGACTCCAGGATGCCCCAGTGCTACACCTGAAAGTGCACTCCCTCTCTAACACCAGACATGTTTCTGCAGAGATCAGGCTAAACAGGTTATGGGTGTAGTCCTTGCCTGCATGGTTTAAATAAGGCCATATTCCCATCCTTTGCCATCACTGGACCATTTTAAAATGCTAAGCTCAGCTAAGCAGTGCGTAAACCTTCTATGTTTGGATGTTTAAAGGGGTAATTACTGAGCATTGCTTAAAAGTGTGCAAATCCATTTAGCTGAGCTGACTGCTGCTTGACATTCACGTTTAAGCAATGCTTACACCAACTAAGTATAGCTATCCATTGCTCAATTTTCATTTTAATAAAATATCAGAGTAATGACTTCATTAATCATTAATGACATATTAGTAAGTGTATATGATTTACTTTACGTGACATCCCTCTATGTGCTTTTATTACATTACCATGGGATGTGACTATACTGTATGTGACACTTGTATATACATGGGTCATTTCACATGTTATGTGCACTCACACTTACATTTTAGACAAGCCACACTACCCTGCTTGACAAATATCAATTACTACATAAATTAAAATAAAAATAATAATTTTAACACTGCTTTCCCATGTAAAAAAAAGGTCCTGTTTTTGTACTCGAACCACAAATGCCTGCATACAAAGCCGGCACACTAACTACTATGCTATGTTGGCATGAGAATTTCAGTTGTATATTTTTATTTATCTCCTATGGGATGTTTCAGCAATGCTGAGCAGAGGGCCATAACGTGCACACCTGCTCAGCTACGCTTAAACATACCTTAGAATGGAAAAAAAAATCATAAACCCACTTTAGTTACATGTATCTGTACTCCTTGTCAGTCACAGTAATGGGAATTGTAAAGGGACACATAGAGACAGATTTTAATTATTGGTCTTACAAGGTTAGGAAGTGTGACTGTGGTTTTCTAGCAAATTATTGGCAAATCACTCGCGTGTAAGTCAGAACATATTGACAAACATTTGGATTTCAGACTTCATATACTACAGGAAATCCATGGTACTGCAAGCCTTTTATTCTATCACCTTCCTGGGATGGTTAGTGCAATATGTAAAAAGTGTCCCTATGTTTGTGCCTTTCTCTCCTTCCCATTATTTATGGCTTTGTATAGCTTTCTTGCTCTAGGAGGTTGAGAAGTATGTGAGGCGGGCATGTGGGCATTCTGCAGAAACCTGTACAGTTGACAGCTATGACCGTACGGCACTTTTACAATTCAAGGGGTGTGTGACAGAACCTGTCACACACCCCCTGCACTGTTTCTTGCTCCCCTATCTATTTCAGTGGCCACAGAGACTGAAATACTCAAATTATTTAATTTCAGTGTCCACGGACACTGAGATGCTTTCCAAAAGTGCCGTATAGCACTTTCTGAGTGCATGGGGCATGTTAGACACCCCCTGTTCTCAGTGGTGTTCATGTCCACTTAGCCACAACAGTAGCACACCTTCATGTATATGCAAGGCACACTACCAGCCTCGCTTATATGGGCACAGTCCACATGCTATTCTGACACAGAGTTTAATGAATCCACACATATCTACATAACATATTTACATAACATACACACACAGCAAGCATTAACATGACATCCCTGTTATACACATCTATATATATATATATATATATATATATATATGTGTGTGTGTGTGTGTGTGGGGGGTATGAATTTCCCCACTTACATGCAGAATGGTGGGACTATATACACCTAAAAACACAACAGCTTTCTGATGGTAACAGACCAAGGCCACAAAAGGACAGAATTCACACACCCACAGTACTCTGTGCCTGTGAAATGTCACCCTGTGACAGACAATGGTGAGCAGGTGGTGTAATGTGCAATGGTTGTAATGCAGGCCTTGGACAGGCCATATTGTCCATGGCCAATTGTCCACCTACCAAACTGCAACCAGCCAGACATGGCCATACTGGGAACTGTACACACATACAGGGGTATTAACAGGTATCCCACTCCTATTACAATAGGGACAATAACAGCAGCATGCTGTAGCACTCTACAGACAACACATGCTATGTAATACAAGACCACTTTGCATAGACCACAAGTACTGTGGCTACTTCAATAAGTACAGCAGACATAAGCATATAGTGTGTACAACTAGATAGGTAGGGGTTCTAATCTCACAACAGGTAATCATGTGTGTGTGTGTGTGTGTGTGTGTGTGTGTGTGTGTGTGTGTGTGTGTGTGTGTGTGTGTGTGTACAGAAATATCCCCTGCAGCATTAATGACATGACCATCTGACCTATGTTTGTGCTATGATTATTCATGTTATGGCCCTGTGACTAGCTGCTTTCTCTAACAGTGGCCTCCATCACAAAAATTCCTGATGTCAACCACTTTAACAGCACTGGCTGACAATTTATTTTTAAGTAATCTCCATGATGCACGTGATAAATACTGCAAGCTGTATTGTGTACTACTAGACAGATAGGGATTCTAATCTCACAACAACCCTGTCTGTGTGTAAATGTACCTCCTTGCAGCAGCACAGACATTCCTATCTCTGAGCAATTGTTATACATTTCAAGACCATGTGACTACCAGATGGGAGCAATTGTTATACATTTCAAGACCATGTGACTACCAGATGGCCTCTACATTGGCCTCATTTACAAAGCCTGCTGACATCATCCACCATAACAGCACTGGCTGACAGGATAACTTCAAGTAATCTCTCTGGTGCATGAGATAAGCACTGCAAGCTGTATCAAGTACTACTAGATAGGTAGGGGTTCTAATCTCACAACAGCCAACTCTCTGTTTGTGTGTATACATGTATCTATCTGCAGCACTACAGTGAAGCCCATATGGACAATCTCGATGCAACAGTTATGCATTTTATGGGCCTAAGACAAGCTGCTGGCCTCTAAATGCCCTCCCCTACAAGACCTGCATATGTCACCCACCTTAGCAGTAGTAGCTTACTGCCCAAAATCAGATAAACTCTGTGTGTGTGTGTGTGTGTGTGTGTGTGTGTGTGTGTGTGTGTGTGTGTGTGTGTGTGTGTGTGTGTGTGTGTGTGTGTGTGTGTGTGTCCATCGGTGGCATTACAGATATATCCCCTAGTATCATTACGGACATGCCCATATGGTCTATATCTGTACAATGGTTATGCATTTTACAGCCCATTGACAAGCTCCAGGTCATATATAGGCATCATGTATGTCTGCTACTATCTTGGTTTGTGTGGTCGGAAAACCCAGGTGACATGTAAAAGGGTAGCAGACCTTCTTTCAAAGTATGAGTGCACAATTATGCCAGCTCCCCCATTGTCCCAGACATGACCTTCTACACATATGCAACTAGGGAACCATTTACAAATACTGCAGTACCTTGCTGACATCATATTTGTGCTGTGATGCCATGCTGTCTTGCACCACTGTATTGCCACCATGTGTCTACACCATAGCCACTCAAACCCCTGGAAAAAACATACACAAGTCCATGATACACCTGTCATTCTGTCTCACTACCACCAGTCAAACATAATGCACCTAAGATACACAAGGTTGTGGCCCATGACACCTGCAATGGCATAACAATACTGCACTACACAATTACATTGAAAGTAATATAGTCACCTTGTGCATCAGACACATATTTTCATGTCCCTGCATCAATGGCATGGATGGCAGGGATGTGGCACAGGTATCATCACATGCACAGGATGTGGTGTGGAGGTGCCAGAGAACTATGCTCTGCCATACAGTTGGCAGAATGTGTGTGAGTCAGGAAGGTGGTGCTGGTCAGATGTGCCTTGGAGAGGTGCCATGTGTGTCTGTTGGTGACCTGCATGTGATAGTGATGTTTGAGGGTGTGTGTGTTCACAGTCAAGCCCAATGCTAACCCTACACATGTGTATGCTAGACAGCTGTAGACCATACATGGCAGAGTGCACAGTTCACCATCTCCGGTCATGAACACGGGGACTTCCTCTGTCAGGAATGGCACTGGCACCACCATGCCCAAGTTTGGATGTGGTGCCTGTACCTGATGGTGACTGCTATCTGCTGGACCCATGTCCACTATGGGACCACCCAGGACCCTGGGCCCATGGTCTGTCACATCATGGTCTGAACAGCACACTTCCCTCTGTAGTAATGGAGGTACTGCCACTATGGGAACGTGAGTGTGCACAGACATCCTGTCTTTCAGCAATTGGTGTTGCTGACCTACATCCACATGCTTGATTCCCTTCCCCAACCAGATGTTCCAGCACAGACAATGTGCAGCCAAAGACAGACATTATCTCAGTCCACCATCTGTCCACTACATCAGTGAAATGATCCATGGTGTCACCAATGTGGTAGAGTTGGTCACAGATGTCAGATTGTGCTGCATCCATGACCCTTAGCATCCATCTGCTGTTGCATTTGGTACATGCCTGTGCCTCCATGACAGTCCAAAACATGCACCGAGTGACCCATGATGTGACACCTCTGACAGGAGGTGGATGGACACCAGACTCCCTTCGAGCACCCCAGTAATTCTGCTTGTGTGGGACCTCACCAGCTGTATGGCTATGGCCAATGTCTACACTCACTGATCACATAGTTGTCACAATGTCCTGTTCAATGTCGACACCATGTGACTGTCCAATATCTGTGGCCTCTGAGGACTGTGTATGTGTGGGAATCTGATACCTGTGCCCTGGCCCAGAAATCAAGGAGCCTCAAACTTGTCCAATAACACCAGAGAGGGCATCTCATATGAGAGGAAAGGATAACAAATACACCCAGTAAAGTGGAATTTCCCTTAAGAACGCACAGAGATCACAGTCAGTCTGGTGCTGGTCGGTGCCTTTCTCCCCAGGTCCCCAATAAGTCTCCCCACTGGCACAGCTATAGGGTCCAGATCTCAGCCTAGCTGACAAGCTAACCTCCAGTACCCTCTCTGTCCAACCAGTGCTTCATGTCCATGCACAAGTAGCTGACACACACACAAACATACACACACACACACACACACACACACACACACACACACACACACACACACACACACACACACATACACACACACACACACAGAGATAAGTATTTATACAACTTCATAGACACTCCTGGGGAAGGCTAACACAGATTCTCCAGCTGTGCCCCTTTACCCAGACTATACGGTAGTAATTGCTGCCACCACCAGCTAATAGTTATCAGCTACCCAAAGGCCCTTAAAAGGGTGTCCAATTATTACTGGGCAATATTATTATCCAATTGGTAGTATATCTCATGGCTAAAGCTATAGGAGTGACTTGATAACAGGATCACTTTAAGAATACAATGTACTCTAGAACTTAAATTGTCTCTACACAACCCAGCCACAGTTGAAAAGGGTTTAAAATATTTAATAATAAATACTAAAAACACAAGACAATACTACTACACCACAGTGCTATTCAAGAGTTTAGAGATCACACAGAAACTTAAAATAATTCAGTAGTACAGTTCTGACATAACAGAAAAACACTTAGTCGAATCTTTATATTCCTAGCTATTTCTACAAGAAAACACACTTCTATGACAACTTACTTAAGACAACAGGCAGTGCTGAGTTAGATGTCCAAGATAAAAAATGCTTAATAATCTCTGGTTCTCACTGATCAAATTGAAACTGCAGTTCTACTAAACATTACATCATCTTTTACACCTTCCTGGTTCCCAGGCCACACAGATTAACTTTAGCCTTAAGCTGGACTGGAGCCGAATTGTAAAACATCAAAGGCAGTGATGAAATTATTTACATTTCAAAAGAAAGATTTGAAATGCTTGAGTTTTCCTTACAGCAGATGCAATGTTGCCACATTGTTAAAACAGCATTTCTTTACATTTAAGACACACGCCTGTATTTTACATTTATATTTACAAATGCCAGAATTATGTATCAAATTCTATTTGACTAGGCTGGCATCCTTCACCCATCTCTACTAGTCTTTACATCTCTCCCTCCCTGGAGAACTCAAGCTAGTTTTTCAAGTGACCCTTGAGAAATGCCGCTTGAGAGGGTTAGGTCTATCTGAATGTACCTCACCCCATTCCCTGTCTTGAGAGGCCATCTGCATTGGCATTGCTAATCCCACTGCAGTGCTGCACTGGCATATATGCTTGCAACCCCAGGATCCATCTTAGCAACTTGGAATTTTGCTGACTGGCTCTGTTTAACCATGTTAGAGGGTTGTGATCTGTCATAACAATTAATTTTCTTCCATACAGATAAGGCTGAAGTTTCTGCAGTGCCCACATTATGTGGCAGATCCTGGCACCAGACAGGCAGCTGACAGTAACTTTCTCCTTATTTAGCCTGGTGAGTGGAACATCAGTGTGCCTGACTATAGAGTCACTTATGACTAGAGTGTTGGGTACGTTGTTATGTCTTATGAGCTGTAGTTGAGTGGCACAATAGAGTTTGTGGGCTATGTGTCATTTGGGTTGTGTTGGGGGGTGGAGGTTGCATGTGTTTCTGCTTTGGAGGTCTCTGTTGCTTGAGCAGATTTTTATTAAGAGCCTCTGTGAATGTAGGTGTGTGTTTTGTGCTGCTATGTGTGTGTTTTGGTGGTGTAGGTTTTGAGGGATTATGTGATGAGTGTGGTGTGGTGCAAGTGTTTACCTTCTCCTCTTGACTGTCTAGTCCAGTCTTGTGTGAAGAGAGCTTTGCTTCCAGTTTGGCTATCTAAGTGCATTTCTCACAGGTTGTAGTGTTGGGTGGTAGGAGCAGAGCATTGTCTGTGTACATGAGGCAATTGCTGATTGCCCGAAGATGCCCTGATTCATCAGGTAGACAGGAGAAAATATTGTGAGCTGACCCTTAGACATTCCTGAATAGGTGCTTATTTATTAAGTACTAAAAACTGTTTTCCTCTAGACAAGTGAGGAAAGTTGAGTGCTGTAGTAATTTGTAGCTCATTTGGTGCTTACAATGAGTTCTGAACAAGTTCTGAGCTCAAAGAAACAGATTTGAGTGCTAAAACTAAAAACAAAACCTGGCTAGTTCTAAGGGAAAATTTGAAGAGCAGACTTTATGGCTAACTCTAGCTAAGCAGCGATGCATAAAGTGTATTTTTTTTTATATAACAGTAGCAAATGAGCAAACTGATTTAAACAAATTACCAATAAAAAGCTAAAAACTGAGCCTCTTTCCAGCAGTCTTCAATCAGACAAGTTCTATCTGCATACTCCTGCCACTAGGGTGCAGGGGAACCTCCTCCAAAAAAGATGGTCTAGATTAGTGCTCAAATTATATAAACAAAGCTAGATTCAGCAGGTCTGAATTTAATCTATGCTACAGGAAACAAGGTGTACCAATTTCAGAAATAAACAGTTCAAATAAGCAGGCATAACAACCCTTTAACCAGAAACTCCCAGCTCAGAAGGGCAGAATCTACCCTCTCCTCCCACAAGAGTGCAGACCACACCTTATTAATGTAAAATAACTGGCCCGAAGCTCAAGTGCTTAAACCAGAACTAATACACTCTTAGAATAACAGACACTAAGCCTTCAATCAGCAACTCCCAACTTAGAAGGATGTAAGCTACATTTCTTGCCACAACAGTGCAGACCACAAACCTTCTTAATGTAAAACAACTGGTCTGAAGCCCACCTTCTTAATGTAAAGCAACTGGTCTAAAGCACAAGTGCTTCAACCAAAGGCTTAGAATAACAGTTACAATTTAATCAGGCTACTAACAAGCAGTAATAAATGCAGCAGAATAAATGCAATCAAGTAGAAAGAATCACAAATACAGCAAAAGCAGATGAATAAAGTGCAATTTTTATATAACAATAGAAAACAAGTAAGCTGATTTAAACACATTACCCAATTAACCAGTAAAATAGCTCAAAATTGTGCTCTGTTCCAGCAGTCTTCAATCAGACAAGCTCTAACTGCACACTCCTGCCACTAGGTTGCAGGGGAACCTTCTCCAAAAAAATATGGCCTGGATTAGTGCTCAAGTTATACAAACACAGTTAGTTTCAGCATGCCTGAATTTAGTCTATTCTACAGCAAACAATGTGCACCAATTTCAGAAAGAAACAGTTCAAATAAACAGCCACAATAATCCTTTATCCAGAAATTCCCAGCTCAGAAGGGCAGAATCTAACCTTTCCTCCCACAAGAGTGCAGACCACAAACCTTCTTAATGTAAAATAACTGGCCTGAAGCCCATGCTTAATCCAGAACTAATACACTTTTAGAATAACAGACACTGAGCCTTCAATCATCAATTCCCAATTTAGAAGGATGTAAGCTACCTGTTCTGCCACAACAGTGCAGACCACACACATTCTTAATGTAAAACAACTGGTTTGAAGCCCAAGTGCTTAAACCGAAAGGCTTAGATAGCAGTTACAATTTAATCAGGCTACTACCAAGCAGTAATAAATGGAGCAGAATAAATACAATTGAGTACTTTTAAGAAGAGGCAAAAGCAAAATAAAGTGTGCATTTTTTTGGTTCTTTCATTTTTGCTTTGATGTCTGAATGTGTGGAAGGCATTGTAGCCTTGCATTGCCAGGGGGCTTTCTGTGGCCTTGAAAAAAATGTCTCTGTGACTGCACACACATGTGCATCTTCCAAGGAGGAAGTGTTTCCAGTGAGTCCAGTTTCTGATTTACACTCCTTTCATTAAGCAGCATAACCCTCAGTTTGTTTTAGTGGATTTTTTACACTGGGATTTTTTCTGACATTCACTAAAAAGGCTACTATGGGAGAGGCATGTACCTTCCCCAGTAACTGAAAGCAAAGAGGCGACAGGTAAAGACCATCTGTGGCAAAGCAGCATGGTCTGTCGATCATATCTTCCTAGGTTGACAGATACTGGATCCCCCTAGACTGACAGAAGCTAAGCCAATTGTTGAAATCAATTATGTTTTGTTTATGTTGAGGCATCATCCTGGTTGAAGGTAGAATGTTGCTTAGGGTTAGGGACATACCTGCTTGGGACAAATAATCTGAGAGCTCAGTCATGTCTCTCTTCATATAGTACATTGAGGTATGTTTCCAGTCATTCACTGCAACATGGACTATGACAGAGTCATAACCATACTTGTTGTTGAGAGATTTGAGTGTGTGCATGAGCTGATGGACCCTGGCACCTAACATGCAGCTAACCATGACCTTCTCCTTGTCCAGCCTGGTGATGGGGACATCTGTGTGTCTCACTCTGGAGTTGTTTATGACCAAGACATTCAGTTTTGAGGTGTTTTGTCTTAGGGGCTTGTTGACTAAGACTCTGTGTGAGTATTATTATGTGTAGTAGATTCTGTTGGGTCTGCAGTGCATGCAGCAGGTTTGTGCTTGGGTAGTCTCTGATCTTTAGGTAGGTTTCTAGCGAGTACCTCAAAGTATGTGGGTTCATGCATTGTGAGCTTGTTATGTGCAAGAGCTGAAGTGCATGTGCTGACAACATGTTTAATATCCAGTTTGCTGTTATGTGAGAGAATTGACTCCAAATTCATGGTACAGCTACAGCTCTCAAATGTTGTATTAGTTTGTTTTAACAGTAACTGGTTGTCAGTATACATGAGGCAATTTCTCCATTGCCTCAGGATACCCATGTCAATATGACTGCCTAAAGAAATGGTGGAAAATTGTCCATCCATTATGGAAGGTCTATACTGTAGTAACTAGTGGGGAGTGGGCTAGATGGACCAGGTTTTGCTGTGAGACTAACAAAAAGTGTCTATTCTATGGAGAGTTGAGGGTAGAAAAATGTATCAATGTTGCCCAATGCACAGTTGAGTTGCTTGCAGGGCAACAGTGCAAGATCTGAGCAGCTCTGGCAAACTGAGAGCAAACCTGGGCAAACACAATGCTGGAATGCAAGCGAAGTTAAACAATTTTAAAAAGTAAACAAAGGGAAAGGCCAAGACTGAGCCTTATTCCAGCAATCCCCAACACAGATTGGTCCTTCGGTGCACACTTCTTCCACAAGGCTGCAGTGGGGGCCCTCTTAATGAAAGAGGGCTGGTTTTAGTGCTCAAATGATACCGGTCTAGATTCAGCAAGTCTGAATTGAGCATATGCTATAAAATTCAGAAGTACTAGAAATTCAAAGTGCAGAAAATCGCAATCACAACAGCAGGAAAAAAACAGTTTAAATAAAGCAGCAGTTCAGTAGAATACTCCAAAAAGAGTGTAAACAACAACCCCTCCTATTGTGAAATAAATGGTCTGGAACCCAAGTGTTTAAGCCAGAAGTAAGACACTTTCAGAATAACAGACACAATTAGCCTTCAACCAGCAATTCCAAGCTTAGAAGGTTGTAGGCGATACTCTCCTGCCACAAGAGCTATATCAAAAACCTTCCTAATGTAAATTAACTGGTTTGGGGCCAAGTGCTTAAACCATAACAAAGGCACTTAGAACAACAGGCACAATAAGCATTCAACTAGCAATTCACAGCTCAGAAGGGTAGAGGCTACCATCTCCTTCCACAAGAGTGTAGACTACAAACCTTGTTAATGTAAGATAACTGTCCTGAAGCCCAAGTGCTTAAATCAAAAGAAAGAGGCTTACAATAACAGCTGGAATTTAATGAGATGCCAGCCAGATGACAGTGACATGTCTTTTAATCTGCCTATTTGCAGCATGTCATGGTTGATAGGCCCTGTGTTGTCTTGGTGAGAAAGCCCTGTGGTCTGCCCAGCTGCTGCATGTGTATGGTGAGTTTCTTGCAAAAGAGGGCATTTTACTGTATTTCTATTCTGATGAGTTTGACTAGAGTGCTGTCATAAAATGGTGAGATCTGAATGTGATGGTATGAGTTGTAATGTGCATCATATGTGTGTACTAGAAAACATTAAAGAGAAAAGTTATAAAGTAAGGAGACACATTGCAGTTCCTGACTTCACAACCTTTACAAGAGAATACATTATAAAGAACTCACATGACGTTGTTATTCACTGTGTAATTTGGCAAGGCAAATATAAGTGACAAGTATAATTATCAAGTCATCAACACAAAGTGAAGATATACTAGGCACTAATGTAGCTATGCACCCTGTGCTTCAGACATACAGCTTTTCTATCCTTGAATCCAAAAGAGAGAAAACAGGGATATGGCACAGTTATCATCACTTCCACAGGGTGCTGGGGGGGAAGGAGGCCTAAGCTGACACAAAAGGTCGGAGAGTGTGTGTTAGGGAGAAAGGGAAGCAGGCAGGCTGTATGTGTGTCTGTAGGGGTCATCCATGTGAAAGTGGTGTGTGAAAGTCTACATGAACACAGCCAAGCTCAGTGCTAGCTATACATCTTGGTATGTCAAACAGGTGTGAGCCATGCATGGTAGAGGTGGCATTTCATCATTGTCACCCCTGACTATGAGAACTAGCTTTGCCAAGAGTTACGGTTGTACCTCCACTCCCAAGATCAGATGCAGCGCTGCTACCTGAGCATGACCGATGTCTGCTTGACTTGCTCCCTTCATGGAACACCCAGGACCACAACCCCATGGCCTGCCATGTATGGGTGTGGACAGCACACTCACCGATGGACCAGCAGAAGTACTGCCACTGCAGGAACATGATTGGGCATGGCAACATTGGCTATCAACAGATTTTATGGCTGACCTACACCTACAAGGACACCGTTCACCTCCCAGCAGACATTCATCTGTCCCTGAAACATTTGTTCATATGTATCACACAGCTTACTATTTTCATGTATTGTCAATCATTTGTACCTCTAAAATAGCTTGAAAACATGGCCATGCCATCAGTACACTTCTAACCTCTGCATACAGATATGCTTTGCTTCACATTATTCATTTATATCAGGACATCACATCGTTGAGCTGCTTGCGCTGCGCCAAAAGCACACATACCGTGTGTCGTGAGAATGAGAGATCGGTCGAGCGTTATCTAGCTAAGCAGCATTTGGCTTGGCTAGTAAGTTAAAAAAAAAAGCGTGGTGCCTGTGTGTGATGGACTGGAGGAGCGATCCCTGGCAGCAGCTATTTGGAAATTGCTAGAACAGTTGGGTTTAACTTTTGGAAGAATCGGAAAGATATCGGAAAGATACTTCCTCTGTCTTATTTGGGTGTCTTCTTAACAATTTCAATCCCAACCAATTAACAGAATGTAATTTAAAAAAAGAAACAAAAAATAAACACAAGCAGAATAACCATTTTTAACAAATGCCAATTAGTTCTTGTGAGACTCTGTAAACCCTTGTCCTTCGTCCCCTTGTCCTGATAATATATATATATATATATATATATATATATATATATATATATATATATATATATATATATATATATATATGTTATATCTTTATTACATTTTAAATCATTTTTGAGTTACATGAAAAGGAGTTAAGTTTTTTTTGTGTTTTTTACTTTTTGGCTTGTTTGACATTTTTGTAATTATGATTTTGTTTGCATTATGATTATTTATTGTAGATATTGTAACCTGAAGGGTGTCACAGCAGTTGCTGCATAAGACTGACTAGGAGTCCTAGCTAGGTAGTCTGTATACTAGTAAGTACAATACTAGTAGAGTAAAGTCAAATCCAGTCCAGAAAAGCCATATAAAGTTGATATAAAAATATAGTATACAAGTTGATATAAAATACATAATATTTTTATGACTTTTTTCCTTTTGTTCTACTAGTTACTTTTATTTACAAGTGATACTATATTCATTCTCAGTGTCAGTGTCAGTGTCACTTGCACACTGTGTGTGCATGGAGGGTGCATAAGCAAAGGTGTGTTGAGCTGTGGTTCTCTATAGCAGGTCATTTCATTCTGAGGAATTTCATCAGAGATATATTAAATAAGATATATATAATATATATTATTTATATAATATTAATATTATATAATTATTATAGCAATGACTTTATATCACTTTAATCAACACATATCACACTTTAAGTCTCAAGTAAATTATTTAGATATAACTTTTTAGATTGATGTAATTAAATTAATTTATTGTATTCCATCTCTTTGTCACCCTCTCAAATGAGGAACACTAAAAAATGATATTGTGTGGAAAAAATGAACAATGTGGAAAACATGCAAAACTAACAAGGAAGGCCATAGGACTAGGAAGGCCAACTTTTTTTTAAATTAAAATGTTTTTTTAGTTTTTACAATTTTTTTTTTTAAGTTTTTTTTTTTTTTTTTTTTAATTGAAAATTATATTATAATATTATTAAATTATTTATTTATTTATTGTTTTAAATTCACCTATGAAGCTAAATTCTTTTGTTCTTGGCCTTGGGTAGTCTTTTTTTTTTTTTTTTTTTTTTTTTTTTTTTTTTTTTTTTTTTATTTTTTTTTTTTTTTTTGTCACTGCTTTGCGTTTGCCCCAGACCATTTGACTTGATGCGCCCCTGCAACTGAAAAGGTTGGACACCCCTGATTTATATATTCGAGCATATGCGTTATATAGGTAACACAATTATAGTATACCTGCTGGAGTTCAATATCTTCCTCTGTAAAGATAGCTTTGGAAGTATTTTGCATTTCTGAATATGTAGCAAGTGTCATCACCATCAGTTTGGTTAGCTACACATTTGCCTTTTTATAATGGAGTAGGTTATTAATGAATTGCACCTGTCTAGGTTGTGTTTCAGAGATGCTAATTACAGCATAAGCAGCTGAATTGCATGCTAATCAACCAATCTAGTGGAGCTATTCAACAAGTTATAAAGCAACCATGTAGACTCTATGCTGGTTTTTCATGTGGATTTCAAAAGTGGTGGAGGACAGACACAGAAAATCTACACCAACCGAATGTTAGAAGCTGCTGCTGCTTAACTCTCTTAGTATGTGCTACAGGTTGCAGGCAATGTTGCTGCTGCTTCCAATAGGCTTTGGCCAATATGGACAACAGTTTTCAGGTCGCATTTAACTTATCACAACATATATGACATGGACATTGTAGAGTGCTACAGGGATGACAGGGACACAATACAGGAAACCTGCTACCTCTGCCAGTCTCAAAAAGAGCCACAGCCTTTACCTCCCCATATACTGGTTGTGTACTGCTTGCATCACATGCAGCCCTGAACTAACACTGTGGCAAGTGCTGCATTTACAAGGTAAGTCCTAAAGATGTACTGTATTGTATAATAATATTATGACATGTCCTTGTATTTAATCACTTGGTACAGTAAGCAACTACAAGGTGGGAGATTTGTACAGAAATTAATGTAACGTGACAGCAGAGAGTTATTTGACTTGTTTGTGCCCATTAGCAAGTAGTAGGTCTCAGGCCTTAAAGATTCATACATTGGTACCTCTCAATGTACTGATAATCACTGCATGCCCTCAGTTTAGCACCATATGTTTGTAATGGGAAATAATAACAGAGAGAAGTTAGAAAGTAATGAGACACATAGCAGTTTCTGACTTCACCACCCTCATGAGATCAAACAGGCAGGATGCAAAACAAGGAGAGCAACAAGAGCAGCATAGCATTGTTTGTGCCATAGCAGTAAGTCAGCCTGGGTCCACCACCATAGAAAGAACACTATCCCCTTGCTTGTGCCATGTCAGGACCCCACCTTTGCTCCCAACCCCCAAAACAGCAGTCTATGTTTGTGCCATCCAGCTTTCCCTTAATTTGATAGCAACTGCATATCATAGTGTTCCCAGTTAATATCCTCGCACATTTTAATGTAAATGATATACACTGGTTTACACACTGCATGAGATAATTGATGAATGACCAAGAAACACAGAAGGGTAGGACACAGCTGTATATTTGCAAGGAATAATCATAACAGGTTGTGTGATCACTAAGTGTACTTCATCCAAATATATTAAATAGAATACATTTATAAATAACAGGTCATGCCTTGAAATCAGAGTGCATTCAGTTGCACTTGGTTGTGTGAGGAGTTGCATCATGTATTTGCTGCAAAGCTGTTTGTAGGGCAAAGATGGATAATTCCCCCCTTGTGTTTTCTGACAGTGCATTGCAGTGATAGTTGGGATCCATACCTATGTAGTCATATTTCATGTGTACTAACATTTTCTACTGTGCATGTCATAGATTGATTTTCCGCATTTCAACTAATTCACTAATTCTCTATTTTTTATACTTTTTTTGGGGTGGCATTGTTTGTTTGAAGTGCCACTTAGCACAAATGATTTTAGCTGTAAGCATTTAATTTGCACATAGAGCAGCAGTGTACAAACTGGATGATTGGGCCACCAGGTAGCACATAGGACCCAGACAGCCACAAGCATGCACAGGATGCATTCAATTAATACTATTGGCCATCATGCAAACACATTTCCTGGCAATGGGCACTCTCGTGTAATGTGATTGCATGATGGTAAACAATGTGCAACACTTTCAAATGTTGCAAAACCAGAAAGTACCCATTCACAGTAAGAGCAATACCTGTAAGTGGTGGGAAAACAACATTCTACATTGGTCTTGATCTGTGGTAGGCATAGCAGGTGTTCCTGGAGAGATTTTTAGATTCCATGCTCAGAGATGGCATGTCCAGGAGTCCAAAGTGATTGGTGTACTCCTAGTGAAGGAACATGGGCCCAGGCTTTTCCAGTGGGACTACTGTGGCTCAGATTACAAAGCAGAGGAGTGGAATAGTCTGGCCCAAGCTATGACCAGCACTACCAGTATTCCCCACACGGGTGAACAATGTAGAAATCACTACAGAGACTTCAGGATGATGAAGAGGAGACTTTCAACCATTGGATCAAGGGGCACCCCACAGATGTGTAAGTATCACTTACAGAGACTACTTGAAAGAGTTAAAAGCTGGATATAGTCAGGACTGGCATGCTTCATAGGTTCATAGTTGTGTACTAGGCTAATGGCCCTGGAGCCTACAAGCCTAGCCATAGAAGTGCCCTGGCATCATGCTGCCCAACGTTAATTTCCAGTGCCTCTATCAAGTAGAGCCACTGGAGTGATTCCCGGGGTGAACTTTCTATTACTCATCCATTCATCAAGATTTCTCTTGAAGAGGGACAGCGAGGTGCTCTTCTTGACATGTATGGAAGTCTATTCAAGAGCATGAGCATTCTCTGGGTGAGAAAGCTGTCCCTCCAGCATGTTCTGTTGATTGTGGTAATGAGGTTGAGGTCTTTGGAGCATGTGGTGCGGAGGGATTGGGATTTCTTTTGATGTAGCATTTCTAACAGAGCTGGGTCAGACATGGCTTTGTAAATCAAGCAGAGATCGCCTCTAAGTAGGTGATATGAGACAGAGAATAGCTGGAGCCTTTTGAGTCTGTCCCTTTAGGACATGTGTTTAATGCCTAGGATCCTCTTAGAGAGGTACTTCTGTGGCCTCTCTAGCTGTTGCAGGTGTCTAGTGAGGTACATGCCAAATGGGGCATTATACTCAATGATTGGTCTAAAGAGGGAAGAGTAGAGAGAGATGATGATCTCTTTCTTCCTGGATGCAAAACCCTTAGTAATGAGATGTGCCACATAGAAGGACTTTCTGACCACAGTGGCAATGTGGTGGTCAAAGGAGAGGTTGCTGACAACCTGTGTCCCCAGATCTCTTATAATGCCTTCAGTATTTAGTGGGCTCCCATCAATGTGGTAATTAGTGGGAACTGAGTTTTTACCAAAGGGGATGACAGTGCAATTTATGGCTTTAAGCCTAAGGCCATGGTTTCAACACCAGTCATTTGTCTCAATGAAGCCTTTCTGTAGGATGTCTGCATGACTTGGGGAGTTAATAAGGGTTCCCAGCTTGCAGTCATCTGCAAACCTGGTCAGCCAGAGTCTCTTTTGTGCTGGCCTGGACTTCTGAGAAGAAGTAGATGTCAAACAGGAGAGGACCCAGGACTGATCCCTGTGGGACTCCACTTGTGACTGGTCAGAAGTCTGACTTGGAGTTCGCTACTTGTATACTGTGCATTCTATCTGTGCGCCAGTTTGTAACCCACCTAGTTATATAGGGGTTGATGCCTAGTTTGGTGAGTTTGTCAATAATTCCCAAGTGCTGAATGGTATCAAAGGCCTTGGCTAGATTGAAGTAGGCTGTATGCTCTGCCTTACATTCATCTACAGCCCTGTTAACTGACTCAAAGAAATCAATCAGGTTGAGTAGGCATGATCTCCCTTTCACAAAGCCAAACTGTGTGGGGTCCAGAATTTGGAGATTTCTGTTTACAGCAGACCAGTGGTGTTATTTGCTTTGGTTCTGTTTTTTTTCAACAGCAGCCACAGACCGAGAACTGAATGTGCAAACTCATGCCACTAGTTTGGTAATGATGGAGAAGCATGTGGTATGTATGCATCTGAACAGTACTTTTATTTTAGCATTAAAAGTAAAAAAATGTCTTTATTGGTTTATTATACAGTTGCAT
This sequence comes from Protopterus annectens, assembly GCF_019279795.1. Classification (NCBI taxonomy): domain Eukaryota; kingdom Metazoa; phylum Chordata; order Ceratodontiformes; family Protopteridae; genus Protopterus; species Protopterus annectens. Next base: position 1,479,136,242 of record NC_056728.1, on the reverse strand, counting down.
CAAATTGAGCATTCATTTCTTAACTATCATAGGCAAGTATGCATGCATTAATCTGGAGGTAAAACAACAGTTCACTATTACAGAGTAGTCATAAGTCGTGCCTTCAAATTCCACACTTCCCAAATATACAAAACTGTTAAGTTGTTATAGATATTGCAATGTAATATTAGACCTCTAAAGTAGTGGCACCACTGGTCTGCTGTAAACTGTAATTAGTAGCACTGGAATATGCACGTATGTGAAATATATGCAGACATTAAAGGATTGCTTACTGCAATCTGTATTATATTGTGCATCTGTTAGGAGATGGGTAGTCTTTACAGTAAACAAGGTATTTGTTAGGAGTTGATAGTCTTAAAAGCAAAGGCAACAGAATAGAGACAAATAATTGTATCAATGCTTTGTATATCACATATGAAGTTATGAAGGTTGTCCTTTTTTTTTCTCTCACCACAACCTTTTTTTTTAATTTTTAATTTTTTGTTTTTTCCCACAGAACAGTGGAGTAGGCCCTTCCCATGGGATCTTTCTGCCCCCACTCCACCGGCTACAGCACCGCTGCCCAGCACATCTGCTGTGTGACCTGGTAGCACCCCCTCTGCTGCCCCTGCACTACCTGGCCCATCAGGTAGTTCTGTCCAGCAGGATAGGCCAGTGGTTCCCTCCAGGACCATTGATAGAGGTGGTGCATTTATCACCCATGAGGACCTGCCAGGGATGGGGCTTAGCATTGTGCACAACACGGTTGATGCATGCCTACACTGGATGGAGACACTTCTCTCCATCATTGTATTTAATAACCAAAGGAGGTACAGATGTCAGACACTGAAGCCATTGGTGCGGTGAGGTGAAAGTGATGACAGTCCAGTTGGTGAGGACTTGACTCTCACTGTCAACCAACTTGACTTCCATGGGTTTGTCATGTCCCCACCCTCACCCCAACCATGATGTTCACCCACCTCTTGTGTCCTTCACTTTCCCTGTCTTTTGTCTTGTCTGTCTGCAATTGCTTCCTCACCTGCCCAAACACCTCACCCCGACATTCTTACATCCCTTCCCCAACATTTCTCTCTCTCTCAAAAAAAAAAAATATGCACCTGCCCCCCCCAAAAAAAAATGTCCTATACATAGCTCTCCATTTCACACATGTATATTTGTGACACACGTGCTTTATTCCAATTCCCTATTCAAACATATTGTGTTGTGGTCACCCCTCTCTATGGAGGTGACATTCCAAATTCAGCAAATATTTTGCATATATGCTCATGTTTTATTTTTGAAAAAATGGATAGCTATGGTTCTTTCCTAAATCTTTATACATCAAACCAACACAAAATCTCCAGAAAGAAACATATATTCCATGATCAGGAACACCACCGCAGGACAAAGCAAATTCTTGTATTAACACGTTCTGGTACCTCGGCTTCTTGCCTTCTGCTGGAACATTTTTTCAGCATAATTTTGTCCCGATATATACCCCCTCTTCTGATTGTTTAATTAACCAGTTATCAAATAAAGCACTACATATTTCAATACCTTAAGCAAACATTTTCAGACTTTCAAGCTATTGCACTTCCTTTATAAACCAAATGGTATCAAATATTTTAACAATAAATGTAAATGCATTTTTTTAAATGCATTTCTTAAAACAACATTAAACATATCATTATTATATCACTGTATATCTTATTAACTATATTCAATATTGTATAACTTTAATATCTTGATGTCAAAAAATATTTTACCATGTTATAAAGTGTTGTTGCCTCTAACTTCCCTATTACAATTTTAATTACAATAATAAGCATAAATATAATTCATATCCCAAAATATACTATTATTGCACTTTCATGGATAATCCAAACAACTTTGTAACAGATTATATTTGCACTTTTAAACAAAATTCAATAACTTTAATAGTTGTCATTCATTCTATCATACATCTTACAGCAGTCTATTTTTTAGTATTCAAGCACGCCCAGTTAGTAACAGGGGAAACTTTAAGAAACTCTTAAACAGACTAGAGAGCAGAATGATTATTAATTTCCACACATTGTATCCCAATGGAAGGAATTTGGAAAATAATTTGAGCATCTGAAACAGGGAGGTTAAGATGTAGTTTGCACTTTATATTATCCCCCGGATTCGGCAAGCCCTGCATGGCATGCAGGACTAGTGCAGGAGCTCCAGCAGGCAATATGTCTACTGTGCAATCCAGGAATAACCTGTAGGGGCATGCACGGGTGACCCTGCACTAGTCCTGCATGGACTCAGCCCCTGTATGCAAATTACCCCATTTGCAGGAGAAATCCATGCACATGAGGTGCATTTGTGATCCAGGAAGCTGGAAACTGGCTGTGCAGGACTAGTGTAATCTGCAGAAATGTAACGGAGTACATTTCTGGAAATTATAAAACGGAGCCATGACAGCTCCAAATAAAGGGTGGGTATCATGTATAAAGCATGCCAATGGCCAACTATAAGGCCATTGGCATGGAAAACAAAATCAACTTCTATTTTTTTTAGCCAATCTCGACTGTTTAAGTGTAGGGCAGCTGCGCACAAACAGGCTCAGGGGGAACATAACAAAAACACCCTAAAATAAGCATTCTAACCAAAATCACTATTCTGCCATTATACTCAATGGCAGGCAGAAGACAACATGGCCAGTGAATAGTGGTTGCTGTGGGGGGAGGCTCAGTGTGGGACATGTAACTATGCATTAGCAGGCAATCCTATGCAAATGAGGGGAATGATAGTGAATCCCAGACTTCCCCTGCATGCTAGGAAGCTCCCAACAGTGTAAGAGCAGGAATAGCTTGGTGCAAGCCTAGGAGTTAGTTGACATCCTAGGGTGTGTGTCAGGCATACTATGAGTGGATTGGAGCCCTGTGGTTCTGGTTTGCTCCTATCTTAGTACAGCTAATCAAGTGGGTATGCACTCTTTACATTGTCTAAGCATGTGTGCATGCCGCACACCGGGTTTTAAAGGGAAAAAAAAGTGAACCAGGCAATAGCAGCTCTGTGCACATTTGAGCACTGTGTTTGCGTGGTGCACCCCTAGGCTTAAACAGGAAGGCAATGGGAAGGGAAAACAGTAGTAGGAAGGTAATCTAGGAGAACTAGCATAGCTGGTAGGTGAAATTTATCAAAATCAGCAAATTACACAGGCAGCAGACTAGCCCAGCCCAGAACACTAATATAAACTATGCAAACACCTTTCCCCTCTGTTTTTTCCCATACTCTACACCACCGGTGTATACAAGCAGGGAACATTTAACAAACAAAACAACAAAATGATAGGGGCTGCAGCAGCTATCATACAACAACACGTGGAAGAGTCTGAGGGTGGTGAGGATGGGAATGCTGTCAACCAACCCACAGTAAAGAGACAGATATGAGTGTACAGACCCAGGGTAACCTAGCAGGGGCTACATGAGCTGGAGATATTGGAGCACTAAAGGGACCTCCTACAGCAAATTGTTGAGCTGTGCCAGCCACATCTGACACACCAAACTAGCAGAGGTGATACCAAGGTATGTGTAGGCCTAGGAATACTAGCCACAGTTTCCTCCCAAAGCCCAACTGGGAATATCATGGGAATCACACAGGCATCAGCATCCAGAGTATTCCACCAGTTCCTGGATGCCATGACAGCACATGCCTGTGAGCACATATGTTTCCTCAATACCCATGAGGTGTTGGCCAGCAATATGCATCTCTTCCACCAAACAGCAGAATACCCTGAGGTAGTGGGTGCTATAGACTGCATGAACATACACATCAAGGCACCACCCGGTGATCAGGGTAGGGTCTGCATCAACCGAAGGGCTTCCCCTCCATCAACTGCCAGGTCATGTGTGATGCCGAGGGCATTATAATGAATGTGTGTGATGGCTGCCCTGGAAGCTATCATGATTCCCACATCTGACATCTGAAGCAGCTGTACCAGAGATTTGCCAGTTGGGACATCCCTTACAGTCACCTGGGGGGGATGCTGGTTACGCACTGGAGCCGTGGCTGATGATACCCATCATAAATGCACACACACCTGAACAAGAATGCCATAATGAGGCACATGCAAAGACCAGACTTATAACAGAGCATGTGTTTGGGATGCTCAAGTCACAGTTCTGGTGCTTAGACACTTCTGGTGGAGCCTTGCAGTACTCACCAGCTACATGTACTCAAATTGTCATTGTATATGCCCTGCTACACAATATGATCCTGCAGAAACAGCTGCAACAGGAACAGCATGGGGCAGGGACACACAGATCCCCACCACTGCCAAGGCCTGCACAGGCACAGAGTGACTCTGAGGAGGAACAACCTGAGCCTGCCCCAGTTGGCAGATGGAGTCATGCCCAGTATGCCCTGGCCTTGGCAAAGAGGCAACACATAGCACATACACTAACACAGTAGAGACCCAGGGAATGGCACATCTCTCTGACTCGTATCTACAGTTAAAGGGATGCCAAACATGATACTACCTGTGCTCTACCATGTATAGGGAATATACTATGTGCATCCGACATAGGCAGCCCTCCAGCACCATCCTCAATACTGGCAGACTCACAAGGTAAGTCACTCAACCTACCAATTGCTGAATGGAGTAGAATGTGTCATTACCTGTATCTATGGTATAGATGTGAGCATGCAAGGGAATCAGGTGGCTGAATGGTATGCCAGCAGATAGTAGACACCTATAGTGGCACCATGAGATCTGTAACAAATACTGGTGTCACCATAGTAGCCAGTACTAAACTGGGTGACAAAACCCACTGCTGGAAATGTGCTGGGCCACATGTGTGTCCATATGACTCACACATGCCAGTCAGGGCGGTTCACATACCCAACAATAGTCTCAGCCAGCAGGACAGGTGTAGACAAACACAAACAAAGGCTGTGCTATAGCCTCTGAATGATGGCTATGGGTACCCCCCCCCCGGCCTACATAGACAGACTACAGCAGTTCAGGCAGTGGTATGCTAGTTCTGAAGGGTAGGAAGTCAGAAACTAATATGCAGGTCAACCAAAGCTAAGACCTGTAGTGCAATGATATGCCTGTAGTCAGCATGATAGGTTAGAATACAGAATGAAATGGAGTATCTGACATACCAGTACAGTCATAGCAAATGTGTACAAATGTCAGGTGTGCTCCCCCATCCTATGTAGAAATATAGAAACAGTCAGGTGTGCCCACCCAATCCTGTGTAGAAATGTAGAAACAGTCAGGTGTGCCCCCCAATCCTGTGTAGAAATGTAGTAACAGTCAGGTGTGCCCCCCAATCCTGTGTAGAAACAGTCAGGTGTGCCCTCCAAATCCTGTGTAGAAATGTAGTAACAGTCAGGTGTGCCCCACCATCCTGAGTAGAAATGTAGAAACAGTCAGTTGTGCCCCCCCCAATCCTGTGTAAAAATGTTGAAACAGTCAGGTGTGCCCCCCACAATCCTATGTAGAAATATACTAACAGTCACGTGTGTACCCCCCCACTCCTATGTAGACATGTAGAAACAGTCAGGTGTGCCCCCCCAATCCTGTGTAGGAATGTAGAAACAGTCAGGTGTGCTCTCCCTAACCCTACTTAGAATTGTAGTAACAGTCAGGTATGCCCCCCAAACGTATTTAGAAATATAGTAATGGTCTGGTGTGCCCCCAATTCAATGTACACATGTCCTGACAGTCAGGTGTGCCACCCCCCACAAACCTCTGTAGAAATGTAGTAACATGTATGTGTAGGTATAATACCAGTGGAGTACAGATTCCCAGATGTGGCTAAGGTAGCAGGATATGTTGCAGCATTTGCACAATACGCAGGTATGTGTGTGTTAGGTTGGTGTGTGTTTAGTATTGTGTGAGAGTGGTTAGTATGTACTGCATGTTGAGGTAAGACCTGGTGGCCATTGCCCACTACTGCTGATGACAGGGACAAGTCCTCACAACTGCAGTGCCAAAGACAATTCCCACCAGTATAACACATGCTAGCAGTAAGCTATTGTAAATGTATGGTGGTAATATGTGTCACCATCTGAAAGACTGATATGGCATGGCTGTTGGGCTAGATATACAAGCAGTACACAGGGGAAAGTACCCCAGACATACAGTATATATTGTGTCACTGTGAAATGGAGACACCCTTGGAATTGTACCTACAGATATGCATCACATTATCTGGTCCTGTAGTAGGGGATACCGGTGTTGTCTGCACGAACAATTGCAGATCACAAAGGAGGTAGGACTGATGTATTGGGAAACAGCTGATGTACCTGCACATGCCAGCATAACTGGAATGCCCCATGCATATCTGTGTGTCAGATGCAAGTAGTGTCCATAGCACACATGCACCCAGCTTACACAAACACCACCCACAGGTACCTCTCTGATCGTATCCCTGCTGTGTTAATGGGTACGATATGAACCCACCTGTATATGGCAATAGTGAAAGAAATCAGCAGGAGGTGCAGGTGTCCCATGCAGGTGTGTCCCTAGCCATAGGTAGCACCCTGCCAACATCCACACCACCTGATCAAGACTGATAGAAGGTATTGGCATGAACAACTAACACACCTACCCTGTCACCCCAGGGGAATATACTGTATGGCAGTCTGAGACTGTAGGACTGACAGAATGCAACGGCCTGCTACATTAGGCCCGCATCAACACTTAATGGCCCACAGGCCTCTGCCAAAGGCCTGTGTCTCACATGTACTGCCAATGCATGTTATGTCATGGACACTCAAATAACATAACACACTCCACATAAGCCATATGCAAGGCCATGTGGACAAACCACAGTAACATGTCCACCATGTCCCACTGTATGAACTGTGGATTAACACCAACACACATCTGTGATGGGGTGATAACCTTAGGGAAAGTATCAGAAAATGTATGCATAATGTATGGAAGAAGTTAGAATAACAGAGGGGGGTGGGAGCATGGGCAGCATGAAATGTGCAAGGTCCAACACAAAGCTGTGTGCACACACTATCCCTGGCTGCAAACACATAAATGGGTGGCTACATACCTGCTCCTACACCACAATAGGGGTAATGTCCTGACTCATGGCCCCTGCCTCTGGGAAACCTGTGCAAATTTGTACAGCTGTGAGGTATTGCCACAGCAAGATAATGCCATACTGTCATGCCAATGGATGTACAAGTATGGTATCCTCTGCCAGCACTGTACCAAGGTGCTGAACCGGATACACAGACCCAGCAGCATGTCTGCAGCTCCCCTCCATAATGGTATAACTTACCACGGATATGTAGGCATCTGTCCACAATACAGGACACAACTTCAGTCACCCTTGTCCCCCAAGACATCACTGTGAGCAAGAATGTCCACCTGACAGTACATGAGGGCAGAAAACATCACAGTTTATAACAGTACACATGCCTGAATATCTCTGCTAACAGCAGTACCATGTAGCTGAAGCAACACAGACACAATCACCTACAATACACACTATCCCCTGCACAGTTTGTTCCCATATTGCCAAATGATCAAAGGATACCCTGCAGAAACAGTTTGCTACCTGTAGGTGTACAACACAAAGGTCTTCACTGGAGTACAAACTACCTGGAATCGATCCACGCATTCAATACAGAAGGGCACAATCGGCATGCTAGCACACAGACAAATGAAGGCAATGTCAGACAACAACATACTGAAAGGTCATACTGGGCATGCTCACACACTTAAACAAATGATGCCAATGTCTGCAAACAACAGTGGACCATACATATCTAGCAGTTGCAGATGTTAGTGCATACACTCATCAGTATGCACCAGTCATGTTTTGCACACACACTGCATAGGAATACAGACATATATCCAAGGACAACACACTATAATAAGCCAAATTTAGATGTACAGAGATGAATGGAAGAGATTGACTGTGACAAGGAGCCATCCATTATGAGACCTATCCTACCCAGCACACAGCCAAATGGCTACAATCACATGAGGTGTAAATGTCACTCACTGTAGGCATTAGCCACCCATATCCATCAGCATTATAGACTATGTGGTGCAAGTGCTAGCTGTCATCTAGCAGCTGTATACACGTACCTGTGGAATATAATCCTGCGTGTGCCCATATGTGGTGTGTCAACCTCTAGATGAATGGTTATGGCCCATGCATGCACACTGCCCTCCCCATATCCCTACTATGACAAGCCTGCTGAGGTCATCCACATTGAAATACACCTTTGGGAAAGGTGTAGCCTAGTAATCTACATGGCGAGACCTATAACTATGCACTGCTGTAGTGTGATAAACTAGTTAGGTAGTAGTTCTAATCCCAGACATAGCAACTGTGTGCATGTGTGTGCGTGTGTGTGTGTGTGTGTGTGTGTGTGTGTGTGTGTGTGTGTGTGTGTGTGTGTGTGTGTGCGTGTGTGTGTGTGTGTGTCCCTGTTTAAAAAGCAATGCTTTTTAGGCTAGTCACACTCATTACAATTCAAATTCCCTACTTTGGCAAGGCTGCTGATGTAATTCACTGTGAAATACACCTTTGCTAAAGGCGTAGCCCAATAATTTCTGTGGCACATTCCATAACTGCGTATTGTGGAAGAGTGATAAATTAGTTAGGTAGGAGTGCTAATCCTCAACATGGCGCCTGAGTGTGTCTCTTTCTGTGTAGAGAACAATGCTTTTTAGGGTAGTCGCACTCACTACAATTCAAATGCCGTAATTTGGCAATCCTGCTGATGTCATTCACTGTGAAATACACATTTGGGGAAGAAATACTCCAGACATCTCCGTGGTGCATCCTATAACAGCGTAATGCTGTAGTGTGATAGAGAATTCTGGTAGGGGTTCTATTCCCACACGTGGATGTTTTTGTGTCTGTTTCTATGTCTGTGTAGGGAGCAATGCTTTTTAGCCTAGTCACACACACTACAATTCAAATGCCCTACTCTGGCAATCCTGCTGATATAATTCGCTGTGAAATACACCTTTGGGGAAGGAGTATTCCAGAAATATATGTGGAGTATCCTATAACAGTGTACTGAGATATAAAACTCTACTAGGGGTTCTATTCCCACACATGGCAGTTGTGGATGTTTTTGTGTGTGTTTCTATGTCTGTGTAGGGAGCAATGCTTTTTAGTCTAGTCACACTCATTACAATTCAAATGCCCAACTTTGGCAATCCTGCTGATGTCATTCACTGTAAAATACAACTCTGGAGAAGGAGTACTCCAGTAATCTCCATGGCATGTCCTATAAGTGCTTAGTGCTGTCGTGTAATGAGCTAGTTAGGTAGGAGTTCTAATCCCATGGCAGGTGTGTGTGTGTGTGTGTGTGTGTGTGTGTGTGTGTGTGTCTGTGCGTGTGTGTGTGTGTGTGTGTGTGTGTGTGTGTGTGTGTGTGTGTGTGTGTGTGTGTGTGTCCGTGTGTGTGTCTCTGTTTGTCATTTGTATCCTGTGTGGATGTGGTTGTGAGTGTGTAACAATTGGACTCATTGTGGAGGGTTTTGCAAATTTATTATATGGTGGCTCTAGTATATGTCACAATGTCCACCATACAGGGATAACAGATGTGAAATAGCTGAGAGGCTGGGGTGCAAATCCATACCCCTACATGTGACATCAAGGCCTGGTGAACAAAGTTAGCAACCCTTGTATTACCCAAAGAACACGCTCAACCCATGTCTCATACACACACACACACACACACACACACACACACACACACACACACACACACTATTTTGGTAGTACCCTGCATATTTCCCAGTGATCATAGCCATGGTGTGATTGCAGTGGGCTACAGAGAGCATGGCACCCTGTCCATCAGTCCAATAGGCATGCACATGCAGAGAGTGCACCTAACCTATGTTCCCCACTGGAAACCTGCAACATCTGTGGTGCCATTAAATGTGACCCACAAAGGACATACCATGCCTGAAACACATGCCCTGTATGGACAGATGCCACTGACACCAGGGAATACCTGTATCATGCTATCAATGTAGGTGCAGAGTCAACCTGCTGTCCATTAACAGTTCCCATCACATGAGGCCAGGACTGGCACATCTGATGATAACAATCTATGTACAGAATATGGGCCAGACACCCCAGGTACAGTTCCACATGTCACTGTACATGCATGTAGGACATGTGCACATCCCAGACACTGTCCATGTCATGGACTAAGGAACACATACATGTCAAGCAATGCACAGCAATGGCCACACACAACAGTTACCCAGGTGACTGGATGGTGAATACAATACCCACCTGTGTGGGCAAATCCAGACACTACACCCCTGAGCCACACTGCAGACCATTGTCATGTGAACTGATACCAAGGTATACCCATCACCTAGCCTTGTACAGCCATCTGGCACAGTTGACCATTACACGCCCGTGAAGTAATGCACCCATGCATGTCAGTACTGGCACCCAGTGTCTGTGTGTGTGGAGTATGATTCATTTGACCACATTCACACTTTCCACAACCCCGACTGGCATACTGAAGCATACTGTCTGATGTCAGACACCTCCACATGCCTTTGCCCATATAACCTTCGTATAACCCCTGTGGTGACCTGCTCAGTATTGTGTTGTGACAATCTAACTAGTGATGAGTTGTATTCCTGACCAAGTGTGTCAGTGTGTGTGGGTCGCTGAGAAAGTGTGGTTGTGTTGACGTTGACACCTGTTCATGCGGACAGGCACATGTACTACACCTACCATATAGCTACCATATCACTATTGCAGCTGTCACTCACCATCACATATATGTTTGGAGGGCTCCTCAACATGTAACCAATGTGGCACATCCAATAACTGCATAGACATGTGATAGCAATACATAGTCAATCAGGGGTTTGATACCCTGTACTGGTTGGTGTGTGACACAGACATGCTTAATTTTACTCTCCCACCCCTCCCCGACTTATTTTTGCCTCTGTCTGCCTCTCTAACTCCCTCTCTGGTGGATGTGTAGACTTAAACCTGCTTTGCTTAGGCAGCAGCATGTGTATTGTAAGTGATGCTCATGATCAGTTGATGGCCTCTGCACATATTGCAGCCCTCCTCCAGCTGATTGCATGTGGGACAGCTGTGGTAACATTCCCATACCCAATTGAATGGAAACACACTCCAATATCTAGGAACATTATGTTGGTGTTGGCATGTTGGTGTTGGGCCTTTTCATTCACTGTGAGCAGGAACTAGATCTGCTGTTTTGCAAACAGCATCATAGATGAATTGGGGATTTACCTCTAACAACATACACTGTGGAAACAGGCCAACACACAGGAGGGAGATGTGCCTGACTTGACTACAGACCATAAGTGCTGCTATACTGCATTTGGAATAATGTTGGTTTAACATGGTGTGTGTGGATATGGCTGTCCTACATGTTTTAATACCTATCATGGCAGTGTTATGTTTATGAGGAAACCCCCATCTGTAGGGTCATCTGCAGACTGGGCAGTGTGTGTGGTGCCTTTTGTTTCTTATGTTGCCCACAGAGCACCTATCTGTGAACTGCAGATGGTAGTGTGAAGAATGCAGTCAGTAGATGGTGACAGCTGTGGGAGTTACTGGCTTCATATCCCTTATAGGACATATGTTGCAATAAACCCTGTTACAACAGCAAATGCATGAGATCATCTTAGCAACATGTCAATATTGGCCCTGTGTTTGTACCTCCAGCCACAAATCTGTCAATGTTTGTACATATGTCATGAAGTGAGAGGTACATATGTTCTGCACACCATATTTATTGACATCATATCTGATAACAAGCCAGTGAGATATCAGACTGCTGCACATGTATAGTAGGGGTTATATTCGAAGACATAACTTGGGCATTCTTTAGTTGTGTGTACAGTACTGAGGTCTGTGTACTTATGGTGATTGCCGACAGTGTGTGTATTGTGAATATGTACCTTGGCCTGTGTACAGACTGTGGTAGATGTCATTGTTCTTGTTCCTGTTCTATCTGATGTTACATGCTGCTCCACTGTATGTTACCCTATCAGCTTACATGTTTGTAGAGCCAAACACACACATGTCCCATACCACAGACAGGCATCAGACCACACTGTGTAGTGGCCCAGTATATGTAGGATTAGTGTGTGAGTGGCACATATGAAGATGGTGTTGATCAGATAGTCCATATACTGTAATATTACGCTAGCTTACCATATGTGGCTGTGATTACATTGGTTGTGGTTATGCACTTTCACACAGGTGTCTGTTACTCTGTGCTGTGGCATGCCTTTAGAGTCTGCAGGTACATGTGTATTCCCCCATAGGAAATGTAGGCCAGTGTTGAGCAGTCTGACTGTAGCCTGCACAGTGCTTTGTTACATGCCCAGCAGCTTAGTGTACTTACCCAGTGAGATGTCATGTCCAGATACTTGCCAAATGTACTGCTGCCAGGCCACCATAACAGGCATGTATGTCAGACAAAGCAGTGGGATGCTCTACAGATGTATGTCACTAACTAGTGGATAGTATGTGGCCTTGGCACCTCTGTACCAGCAGTTATTATGTGTCAGGACAGACAGGGATGTGCGAATGCATAACCTATGGGGGCAAATGTATACCAGTATTTACGTGATATACCCATCTACATGGCTGTTAACATCCACATTGTAAGGCTTGGTCCACATGTCTTGCACTAAGGGGTTCTGTGTATACCTCTGGACTAACCAGAGTGTGTCAGACTGTCCACATATATTAGCCATACCTCTGCTGTAGTCCACAGAAGAATTGCTGTGCTAGCAGTGGTACTGTACTATGATGTCCTTAGGATGTCTGTTAGTAGCCAATGGCGCACATGTTAAAAGCAGATGTGACCTCCCGCACACACCATGTCTGTGAAGACAATCCCTATTACAGTAGCAATAGTCTACAAATATACCTGCAGTACATACCCGACATCCCCTTGCACTAAGAGGTTAGGACCATTGGGGCTGAGGTAGGACTCCACTCCATGTTCAGGACATATGGTGAACATATATGTATATATAATTGTTCATATATCTATATAGATATATATACATATATATATATATATATATATATATATATATATATATATATATATATATATATATGTGTACACTGAAATATATACATATACAGAGCAATATATGTCTGACCATATACAGATAGAGATACATATGCACATATACGTATGGATATCTACATATATATTGACACTTATAGAAATATCATAATAGATATGTATGCACATATAGTTATAGATATCTACATATATACCCACATAAATAGGCATATCTGTACACATAGGATGCACATACATATATAGCTATATATACATCTATATATATATATATATATATATATATATATACACGCACACATACATACGAAGAGATGTACACATGGCCATATATATGTTGCACTATACAGATGTGTATACAGACATATGTATGAGTATACATGTGCATGTACATGTAGACATATATCAACCTATTATATGTATAGATCCATATTACTGTCATGTGCAAACCTCACGGTTGTGTATACCCTCTCAGATGTATCTAACCGTATGTATCTGCTATGCGTACATTATGAAAAAACAACATATGTGATGTAACAGTCATATAAATAACAAGCACTACACAATTGAGGAAGTAAAGACTATTGTTCAATACTACTCAATATGTGTATTGACAGCTATATAGGTAAAACAACAACTGTATTCACAGTGATCATGGTGTAGTGGTTAAGTATTGTGACTTGAGTGTACAGGGTCCTGAGTGCAAGGGCTGTTCATTTTGTTGCTGGGCAGAACAAGGGCTGTCAGATACAGAGTGGTTAAGGCAAATTTTAGCAGCTTTAAGCACATTTGCGTGGGTTTGCACAAAGCTATGCAGTGCTCAGCTATGAGTAAATGTATGTGCGCTTACACAGTGTAGGCTTCACTTACCAGTGCATAATACAGCTCAGCTATTATACTGCAGCAATGTTGATACTTACTAAGCATGGCTTAGTCCTGGTAACCAGTTCACACCACCCAGTCTGATAACATAGCAGGGTAATGACATCTGTAATAAGTGTATGTAATGCCATGTACAATACATGCACCTATGTGCTGTCATTACAGCAGCAAGGGGTGTGAGTGTCATGTGTGAGACTCAGATGTATATGAAGCCTGTACAGCACTGTTATCCATGTGACTACATTACATACAGGGGTAGTAGCCCAGGGTATATGCTGTCACACTGGCAGTGTATCATGGCAGTACTACTATTGACAGTGTTTACCCAGGCAAGAGCAGTGTGCTAAATGTAGTACTGACAACAGGCACACCTGCAGGCACAGCTGGACTCTGAGCCCTCTCTGTTGTATAACTGGTGCGTGAGCTCTCTCACAGTGTATACCCTATACCGGGTAATGATCTGACATGTGGAATGGAACTGTAGACTACTGTCTGTACAGCACATATTAGTGAGAGATTCTGACATCTAGTTATGGCATAGATATTGCTGTCAAACATCTATTTGTCAACACACTCATCCTACTGCATCACTGCTTGCCAAGCTGATGACTGTCAGTCCCTTTACAGATTTGCAGATGGCAAGTATCCAGCTGGAATATGTGCAGGCAACCTAAGTTTGACTGACACTGACACGTCTGCCCAGCTGTGTAAGAACTGGCACATATAGGAGATGTCACCCTGTATGTATCACATGCCACCGGTACCTCCTCTACACTACCACAGTCAACAGAACTTGCTTGGGTACAGGTCTCCATCACAGACACTAACCATGTGTTGTAATGCATGTTGCATACATGTCAACTTGATCACCTAAGTGGCCATGTGCAGGAGGCACATGGAGGATTGGCTGATGCATGTCATTCTTACCCTGAGGATCACCACAGTAGTGTATGTCGATAGATTGCCTGCTGCCACCTGGCAGGTGGCAGAATACCACTATCCACACAACCCCTACACAACCAATTTCTCCTTGGACAATAGCTATGTACACAGCTATGACAACCTGCAGCGATGCACCCCTGTACTGACACAGTGTATGTGTGTATGTGTGCATGACTGAGTATAGCAGTGTCTGTGTGTTAGCACACCTGTACGTGGAAATTCCATGAGGCCCTTCACAACCAATGCAGCACCCATTGCCATAGTCAGTTTTGGCTGCTGCTGTATGGGACATTACATGTACCCTGTTAAGCTCCTACCCACACCGGCTACATGGGCCCTGCAGTACCAGCAATACAGTACAAATGGGTTGATAGGCATGGGATACCCATTGTGTTCTGGCATTTGTGTGTATGTGTGCATGTCTGTATATCTGTAGGGTACAGCATTCCAAGGGCCACATCCTTCTATTACAATACCCATTGCCACACAGTAGTACAGATAGTATTATTGCTGCCCATAGGTGAGACATGACAATGCAACACCCTACTACGTGTGTCTCATGTGCATTAGATGCATATACCTGTAGTACCACTGTTGGGGTATACTACGGGTTGTGTCACAGTCGTGGCCAATGTGTGATGGTGGGTATAGCAGAGTGTCATCATGGGTTTTTGGGAGTACAATATCCACTGAGGGATGTGGGTGTTGTGTACACTGTCATTACACCAAGGTACCCCTGTATATGTCCCATTTATCACGTTATGGTTACCACTGCATCATCAACCATAGAGGTAACTGATACCACAATTCAGGCCAGTTATCCATGTGCTGTGTGTAGCCTGCATGTAACACATTGGACATGTGGTCAAGTTAGTTAACAGCGATAGGCCCTTGTCTCTCAGATGTGTGTCTGCCTGTTATGTGTCTGTTAATGTGCATATGAAGGTATGTTGCACTATGTATTGTCCATATACACCCATTACATCCCCCATTAGCATACTGTACATGTCTTAGGATGTTCTGCATGTAACATGTAACCTGGGACACACCTCACTCTAATGCTGTGTGGTGTGTGCAATGTAAGCCACACACTTCAGTATCACTACATAGGTAGATAGTGGTCTAGTCTCAGTGTTGCCAAGTAACAGTGTGCGTGTCTGTGGATGAGTCTACATCAGGATGCAGGGTATATACACCCCAGCGGGTCAACTGTCCATGTGGCACAGACAAGAACCGTTTTAGTAACCTGTGACATGTGTTCAAATGCACCCCAGATATGTCACAGCCATGATGTCACCACAGTGCCATACCCCATTGTGGAATATGACTGCAGACCATCTTCATGCTGACACATGTACACCTACAACACAAATGGATAACATTATAGGGATGCAATCAACCAGTGTTACTAACAGCTATAATGCAACATTGCTGGACAGCTACACTACCTGACATATATGCATTACACTTCACTCCTTGCTACATGTTACACTGCAGTACTGTGGTACACTGTAGTACATTCACCACCATGTACATCAGAACCATATAAGTCTGTCCCTGCATTGATGGATGACAGGTATGTGACACAAGTATTATCACATGCACAGGGCATCCTTGTGCTGACACATGTACACCTACAACACAAATGGATAACAATATAGAGACCACAATCAATCAGTGTTACTAACAGCTATAATGCATCATTGCTGTATAGGTTGATAGGTTGATAGGTAGGTACTAGGCTATCGGCCCAAGGGCCTATGTAAGTCTAGCCAACAAGGTTCCCTGGCTTACACCATCCAATAAAGTTATTTACCTGTGCCACTGTTGAGCAGAGACACAGAAGTGATCCCTGGAGTGCATTTCCTATTTCCCATCCACTAATCAAGATTTTTCTTGAAGAGTGCTAATGAAGAACTTTGCTTGACATAGATGGGTAGCCTGTTCCAGAGTATGAGAAGTCTCTGAGACAGGAATCTATCCCTCCAGCATGTCCTGTTTATTGTGGTGACAAGGTTTAGGTCCCTAGAGTGTGTAGCTCAGAGGGATTGGGATTTTTTTAGGTGTAGCATGTCCAACAGCTCTGGGTTTGACATAGCTTTATATGTTAGGCAGAGATCACCTTGGAGTAGGCGATATGCTACTGAGTAAAGCTGGAGTTTTTTAAGGCAGTCAGTCTAGGGCATTTGTTTGAGGCCAGTAATCCTATTTGTGAGGTACTTCTGTGGCCTTTCCAGCTTCTGCAGAATTCTTGTGAGGTACATTCCAAAAGGGGCATTGTACTCTATAATGGGTCTAATGAGTGTTGAGTAGAGGGGAACAATGACCTTTTTTTTCCTGGATGAGAACCCTTTTATGATGAGGCGTGCCACGTAGAAGGACTTCTTGACTACTGTGGCTATGTGACTATCAAAGGAGAGACTACTGTCCACCTAGATCCCAAGGTCTCTTATCATGCATTCAGTGTTAAGTAGATTGCTGCCTATGTGGTAGTTCATGGGTACAGAGTTTTTACCATGGGGATGACACTGCACTTTTTAGCATTGATCTTGAGGCCATGGCTCTGAAACCAGGCATCTGTCTCAGCGAGGCCCTTCTGTAGGATGTCCACATCATTTGGGGACTTGACTATGGCTCCTAGTTTTCAGTAATCTGTGAACCTCATTAGCCAGAGGTCTTCTATGTTAGCCTGTACTTCAGAGAAGTAGATACCAAACAGGAGGGGTCCCAGGACAGAACCCTGTGGTACTCCACTTGTCACTGCTTTGAGGTCAGATTTGGAGTCTGTAACGTTTACAGTGTGGATTCTGTCAGTGAGCCAGTTGGTAACCCATCATGTGATGTAGGGATTTATACCTAGTTTAGTGAGTTTAGCTATAATTTCTGAATGGGGGATGGTGTTGAAA
Organism: Protopterus annectens; assembly: GCF_019279795.1. Classification (NCBI taxonomy): domain Eukaryota; kingdom Metazoa; phylum Chordata; order Ceratodontiformes; family Protopteridae; genus Protopterus; species Protopterus annectens. Next base: position 1,479,118,456 of record NC_056728.1, on the reverse strand, counting down.
GCCTTGGCGAGGTCAGGATAGGTAGTGTGAACCACCTTACCCACATCTACGGCTTTGGTGACTGCCTCAAAGAAGTTGACCAGGTTCAGGAGGCATGATCTGCCTTTCACAAACCTGAACTGGGTGGGATCCAGAGTTTGGAGGTTACCAATGTCTTTATTTATGAGTTCCATGATGATATGTTCCATGGCCTTGAAGACCAGGCTCGTCAGGCTAATAGGTCGATAGTTCCTGGGATCAGTGTTGGCTCCCCCTTTGTGGAGTGGGATAACTGTTGCTGTGTGCCATTTAGTGAGCACAATGCCTGATGAGAGGCTCTTATTGAACATGGTGCTTAAGTGGGAAGCCAGTTCATTCTAAAGTTCATGTAAAATGCAGTCTGGGATGTTGTCTGCTCTCATGGATGCTGTGTTTTTGGCTTTAGAGAGTGTAGCTTTTACCTGCTTAGTTGTGATTACAGGGACTCTGCATTCTTCCTGTATAGATATGGGCCCTTTAGGGGGTGAGAGGGGGGTAAAGTTAGCACTGAACCTATCTGCCAGGATGTTGGCAATATCAGTTAGTTCTGTAATTTCCATGCCTTTGTGCTGTAACTCTGAGCAGATCTGGGTGTTGCCATCGAGATTCTTGACATAGCTATAGAATGCTTTGTTGCTGCCCTTGGAATTAGTGGTGATTTTGTTTTAGTAGCTAGCTTTGGAGGATCTTATAAGGGATCTTAGCTTCTTACTGAGGCTGACCAGGGAGATCCTCCACTCATGGGATTTTACTCTCTTTTGCCACAGTTTCTTCCTTCTGTTGTACAGTTTGTTTATGGCAGGGGACCAGCAGATTGGCTTCCTTTTTTTGTAGGATAGCGTATTGGTTCTGTTTTGGATAGCACGATCCATGCACTCGTGTAAGTGCATATAGAGTGCATTTGTGGAGGATTCAACAGTTGTAACTGTACTGTCCATCTGCATGGGTGTCATCAGGTTCACCACTTCTGTCTTAAGAAGCATGAAGATGGCTTTGTAGAAATTTTTTACTGTGGTTTCCTTAGTTGGGGGTGGGGTCGTGATGTGGATATCAAGGGTGATTAGCTTATGGTCAGATCGGACCAACGAGGAGTTGCCTTCAGTTGTGGAACACCGGTCACTCATGTTGGTAATGACTAGGTCTAGGATATTGTTGCCACTGGTGGGGTTGTGGATAATTTGATCCAGGGCATTGGAGTTTTTTTAACTCTAGAAAGTGTTGAGCTAAGGATTTGGTACATGAGTAGTTTTCCCAATTAATGGTGGGGTAGTTGAAGTCGCCCATTATTAGGGTGCTTGGTTGAACCCTAATATTTTCCAGTATATCAAGAAAAGATGAGTGGGAATCCTGGGGCATGGTGCGAGATCTGTAGCAAGCTACAATTTGGATTGCAGTTTTGCCCAGAGTTAGTTGCACTTGGATAACCTCGGATGCATTATGCTGGGCAACTAGCCTGGAGGTGTGGATATCCTTAATGAATTTGGACACACCTCCAGCTTTGGTGTTTCGATCCAGGTTACGTGGCCGAAAAGTGTGGTATGAGTTATAGCCTGGTAGTGCAGGGGGTGCTCTCTGGAGCCTTGAACCAATTGTTAGTCACTGCACAGATATCAATGTTCTCCATTTTAAGGAGTGCCTCAAGTGAGTGCATTTTGAGATTTAGACTTCTAGCATTGAGTAGCATTACCCTCAGTTTTTGCTTGCCTGTTCTTGTTATGGTGGTGAATTTGTTATTTGAATCTTGTCTAACGAAGGCACTATAGGGGCAGCAAGAGCCTTAGCCAGTTTCCAGAATCCCAGGGGCGACAGGTGCAGGCCACCTGTGGCAAAGCATCGTGGTCTGTCTATCATGTCATCCCAAGCAGACAGATACTGGAGCCCCTTAGAATGACACCAGAAGCTTAGCCAATTGTTGAAGTCAATCATTTTGTCCTTGTACTGCAGTATCATTCTGGGCAATGGCAGAATGCTACTCAGGGCTATGGTCATACCTGCCTGGGCTACATGATCAGAGAGCTCTTCCATGTCTCTTTTCATGTAGTCCAGGGAGGTATGTCTCAGGTCATTTACACCAACATGGACAATGACAGAGTCATATTTGTACTTGCTACACTACCTTACATATCTGCATTACACTTTACTTCTTACAACTTGTTACACTGCAGTACTGTGGTACACTGTAGTACAGTCACCATGTGCATCAGAACCGTATTAGCCTGTCCCTGCATTGATGGTATGGATGACAGGGATGTGGCACAGGTATCATCATATGCACAGAGTGTGATGTTGGTTTGCCAGAGGCCGAGTGCGGGCCATACATTTGACACCATGTGTGTGGGTGAGGGGTGTACTGCGGTGAGCTGGTTGTAGTGATGTGGTGTGTGTAGGAATGGGGTTGTCCTAGGTGTATTTGTACAGTGTATGGGTATGCATACACACAGTTCTGCCATGTGGCAGCCATACACAGGTGTTTATGGACAGCTGCAGACCATACATGGCAGTGTGTGCAGTTCACTGCTTCTGGCTACGGACACATGGACTGTGCCTGCAGGGGTTCCATGGACACGGCCAGGTACAGGACTCAATGTGCCATTCTCACCTGCTGATGACAAATGTCCACTGGTACCACATCCCTCCTGGGACTGGGCAGGACCATGTGCATGTGGCCTGCTGTGGTGTGGAAAGCCCTGCCCGCACTGCTGGGGCTGGTACTGCTACTAAGGGAGCTCCTTGGTGTCCTAGCATGTCCACGTTGACTGCAAGCTGTTGGTATTGCTGGCCTACGTCCATGCGGCCATCACCACACCCCCACCACACGTTCAAGCACGGACACACCACAGCTGATGAGGGCCATCATCTTACCATGTCATCTATCCATGAGCTTGGAATAAGCACAGAGGGCACCATACAGTTCATGGATTTTGTCGCTTACAGATGTGAGAGCAGCCCTCTGCAGCCTCAGGACCTGTCTGGTGTAACGTTCCATATGTGCCTGCATGGCCATGACAGCTTGAAATATGCGCCTTCTGGTACCAGCTATGTCACCTCAGCCAGGGGCATGATGTCCAGTGGCCCTACCATGAGCACCCTGCGACATCTGCCTATGTGGTACTCTGCTGGGCATCCAGCTATGCCTGCTGTGACCTGACACAGTAGGCATGCTTACCACACTTTCCTGTTCACTGCCACCAAACGCAAGCTGTCCCTCCGCTATGGCCACTGGTGGTGGGGTATGTATAGGCACTGTAACTGTGTGCGGGGTTGGGGTGGCTAAACGGGGGATGTCAAAAGATGGCACAGTGTTGGCCCCTGACAACCCCACCTGTGCCTCAACAGTACTATCATCATCTTCGGTGACTTTATGGACACCAACATCAGATTGCATGCAGGAGGGACCGTGACCAAACTCGCCACCTGTGGAGGAAAACAATAAATGCACCTTAAAATTGTACAGCATTGCCTAACAGTATACCCACACACACACACGCACACACGCTCACACATCCACACGCAAACAATCACACACACACACACACACACACACACACACACACACACACACACACACACACACACACATATACACACACCTCCATAATACTTACCTGTCCATGACTTTACAGACAGTCCAACGTGTATGTCCATGTATAACCCATCCTGCATCACCCTTGTTAATATACACACATTGATACTGCTCATTAACATATCAGTCCTCTAAATGCCTATACAAGAGGTCACAACACACAACCTGTTACTACATTACCTGCCTGACCTGTGTGTAGTGGTTTTAGATGGCCTTACTGCTGTCATTCGTTGTTCACCATGTGTATGTCCGGACATCATGAGCATGGCCCCTATATGCGTGGGCTACTATGTTCTATCCATAATATCACACACAAGTGCGTCATGTGCATGTAATGCTCAGTACATGCCAGATATGCTGCTCAATCAGCCTATCATGTGGCAACATTAATATTTGGATACACTCCCTGATGTTGACTAGTACTTCCCCAATGCATCTGTAGTGCTGCGTACGTGGGTTGTAGGGGACTTCTCTGCTGACTGTGATATTAAGTGTGTATCTGGTGTCTACCTTCCCTCTCAATGCCTGTTCCATGCTACAGACCATATTATACTATCAGCTCTCCTGTGATTACACACATGACATGAATTCCTGATGTGTAATGTGGCAGTCCATGTACATGTACTGCATGATCCAAGAGGGATGTACTGCTGTATGAACACAACAACCACACATGGGCATACATGGCCAGCAACACAAGCACACACACATTCACACAAGCATCCGACATGCATCAACCTCCCTCCACTTCACCAGAGTGACCCTACAGACAAACTAACTACCCACCAGGATGCACACATACACACATACAGTTGATGTTGCACAATGATAGTACATACAGTCCTCCTATTACCCCTCTGTCAACATGCATAAAATATGGTACCCAACAGCACGCAGTGCAGCTATAGTCAATCCATGCTAGCAGCAGTATACACGGCTTCCAGCAACACATACCTGGGATGATATGTTGGCAGATGTCATTTGTGAATGCCTGATGTCTAATTCACAGCTCTCAACATCAACTGACCATGTATGACCAATCCAATACTCTTACACTGACAACCATCAGAGCATACCATGGCTATGGGGGGTGTACACACCCTTATTGCTATGATGCACCCATCCTTGATCTGCCATGGGACCACACCACCACATATCTTAACAGTACATGAGCCCAATATGTGACATACGTCCTGTACTTTCACATGCAGTGTCTACGGAATATGCAAGGTGTGCGAATGCTGAACATGATGCATACACACCATATGAGCATATGTGTGCAGACCCTTATCATGATGGTTTGTCTCACCTCTTGTTGTGTGTACTACAACAGTCGCTACTCCTGGCAGGGGTATATCAGCATGGGCCATCTGCATTTACCAGTTTATGTTCAGTCTGCCTTACACATGTCCCCCTATTCTGCATGATTGCAAGGTATACTCATGTGCACATCCCTTGGTGTTCACACACTGCCATCACTATTGCTGTGGGGGTAGGGTTATGGCTGCCACAGGTCCTGAACCTGACTATGTGCAGATCCAGCCATTCTTAGCATCCCTAGGATCCCTGCTGCAGTGCACTGATGTGTCATGCTGACACCCCTCTCCACTTCTTCAGCTTTTTTGCAGATGCATGCCAAGTAAGCCCTACACATGTGTGTCACTTTGCAGTCTCCCATATACTGAACACCACATGTTACAGCCTAGTCCCAGCTGATAATGTGGACCACTGTAATGCCTTATGCCATAGTGTATCTCTGCAACAGTTGCCATTGTCCTACAGGTATATACACTGGTGTTGCACTGTATATGGGTGTTGCCCCAAACATTTCCCTACTGTAGGCCATGTCTCCCACCATTATGTTACTCCCTGTGGACACTTCCACAATGACAGGATGTTAGTTATCATACAGGTGTCTGACATACCCTTCCAATACCCCATCATGGTCACCCCTGTGATGCTGTGCATTTTGCAGCAAGAATACGTGGACATGTACAGCATGCATTCTGGGTAGGTGTGTTAGATGTGTGCATGGAATATACCATCACCATTAAATGCCCGGTGTATTGGCAATCATCTACATAAACCATATTCAACAGCTACAGGCTGCTGCCTTGGTGGTACCTCAGAGGGACCTACATAAGAGGGCGAGAGATGCAAAGTCAGTGGCCACAACTGTGGCAGTACTACAGGGTGGGTACAGTATTACAATACATCAACAGTACATTTCCACAATACTACCACATGTGGGCATCTGTTTATCACTACTATGCAGCAACAAACTATATCTATGAGATGTCAGATGTGCATGATCTACCTGTATCGATACAGATGTATATGCAACAGTGGTCTATGAATGTGCCCTGTGGCATTACATGCATGCTCCTCGGCTGGTGTGTGGGTGCCACCCAACCCCACAAAGGTGTCTGGCAGTTGGTGGCTGGCTGGATGGGCAGGTGCCATGAGGCTGACCAGGAGCTCCTCCACACATGTCAGGGGGGATGGATGGCATGCCCCCACCCATGGCAAGGTGATCCCCCAGACTGCAGCAGCATGCTGATGGGCATTGCGAAGCAGGTCAGAACAATGATGCGAATCTGCTCATAACTGCTGTTGTGCAGTCCAACATCATTGTCCCTGTGGACTAGATCGTTCCACAGGGTGGTCCGCTCCTGCGGATAATGGGCAGCCTGTCCAAATAAGTTTGCATAGCGATGAATGAGTCCATCCAGCAGGATGTCATTTCCCTCTGCTGTGTAGGCTGGCAGCCTTCCATGAGACATTGTGCCTGAAAGACATAAAGATGGACACAGGTGTGAAAAAGTCATGCAGCAAGGTTACCGCAGTTCTTAATACACATTATTGTCACCCCCACCATATCAGCGACAACAAACCATACACACAACTCAATAGGAATGGCTACTGAATACCTACAAGTGGGGCAGATATTGTACTGTACCATGCTTTGTGCAATGTGTTTGTAGCCATGTTCCCTGTGTGGACACTATCAATGCTGGCCTGTTACAGACTACTTACCTGCATGCCATTGTCAGGGCCACAATGGTTCCATATATGCATGTGGTATGGTTGCTATGTGTGTGCTACACATCTGACATACTGTGTTATTACATTTAACTATACATGCTGTTGGACATGTTCTGGGATTGTGTAGACTATTACTACCAACATATGTTGTATAACAGTGACACAATAGCATGTATATGTACTAATGGCCAGCAGAACCACCTCTCCAAACTCATCTGCTCATGTTACCCGGCCACATCACATGTGTGTCCCAACCTGGGGCCTCCTCATATACTGGTCCAGCAATATTGTCAGGTGGAACCAGCCCAGGGGATGTTGTCCCCCCCGGGGGCACACACAGAAATGTTCCTGTCCCCTGAGGTCAGGTCCAGGGTCTGTTCCATGACAGGTTCCTCAGACACAGGTGGGATGTACTACATCACTCTGAGGAACCTAGTATACATTCACAGGGCTAACATGCTCCTTCTGCTCAGCCTCCAGGCTAGGCACCTTCTGGACATGGACTGCTGTTGTGAGTAGCAGTGGGTGAGAGGCTTGTTCCCATTGTGTCCATATTGGGGCCCATGGGGCATCTACATCACAGACCACACACACACCATCCAGGGTGTTTACCCACCACATGTGTTACATACCACCCCTGTAGGCTGTTCTCTATATCTACCAACCCTGACCACCTCCACAACTATACCTGCTATACTTCCCCATATTCCCATTCCATACTTCACAGACAAGGGCAATGTGGTCCCAACAAGTGGTTCACATGTCACATACCCATCCATGTTGCACACACTGACAGCTGTAGATATCTGTGTGTATTGCTATGTGTGTTATTTCCTCACACATAGCATGCAGCACTGTGGTAGTAATATAGGGGACATGTATTTACATAAATATATGTCTGTGTGTGTTTGTATATATGTAGACATATGCATATAGGTATATAGCTATATATGGGTAGATATATGTGATGTATATATGTGCTCATATATATGTCTACACATGGGTATCTGTATATTTGTGGATATATATATATATATATACATATATATATATATATATATATATATATATATATATATATATATATATATATATATATATATATATATATATATATATATATATATATATATATATATATATATATATGTATATATGTACATGGGTCCCCTTCAGTAGATCGAACATATAACAAGTTCGAACCTCATATGGCCGAGAACACATGTTTGAACTAGTAAATGTTCGATCGGACTGAATGGAGATCTCCATACAGTGCGGAATGGGAAGATTTCCCTTTTCCTCAATGTAGTGTGATCTTGCAGTCGGTATATTTAAGTAAGGGGGTGTGGGGGTTCAGGCGGGCTGCTACAGATGTTTAATTTTGTTTTTTGTTGTTTTTTTCTTTTTTTACTTCATTTTTCGAGCTATTACAAGTTTGAACATATGGTCTCAGCCATATGTGGCTCGAACTTGTAATATGTTCGATCTACTGAAGTAGATCCATGTACACATATGCATACCTATATGTGGGATACATTCAGGAATCAGGTCCACAATCTCACAACACCTTTCTGCATAACT
>NC_056728.1:1479085229-1479105229 GCF_019279795.1 Protopterus annectens | reverse complement strand
CCACCATTGCATCCCCAAATTAAGAATTTAGAGAAGGTGATAGAGAAAGAAGTCAGAACAACAAGTTTTAGTAATAAGTATTGTAATAACTTAACCAAGAAGGAAAGAGATCTTTTGTATGAAATAAAGAATAATAAAGAAATAAGAGTAATGAAGCCAGACAAGGGAGGGGGGATTGTATTCATGGATTATATCTTGTATGATAGTAAAATATATACCCAACTATGGAATGAGGACAGGTATAGTATAGTCTCTAGAAATGAGATTAACATAGCCTATCACAGAATAGATACGGCTTTATATGATATGTTACAGGAAGGGTTAATTAGTCCTAGCAGTTATGGGTTTCTGAAAGTCGATAAACCGAGGATCCCGGTTATTTTCGGGATCCCAAAAATACATAAAAACCCTTCCGACCCCCCTTTAAGACCTATAGTATCAGCCGATGGGTCTAAAACCCAGACTCTGGCTAAATATGTTGATGCAAAGTTGAAACCAATATGGACTAATAAAACAAGTATTTTGAAAGACTCTTGGGAGTTATTAAATGACATAAATGAATGTGGATGGCATGAAAATATGTTGTTCGTAACTATCGATATTGTGGATTTATTTTCCTCGATACCACATGAGGAAGGGAAAAATATTTTGGAAGACACAATATTCACATATGAAGGCTTGAATAGGAATGACAAGCTAGCATGTAATTGGCTTATGGATTTGGTCCTAAGTAATAATTTCATCTACTTTAAAGGAGAGTTCTTCCAGCAGATCCAAGGAGTGGCCATGGGGGCAGCATGTGCCCCCACTTATGCTAATTTAATTTTGGCATCGTGGGAGGAGAAACACATTCTTAATTCCCCTTACAAGGATTGTTGGATCTTGTATAGAAGGTTTTTAGACGACATAGTCATTCTTTGGACTGCTGGTAGAGGGCCATTAATGGAATTTCTAGAATATTTGAACTCTACAACCAATTTCCTAAGCTTTACACATACTGTGTCTGACACTAGTTTGATATATCTGGATGTTGAGTTCTACAAAAGGGAAGGACATTACCAAACAAAAGTATATAGGAAACCCACCTATTGTAACTCCTTTCTGCATTACACTAGCGGACATCCTAAACACTGTAAAAAAAGTATTGTGAAGGGACAGTTCGTTAGGGGTAGCCGGATGACAAGTCTAGATGAAGATTATTTAAAAGAATGTGATTTTTTGGAAAGGATGTTTTGGGAAAGGGGTTATCCCAAAGACTTTGTGGAACTAATAAAAATGGAAGCAAGTGAAGGAAGGAAAGATAGGTTCCGTCCAATATATAAAGGGCAGAGTGATAGAATAACCAATCCATCCATAGAACCTTTGAATATGAACAATAATAAGACTGACGAACATACATTATCCTTAGTTTTAGAATACAATGGTATTAATAGGGAAATTAGCAAAATATTCTCTAGAGAATGGGAGAGGTTCGTAGCGCTCTCCGATATAGAAAACATAATTAATATCCCGAAAACTATAATTTATAAGAATTCTAGAAATATGGGGAATATTTTGGAAAGCAAGATTAAAATGAGCACTAAAAATAATAGTAAGAAGGGCACCTACAAGTGTGGGCATTGTGCACAATGTTGTCATATACTCAATGGAGAAGGACATTACATATCTAGTAGAAATAAAATGATCATTAGTCCTGAATATTACAACTGTGACACACAAGGAATAGTATATCTTGCTTTTTGCGAAAAATGTGATGCCTTCTATATTGGGAAAACTGAAAGGGCATTGAGAAAGCGTGTATATGAACATTTTTATGAAATTTCTGTTAAAAAAGAGAGCAATGCTTTATATAAGCATAGTGAAGTTTGTAAAGAATTCAAATTCAAGTTTCTAGTTATAGAACATATACAAAAAGATGTCCGAGGGGGGCCATGGGAAACTAGAATAGAATATAGAGAACTTTGGTGGCAAGTAGCATTAAATGCTGACAAACCCCCGGGGCTAAATGATAACATCACTATACTGCCCTTGTTGAAATTAAGGGCAGCCAAGTTATAATAACAACATATATTCTCTACAGCCACCAGAGGGCCCCCATATATAGTTTAAGGATGTATATGTAATAGGAAATTCAACATCAAGAACACTTTTGCTCAAGTTAGTTTTGCCATAGTATGACTTAGGTTTCATACATTTTAAACATAAAATGATATTCAAATGTTCTATATTTACATTAACATGTGGTATCCTGACATATATATATTTTTTTACATATTTTTTTACACAGTTTGATCTCATAAAGTGAAATAAAATGGCTTAGGATTTATGTATTTTAACACAATAAGAATATCCTGACATTTTATAATTACATTTAACCACAGTTTTTAATTATAGTTTTTACAAAGTTTTTTTAAAAAATTTTTAATATATATTTATTAAAATAATGTATATTTTTGATATTATCTAAATGAATTGTGTAAGCTTTTATGAATCTAATTGCTGCTAGGGAATAAATCAATATGAATGAGTTAATGGGGTTTAATGTTTGGTAACATGCACTATTGCTTTAAATTAAACTAATTGGTTTTTAATGAATGTAATTAGGATTTAATTGTTGAGCATATTTAATAAGATAGTTTGGATGCACTGGTCTTTTCTGATGAAGTTTATTTTAAACGAAAACGCAATGTGTTTGTTTCAACAAAGGCGTTAATGTTTTGGTGTTGTTCTGTGAATAAACTACGTGTTTGGTGAACCTGTCTCGAGTACCGGATTGCACTGTGGTGGGAACTACATCTGGGCTTTGCTGGCGATTTGTGGTTTAGTAATAGTCAACACATTCCAGGGTTAAGGTATAACAGCATGCATAGATATTCCCATTAACCCAGACACCAGATATGGAACAGTTGCATAGCAAATGGAACACATGCACATATGGGACCACAGTGGTAATAACAACAGTATGCAGGTACATTGATGGCACCATGCCACCAATGTTGGATTATTTCAACATAGCACATGCATGGAAACAGATTTAAATAATTATCAGCCAATAGGACATATGTCCCAACAGAACTGTGAAGTCATTACATACCAACTGAGGAGGGTATTTAGTTTATTGTTGGAGATATGGTGGGGGGGAGATGCCAATTAACAACTAGTATATTCCTATAGTTCACATTATTTTCCTAGTCAGTGCTGTTATCTGACACTACCCTATTGCCTTAGTTTGGACAGTGATATGGCTGTCATCATCTTTTCACATGAACTGGTTTTACTTGCAGTATACACCTCTTACCTGGTATATCTGTGGAGGAAATGCTTAACACTAACTAACTGTTTCTACACATACTCCCAGATTCCAGGTTGCTGTTATGCACATACCCATCCATCTCTTTCTGCACAGACTCTGGCCATGTCTTGACCACATGCAGGTGAACCAGGACATATCTAGACTATTGCCTTCTTCACCCCTTATTGACTTAAAACACTCTTATACAGGATTTCCTACACAGTTATATTATGTAGCACAGTCTGGTTGACAGTGATTAGTGATATCTTGTTATTCAGAGCAACTGCAACACTCAGATGTATGTCTGTATATACCTTTACATATATATATATATATATATATATATATATATATATATATATATATATATATATATATATATATATATATATATATATATATACATATATGTGTGTGTGTATTCCATACAATACCAGAGTAAACAGTACCAGTACAGTGTATCAAACTTTTTATTTCTCGGCACAGTGATTGTATCTGACGTACCTGTGGGAGCAGTGTTTGTTAGCACTACCTGAATGTTGCCACACAAAGTACCAGAATACACATTAGTATTATGCACATACATCTCACTCTGTTACTGTACACACTCTGGTCACAGCTTGACAACATGGGGGTGTAGATAGGACATACTTGGCTTATTACTCTCATAAAAGTTTCGGGAGTTGCTAGAGTGACAGGTTTGCTGTCACAGATATGTGACAATCAGTTGCATTCCCTGTTTGCTGACTATTCATCTGGGATCATCCCACTGACTTCCCAGGGGGGCAGGGTGACAGGCAGCAGATATGGGCCCATATACTGGACATGCTGGTCTTATTTGTACAGTTATGGGGTATAATTCTGTATGCAACCTACTTCCACTCCCAGGATGCGGACAATGGCTGTGTCTGCTACAACTAAAACACTATCCATCAGAGATGTGTGTGCTATATAGATATTTCTGTATATCTTATATCTGCTTTCTGTCTTATAATTCTCCTGTGGTTTTGCATTCTGACCTTGTATTACAAGGCTCTTATACAGGATTTCCTAGACAGTTATATTTTGTAGGACAGTGTGAGCAACAGTGATAAGTAATACCTTATTATTCAGAGCAACTGCATCAGTCACAATGCCATACAATACCAAAGTAAACAATACCAGTACAGGGTAATATTCTTGTATTTCTGGGTACAGTGTTTGTATCTGACAGACCTGTGGGAGAAATGTTTGTTAGCACTACCTGAATGTTGCCACACAAAGTACCAGATTACACATTACTATTATGCACATACATCTCACTCTGTTACTATACACACTCTGGCCACAGCTTGACAACATGGGGGTGTAAATGAGACATACGTGGCTTCTTAATCTCATAATGTTTTGGGGAGTTGCTAGTGTGCCAGCTTTGTTCTCATATATGTGTGCCAATCAGTTGTATTTCCTGTTTGCTGCCTATACATCTGGGATCATTCCACTGATTTCTCAGGGGGACAGGTTGACAGGCAACAGATATGGGCCACTTTACTGGACATTCTGGACATATCTCTACAGTTATGGGGTATGATTCTGTATGCAGACTACTACCACTGCCAGGATTCAAACCATGACTGTGTGTGCTAAAAATGCAATATTTCACATCTCAGTTGCATATGCTATTTGGATTTTGTTGGCTGCCTTTTCACTGTTTTCTGTCTATGTGTCTCTCAGTTGTACTAAATGACGTCTGGGTATTACACCAGTCATATACAGGCATTCCTACACATTCTATTTATGGTGCACAGTGTGGGTAACATTGCTTAACACAACAGTACCAGTACATGATTGCAAATCTACATTACCATATGATACCAGAGTATATGCATGCAGTCCAGCAGTTAGACCTTTATTGTCAGGCTATTATGCTTTTATTTACATACAAACTATATGAGACTCTTCCTGCCATATTCTCCAGTGTATGCAGTACTTGCCTTAAATAATACAGGTTTTATACTGGCAATTAATTTACTAATACTTTTAGATTTATTTCCTATGACAGTACATGCAAGAGTATTACTAACCTGCCTCACATCGCAGCCTCTCCAGGTGATAGCTATGGGCTTCCTGGTTCACAGCCCACTCAATTGCAGCTGTGAAGGACATATGAGGAATATTTAGCCAAAACTATCCATGATATACATGAGCTGGCACTTATTACACACACGGAGTGATACTTACACATAGCTGGGGCAGCCCCTGCCATTCTAGCCTCTTGGATCCACTGCTCCAAGAGGACCCCCTTATGCCACTTCAGGTCAGCATAGTGATGCCTGACCTGCTCACCAGCTCGGGGTATGCCAGTGGCACTGGTGAGGTCATGGGAAAGATAGTCCCAGGCTTCCTCCTTATATTGGGAACCCTGGTACTGACCCTGTAGCAGTCTCTGCTAATGGTCTTTGACAAGGCATCCTGCCATGACTCTGGACTCCTGGATGCCCCAGCGCTCTGCCTAGAAGTGCACACCCTCTCCCCTTTCTGCCATGGTGCCTGCAAGGAGAAGCTACAACTAGTTATGAGATGTATCCCCATATGTTGGGTTTAAGTAGGGCCGATTTCCTGCACTTTGCTATGATTGGCCAGTTTTGAAAAGGCTAAGCTATGGGCAAACCTGCTTACCTAAGCTTGGCATTGTTTAAAGGGGTATACTACTGAGCACATTGAGTTAGCTGGCCAGCACATTGCTTATACCTCCTAAACTGGCCTGTGCAATGCTTAGCATTGTTTACAAAAGACTTTGCATTATATTTTCTTTTTGGCATTCATTTATTATTCATTACATCTTATATATATATATATATATATATATATATATATATATATATATATATATATATATATATATATGGCATCCATGAATCATGTGCGCATACACTGTATGGGGTTCTTGTGTTGTACTGGGGACTTCAACACTCTATTACAATTACACCTAACATCTGGCTTATTGCTGTACTCCACTTCACATATTTATGTTATGTAGTAGGTTATAGAACATATGACTATATACTGATTCCTTTCACATGTTCAGTTTGATTTTACTATAGTGAGAATTTGTTTGGTGGTACCTCATTCTTCTGTGATGGCTTGATGGTTAACTACTGTGACAATAGTGTATAGGGTCCTGGGTTCAAGACCTGTAAAGCTGTTTATTTTGTTGCTGGGCAGAACAAGGGCCATTGGATACAGAGTGATTAAGGCACTTTTGAGCAGTTGTAAGCAGGTTTGCGTGGGCTTGCAGGAGGGTAAGCAATGCTAACCTCAGGTTAATGATGCTTACAGAGAGCTAGCTTCAATATTGCTTAACCTGTGTGCGAGTTACTTACCCCCACGCAAACGAGCTTAAACTCGCTTCCTGGTGCTTACAAATGATTACTACTGCTTATTGGTGCTTACACTTGCTTACTAGTGCTTAGTCCTGCTTACAACTGCACTGATTTAGAAAATAATATTTAATGGTTCTTGAGAAGGATTTTGAAGCTGTATGGGGTTATCACTCATTACACATTTTACCTTCCATTTGTATCCATGATTCCTGTGTACATATACTGTATGGAGCACATGTGATTATCCGTGGATTTTGCAACATTATGACACTGACACCTCACGTCTGCATTTAGTCCAGTACTCCAGTTCACAAATATATGTTATTTAGTAGGTTATGTAACTAAAATATTGGTCATAATGTGTTTTGACATGGAAAATAGAATGTGCTGCAGTGGGACTCGAACTGGGAATGCCTGTTAGTAGGTTGAATGCTCTGCCCACTACACTAGTGCTATACTGTTTCATTTGCATATATCTTCCTTGTTATCATCTTCAGCCATTTAAGCTGCATTAACTGTAGCTAAATGATGGGCAAACCTGCACACCGATGGTTAGCTTTAATCGGATTCATAATAAAAAAAAAAGGTTTGTTTATTTGGTTTGTATTTACTATTGCTGTTGTACATGTGGGAGGATGTTGCTGGGGGTATGTGGACACCTTTTAGCGGTCTCCCTCATTCCTTTGGCCTTTCTACTGTTCTTCATTGCGGGGGCATATATATTCTGAAAGCTCTGCTCTCAGACACGCCCTCTGCACTCTTACATGCTCCGTGTAAAATTAGGAGCTCAGGCAGCACACCTTCATTAATATGCATGGCGCTCTGCCGTCCTGCTCCTAAACAGCTACTTCTGTGCAGTACTAAGCTAGTCCTGCATAGATGATTATTAAATCCGGGGATATGTATGAAAAGTTTTTGTAATACTTTTTGGATGTATTTAAAAAGTATATAAGATGTATGATAGAAAGAATGACAACTATTAAAGTTATTGAAATTTGTTTAAAAGTGCAAACATAATCTGTTATAAAGTTGTTTGGATTATCCATGAAAATGCAATAATAGTCTATATTGAGATATGAACTATATTTATGCTTATTATTGTAATTAAAATTGTAATAGGGAAGTTAAAGGCAACAGCACTTTATAACATGGCAAAATATTTTTTGGCATCAAGATAGTAAAGCTATACAATACTGAATATATTTAATAAGATATACAGTGATATAATAATGATATATTTAATGTTGTTTTAAGAAATGTATTTAAAAATGTATTTACATGCATTGTTAAAATATTTGATACCATTTATTTTATATAGCTTGAAAGTCTGAAAATGTTTGCTTAAAGTACTGATTTATGTAGTGCTTTTTTTGATAATTGATTAATTAAACAATCGGAAGTGGGGGTATATATAGGGACAAAATTATGTTGAAAAAATGTTCCAGCAGAAGGCAAGAAGCCGAAGTACCAGAACGTGTTAATAAAATAATTTGCTTTGTTCTGCAGTGGTGTTCCTGATCATGGAATTTATGTTTCTTTCCTAAATCTTTCCTGCATATTCCTGCCTTCCTTTCATTTTGTTCTTTCTCCTGCTTGCTCCCCATTTCGCCACTTTCCTGTCTTTCCTATTTCTCTTCTTTAAAGCATTATTCTGTGATGGTGCCCCTTGCACACTAACAGGTAGCTATGACAAAAAACAGTAATACGTGTTATATGCAATTATATTGGAAACCAAAACCATCTAGCCATATTTTAGAGACTCTATACCAGCTATCGCACTTCAAAATTTGGATTTACATGTATAAGTGCTTGAAACTGTTACATACACCTCTATTCGAACCCAGTACTATCTGAACACAAAAATGAATGTATCACTGCATTAACAGATGGTACTACAGACTCATTTGAGAAACAAGTGTATTTTACAGACTGAATAGCAAATGGCAGACTTACATGCACTGAATCTGTGGCTGCAAGTACTAATTAACAATGCAGTGATAATTTTCTTTTAGGGGCCAGATGGTACAGGTTCCAAATACAGCTGTAGCTAATAAACTAAACTACTTTTCTAGTAGCTTTGCTTATCGATAGTGCACAATGCTCAGCATTGTGCACCATCACACACTGCTGCTGTATAAAACAAAATGGCTATCTCACAGTAATGCTTTATAAAACATTTCAGAGGAAAGCACAATGCTGCTTCATACAAATTTTATGGCAAAGATATGACATTAGTGATATGGGGTGCAAGCATGGTAGACTACAAAGGGAAATCTTTGCTAAACTGTGTCATTTACTATTGAATTCATTAAACACATCTGCTAGCTAATTGAGTTTGTGGCAGCAAGTGGTAATACATTGCTTTTGAAGGTAGATGTTCCTGGGTTCAAATACATCTGGAAGTTGCAATTTTACAAGTGTGTATGATACTTTAAATATATATTTTATAATATTTCTTCCATTTACCTTTGCTTCACATTGGAGCACAGT
This sequence comes from Protopterus annectens, assembly GCF_019279795.1. Classification (NCBI taxonomy): domain Eukaryota; kingdom Metazoa; phylum Chordata; order Ceratodontiformes; family Protopteridae; genus Protopterus; species Protopterus annectens. Next base: position 1,479,096,085 of record NC_056728.1, on the reverse strand, counting down.
GCTCACCATCGTTCAATAATTCTTTAAAGAACAGGAATGGGGAATACAGGAAAGTGGTGAAATGAGGAGCAAAGAGGTGGAAGAATAAACTGAACAGAGGGAAGGAGTGTGCAGGAAGATGTAGGAAAGAACCATAGCTATCCATTTCTTCAAGAATAAAACATGAACAGATATGCACAAATGTACCTTAATTTGGAGTGTCACCTCCAGAGAGAAGATTGAGCACAACACAATCTGTTGTATTAGAAATTAGACGGAATTGTGTCTCATGAAGACACATGTGTGAAATGGAGAGCTATGTATTGGCCAATTTTTTTTTTTTTTTGGGAAAGGGGTTCCCCATTTTTTTTTTTTTTGAAAGTGAAAGGAATGTTGGGGAGTGGATGTAGGGATGTCTGGGTGAGGTAAGTTGGGCAGGTGAGGAAGAAATGCTTGTCTTGACAGACAAGACAAACAAGACAAGAGACAGGGACAGTGAAGGACTTAAGAGGTGGGTGAACAACATGGCAGGGGAGAGGGTGAGAAATCCTGGTCCCATGCATGTCAAGGCAGTTGACAGTGAGAATCTAGTTCTCAACCAGTGGACTGTCATCACTGTCACCTCACTGCACAACTGTTTGTAGTACCCAAAGTCTGCATTTCCTATCAGTGCTCTGCATGAGTATGAAGAGCAGGCACTCCATCTAGCATAGGCATGCACCCAAAGTGTAGTGGACCATCCTATGTACCATCCCTGGCAGTTCCCATCAGGTGATAAACCCAGCACCACCACCACTTCTCCAGGAGGGAGCCACAGGCCTATCCTTTGGGGTAGAACTATATGAAAGGCCAAGTAGTGCAGGGAAGCAGAAGACGTGCTGGGCAATGGTGCTGTAGCCTGTGGAGTGGGGACAGATGGATCCCATGGGATAGGCCTATCCTGCTGTGCTGTGGGAAAAACAAAAAAAAAATAATAAAGTAAAAAAAAAGGAGAGAACAAGGTTGGGGTGAGAGAAAAATAAAGGCAGAACATTAGTAACTTCATATGTGACATGCAAAGCATTGATACAATTACTTAACTCTATTCTGTTATCTTTACTTTTAATAGTACAAACTCTTAACATGTTTCTTCATTACTTTTAAGACTACCCAGTTCATAACAGAGGCACACCATAGTACAGATTGCAGCCACCAATCTTTGATGTGTGCATATATTGCACCTATGCATATTATAGTTATACTGATTATAGCAGGCCATTTGTGCCACTGCTATAGAGGCCTGAAGTTACATTCCAGTGATGAAAACAGTATGGTATATTTGCAAAGTGTACTTTCTGAACTCTGAAACAATGACTACTCTCAAATACTGTACTGCTATTTTATCCTATAGACTACTGCATGCATACTTTCCTTTCACAGTTTAGAGATGTATGCTCACTTCTACTTGACAATATGGCACCATTGCTTTGTGCTACAGACTAAGGTATGCACAGCTTCTTTTACAGTTGAGATATGCATGCTCAATATGATACAACTCTACTAAATACCAACTAAGTAGTCCTTAACTTTTAATCCTACTAAGTTATTACACAAATTATTATTAAAATACTATTTAGACAGTATTGTTCTGATGCATACATTACCACATGCTTTTTGCATCCTTAACAAACATGCGTTTTCCTACCTATTTTATGTCTCTCACCTACTGAGAGAGTGCACATTTTGGTTTTTCAACTTTTGAAAATGTTGAGCATCGCTTACCATCGAGCAAACACAGTAGGAGAGGGTGTACACTGCTAGGCACCATGTTTATAAGATGTTAAGCAATGCACAAAAGTGGCAGGCACTGCAATTTTAAGATTATTAGGTATACAGGCACTTGTGTAAATGTGCTAGTCAAGTAAATCATGTCCATGGTTCTCCAGAGAAGGCTGAGAAAACAATTCTGCATGTTGCACTTCATTGCTATAATCTGCAATCTCGCAACAGTAAAACAAAATTTGCACACACTGTACTAGACAGAGGACCATCTGCACTCCATACTTACACTTAACACCTGCTGCCACAGGATTAGTGACATGATATGCCGTATCTTAGTAATTATTTTAAAGTCCTTGCTGTTAATTGTAAAGCAACACCACCTATTGTGGTTGAGAGATACCCAGCATTATTAATTGAATGCATCCAGTTTCATGTTTGTGGCTGTCTGGGTCCTGTCTACAACCTGGGTGGTCCATTCCTCCAGTTTGTGAGCTGCTGTGCTTCATGCAAACCAAGTGAGCACAGCTAAACATGTTTATGGCAGGTGGCGCATCGCACAAACTATGGCCTAAAAAAAAAAGAAAAAAAAAATATAACAAATGGGAGATTATCCAGAATTTTGCAGAATGTCCAAAGGTTTGCATAATTTTTTATCTGTTCCTTGTAAAATATGTGGTTTATTTGGACATCACTGAAGATTAAAGTCAATACATAATGACATACATTTCAGTTTTGTACTGCATATCCTTCAGAACATGCATGCTAACAGAAATCCTATTATTATTCGACCTTCTTTCTACAGTTATCAGTCCAATATAGTAAATCTGTACTTATTTTTGGCCCTTTGTCACCTATTAGTTTGGTGCTTGTCTGGATTTCTTGCACTGAAAGGTTGGGTGGTACAATCCAAATTCTTAGTCTACAGGTTTCCTGGCTAGCAACACTGGTGTGAGCTGTGAAACCTTGCTTATGTGTGCCATGCATCATTAATATTCATGGTGCAATGCCACGAGATGAGCAGTATTGGATACATGAAAATACTCTTCATAGCATCTATGCAGAACCTACATGGAGTGTATTGAATCCCACAGGTTATTTTCAAATGACCATTTGGCCCTAGAGGGTGATTTGCACTGATTGTCAGTTGCCCATATAATTCATGTCAGAAGTACACATTCCTGGTTTCCTAGTCTCCTTTAATGCTTGTTCAATCACTTAAAATGTGAACATTCTGAAGTTGCCACAAGTCTTTGTATGCCTGTATAATGCATCATTTTCCTACTGTAACTGCACTCTATGGTGGTATTCATAAACATAATGTGACTGCTCCGTGTATATCTTGCCAGCATAGAAGCTGTTACATCTGTTGCATTTTAAAATGTGAACTACCCCTTTCAAAATCCATTGCCAGATATCCTGTCCAGAAGTTTTACATTTATTTATTTATTTATTTATTTACTTACTTACTTACTTACTTATTTATTTATGTTTTGTTTTTGCCAGGTAAGTGAACTAATCAAATAACACGCATGAAATCAAGACACAAAAATGTACCAAAAACAAAGCCAGCCGATTAACCGTATATGCAATATTCATAGTTGTAAATTTTATATATATGCAACATTTGCAGTTGTATGCAAATATGGACTGCATAGCAAATGTGTTCAGTTATGCAGGTGCAGGTAATATACTGTTGCATTGTTTAACTAGTTCAGACATATTTATATTATTTACAGTTGGTACATAGTATTTATAACACATATGTACAATTGATGTAGATGAATCCTGGACAGGACCCACCTTAATGTGTCTGTAGTGCTTTCAGCCTTCACACAGATATAACCCTTTCCTTCTAATATTGAACTTGTTGCTACAATGAGGTATAACAAATAACATCTTAAAGTTATGGTTCTTTTTATGAAAAAAAGCAATAATAATACTAATAAATAAATATATAAATAAAATAAAGCTGTGACAAGTTTCATCTGACATGGTCAAATTGCCATTTTCCAAATGTTCCACTTATTTGTTATGATTTTCATAAATCTTCTGAATATATGGAATGTGTTAAACCAAAGACAAATTTGAAGTTGACATTATTTTCATGACAAACTTCCATAGAGTTGACTGAACTGGGAATTACAAGAAGAGCTCTGTATTTATCCTGCCTGTCTCATGTACTTCTTATCCTGTCAGGTCAGTCATTTCCTTCCTTCCTCTGACCTCTTGTCAAAAATATATCCCTTAAAATGGCATAATTATCTTAAACGTGTTCTTTATTAGATGTCTGCATAGACAGCTTAACAAGCCGACTTTCTTCAGTATTATTTTTCATGAACTGTAGACAACATTTGGAGAAAAACAACTATGAATTCACAAAGTTTGTTTTCTAATAGCATTTAACTGAAAATACTTTGAAACCTGTAGGTTTCAGTTTTGCATTTGATTTAACATATTCCATTGATTAATAAACTTTAAGAAAATTATAAAGAATTAGAGGATCATTTTTGGAAATGATGATTTGATGAAGGCAGTTGGAACAGGTCCAAAGTTGTAAGCACTAAGAATGGTGAATGCTTCATTTTGCTTAGGAAAACTATGTCTCATAGCCTTGGGATTCTAATTTTCATTTTAGAAATTTCCTGACATTATTAACCCTAGTCTTGGTTAAAAAAATCAATGAAGCTCTATGTCAGATATATCTCTGTCTATCTATCTATGGGATACATACAGAATTCAGGTGGCTGAGTGGGATAAAAAGCTTGTACAGTTGATGAAAATCATCTCATCTCACATTACCGTATTTTTTCTGTGCAAAATCACAGAACAGAGGCAATCAGGAAATACACCGTTTCCCCACTATAGCTCAATCAAGGAGCTGGTATAAATACTTAGGAAAAGCGGTTGTGGGTGCAGATTGAATTTGTCCTCCTGCAAAAAAGAAGGGTTTTATGTTTTTTTTTTTTTTTTTTCAGTTCCTTTAGTTTGAAGTAGTTATACACTTTTGTATATACATAGAGAGACAGAGACTTATATATATATATATATATATATATATATATATAGAGAGAGAGAGAGAGAGAGAGAGAGACAACAATTCAACTTTAACTAATTTCATTAAGAAAATGTAGCTATCAGTCATCACTCTATTACTCACTATGCAATTGGAAATCTTTTAACCTCCCAACAGTACCTGTGCTATCACCCATTTGAAGGTTTACTTTTGTTCGATACCTCCACTTCATACTTTTCCCTTATTTCACATCTTCTCCTCTATTGATTGGGCCTACCTTTTTCTTACATGCCCTACTATTTGCAGCTCCTTTCCCACTGCTTGTTTCAGGTATTCACTTTTCTTCCCTCTTTCAGTAGTTGGTTTCATCCTTTGTAAATCATAAACTGCCATAAATAACTGTACTTCTTAAGTAACTATATCACCTGTTTTTTTTAATATCTAAAACTAACAAAAAGCCCAAGTTTTATTTTATTATATCTATGTCGGTTTTGTTTACTCAGTTTGGTAGGGGTCTGGAGAGAAAAATTCAACAGACTGCAAACATTTTAAAAGAGATATTCAGTACTATATATGAACAAAATTTAAATACTATACATTAAACAACTACACATATATTTGCTAATTAGATTACATTCATAAGGAAATAGAGGCAATAACTACAATATAAAAGATATGCTTGCATTTGCATCTGGTGATGTTGAAGACTTGAGCATTTGAAGATGTGTATTAGTAGATATAGACAGATAACAGATCATATGATGAGTGCTTCAAAATTCAAGGAAACAGAAGGGAGAGAAGAAACTACTTAGGGCAGAAAATGTTAACATCATAGCAAAGAAGTGAGGTATAAAGTTGGTTCAGAGAAAATTAAACATATGGCAATCGCAGGTTTATATTAGAGGTATAGAGGTGAAAATTGAATAGGATCACAAAATAATGTATTTAGCTAGGAGATTCTGCTATAGTTATTCATGTGTTTGTGAGAATGGTAGTGGGGGATAGGATTCTGAATGAAGAGAAATAGATGATATAGCATGTTGAAGATAACTATGTCATTTATCCTGGAGAAGTACAGGGGCAGATTCATTGATTTGATAATTTCATAAGTGATTGTTGGCTGATAACTCTAGGGAACCTTTTTAGCTTAGCCATACTTCCTATGCTGAAGATTAAATCTTGTGTCTGTGAGGTACACATTTTAACTATTATACCAGGAACCAACTCTCCATTTGAGTGAGAATCAAACCCAGTGCCTTGGGCCTGCCAGGTAAATACCTTAACAAATAAGTCAGAACCTATCCACAAAATGTATGAAGTTTTAGTTGCATTTTAAATAAGTTTGCATTCTGAATGGATTTTGGTGATAGTGGGATGTGGCTCCATAGTTTAGCTGCACTACATGAATTTTGACAGTCACCTACAGTATTAGATGATTTACTTATACAGATAAGTGATTTTCCTCTAGAGTGTAAACTTCTATTGGGAGGAGTAGTGTTGTATTAAGTTGTTACGTGCTGTGCAATTTTCTGGCTTACACAGAAGTCTATGTATTGTAGTTAGATGAGAAAGAGCTAGGTGATGTGGTACCTCTAACCAGTTTAATTCTGTGAGGGCTGGGAAGGGGGATGTTGTATTGTTATAGTTTACTGCAAATGTGGCTAGTGGCTATTTTATTATAGCACTGATCAAGACTAGACAGCTGCAAGACGACGTTTAGTGAAGATTGGGGCAGCATTGAGGAGAGATGTGTGTAAGAAGCTAGTGGCTATAGATCTTTTGGATACGTCAGTGAGCTAGGTTTTTACTGTGTATAATGTACCTAACTTTTGATGAGCTTTTTTAATCACATGTGATACATGGTGGTCAAATTTCAACTGGTTATCTATGATGACACTCAATTTTGTGTGGTGCACTTGTTACATCATGGTGTTATTGGCATAGACAATAGTGAACGGTAGCATTGTGGTAGACATGTGCTTTGGGGCAAAGAGCAATAATTTAGTTTTAATGGATTTAGATGCAGTTGTGAATTATTTAGCCATGTTTCAGTTCATAAGAAGGATGGTTGCCTTAGGCCTTGGAGTTTACAGAGAGATTTGGCTGAGTAGATTAGGTGTGAATCATCAATGTAATAAACTATGGTGGCCTATTTGTGTAGCTGTGTAGAGGTTATTGATGAATATGTTGAAAAATATGGGGTCTAGCATAGATCCTTATGGGCACCTATAGTTATTGACAAGACGGTAGAGGTATTGTTTTTCCATTTTACTGTTAGTACTCTGTTCATGGGGTTGCTATGAAACCACTGCCGTGAAGAATTGGTGAGTCAGAAGGATGAGAGTTAATTTAAGAGTTTCTGGTGGGAGACAGTATCAAAAGTTTTTGTATGTCTAAGGTGATGGTGGGAACTAGGCTTCCAGCATTGCTATGGATTTTGAAAATATTAGCAAAGCTCATTAAAGCAGTAGTTATGCTGTTATCAGAACAGAAGCTGTGTTGGGTTGAAGCCAGAAGCTGGCTATCTGTTACGTAGTTGAAGGGAAAATTATGAATGCATTTTTTCTAATATTTTTGAAAGGGGAGGTATCATGTCTTTTGGTCTATACTTTGTAAGTTTTGTATTAATTACACTCTTATGCAGCTGAATAGCGAATGATTTGTTTTCCCCAGCAAGGTGACTTTGTTTTCAGATATGGATCAATTTATCAGAACTTAAACAGGATAAGCAATAGTGTCAGGTGCTGTTTTAAGATATTTACCATTAAGATTGTCAGGAGAAGTTGCACTAGGCTTTATTTTTTTATGTATTTTTTTATGTTATTTTTCTAACTGGTTGGAAGGAGAAATTTTGAAGGATGTTATTTAACTGAGTATGGATTAAAGAGCTTGATGAGACACCTGGTTGGTTAAAGACTGCACTGTTTGTATAAACTGAGTACTGAATTGGACAGCTATGGTTTCATTTTGATTTTGTGTTTCTGGCATTGGCTGTGTAGCTTTTCCTGGATTTAACAGTTTATTGACTGAGGCCCAGAACAGTTTTGGATTATGAGTGGGGATGTTTTGATTTGTTGAGTAATAGGTTTCTTTATCTTTGATGATAAGTTGTTTTATATTTAGGTTTTCAGTTGTTTATATCCTAGTATAGTAATATATGTTTTATTTTTGGACCAGAACTTCCATGCTTTGTCTCTGTGTTTCTTAAGTTATTTAGTTGCTAAGAATAGCCTTGAGGAAGGGATAGTTTTGACTCATTTTATTCTGTGTGTTTGTGTGTGTGTGTGTGGGGGGGGGGGGGGGTTGCATGGTTTTTAGAACACACAGGAAGATTTTGTCAACCTCATAGAAATCTATGGGGAGAGATCTTACTGACTTCCAAGTAAATAAATGTACTGCAGTGTATTAATAAAAATGTCTTCACGAAAAGTAGTGTTTTCTCACCATGCTATAATAATGTGTTTTAGGTGGTTGTTTTGGTGTGCAGTGGTGTATTTTGGTAAGTGATCACTTAGGCTGTCTGTCAGAGTTCAATGGGATGATACTTTATTTGGAGAAGATGTTAGAATTCAATTGAGTATTGACAGGAGATGGTTTCTTCTACCTGGATGATGCAGTTATATGTTGGGTGAACCTGCACAGATGTTTATTACTGGTTGGATTTTCAGACTGTATGCTTTTCCAATCTATATAGACATCACCCAATATTATGGTTTTGTGAGGAATTCTTCAATAGGCCCAGCAGAAAATATCTTCCACTGTTTTAGTATTATTACCTGGGGGTATATGTATGTAACCATTATTACAATTGTCTTGTGAATGTTTAGTATAGTCAGTAGGATTTCTTAGTTACAAAATGTTGTCAGAGTATGAAGGAAAATAAAGAAATTTACTTTGATTTTTTTTTAAGAAAATAGCAACACCACCAACTTTATTGTTGGCTGTGTCAAATCTAATAATTGGCCTGGCAAAGCAATTTTTATTTCAGTTTTGCTTGTCAAAGAAAATCTGTCACTGAGGTTCAAAAACATCCACACACTGTAGGAGAATACCTTATTTATCATCATTTATATATAGATCTGTACACATACCTTAGTGAAATGTTTCCTTGCATGTTATTTTACCTTATATTTGTTGTGCTTTAAAATAAATAAGATTATAAAGTTAGGTAATTCATTTTACAAACTGTCATAGCCCACCCTTACCTGTTTCCAGTACATGCTGTTTTAGGACAGGAACGCAACACATTCCACTTTCAATGTGACTAATCTTCTCACTTTCTTTGCTGTCCTAAAATTTCATTTTTAACAAGCCAATCAAACATTCCTAGTATAGTATCAGAAATCTGGACTTCTGTCTTTTCACTTCTTCTCCATAATACATTGCATTAGATTAGGGTCTCTCCCCTACTTAAATGATCTTAAATTATATATTATTCCCTTTCTTTCCATGTTGTATTATTCAAGTTGCATCACATGTGAGCCTCTAGCCACTTTAAAATTCATAGGTTCATAGGTTGGTACTAGGCTATCAGCCCTAGGGCCTATACAAGCCTAGCCATAACAATTCCCTGGCTATTTCTTCCCACATTATTTACTTTCCTGGACCCCTGTCTAGCAGGGCGACTGACGTGATCCCTGGGGTGAATTTCCTTTCTCCCATCCAAATGTCAAGGTTCCTCTTGAAGAGGTCCAAAGAGGCACTCTGCTTGACATGTATGGGCAATCTATTCCAGAGTCTGGGGAGTCTCTGGGTCAGGAACCTATCCCTCCAGCATGTTTTGTTTATTGTGATGACAAGGTTTAGATCCCTGGAGCATGTAGCTCTGAGGGATTGGGATTTCTTTAAGTGTAGCATGTCCAACAGCTCTGGGTTTGACATGGCCTTGTATGTTAAGCAGAGATCGCCTCTGAGTAGACAATATGTGACAGAGTATAGCTGGAGTTTTTAAGGCAGTCAGCGTAGGGCATCTGCTTTAGGCCTGTGATTCTTTTAGTGAGGTATTTCTGAGGCCTTTCCAGTTGTTGCAGATGTCTTGAGAGGTACATACCAAATGGGGTGTTGTATTCTATAATGGGTCTAATGAGGGATGAGTACAGTGGGACAATGACCTCCTTTTTTCTGGATGAAAAGCCCTTCGTGATGAGGTGTGCCACATAGAAGGATTTCCTGACTGTTGTGGCAATGTGGTTATTGAAGGTGAGACCACTGTCCACCTGTGTCCCTAAGTCTCTTATCACACTTTCTGTGTTTAGTGTACTGCCACCTATATGGTAATTCATGGATACATGTTTTATCCCAAAGGGGATAACAATACATTTCTTGGCATTGAGCTTGAGCCCATGGCTCTGGCACCAAGCATCTGTTTCTGTAAGGCCCTTTTGTAGAGTATCCACATCATTTGGGATTCAATAATGGCTCCCAGTTTGCAGTCATCTGCAAACTTTGTTAGCCAGAGTCCCTTAGTGTTGACCTGTACTTCAGAGAAGTAGATGCCAAACAAGAGCGGCCCCAGGACTGAACCCTGAGGTACTCCACTTGTCACATGTCTGGAGCTGGATTTGGAGTCGGCTACTTTTACAGTGTGGGTTCTATCAGTAAGCCATTTAGCAACCTATTGGGTGACACAGAGATTAATACCCAACTTAGTAAGTTTATCTATGATTCCAGAGTGGGGGATGGTGTCAAAGGCCTTGGCAAGGTCTAGATAGGCTTTGTGGACCACCTTACCCTTGTCCATGGCTCTGGAGACTGATTCAAAGAAGTCAATCAGGTTCAGGAGACAAGATCGGCCCTTCACAAACCCAAACTGGGTGGGGTCCAGTGTTTGAAGGTTGCCAATGTCTTTGTTTATAAGTTCCATGATAATACGCTCCATGGCCTTGCAGATAAGGCTTGTCAGACTGATGGGACGGTAGTTTCTGGGATCCAAGGTGGATCCCCACTTGTGGATTGGGATAACTGTAGCTCTGCACCACTCAGTGGGCACGAAACCTGAGGTGAGGCTATGATTAAACATGACACTTAGGTGAGGTGCCAGTTCATATTGTAGTTCATGTAGTACACAGCCCGGGATGTCATCTGGTCCCATGGATGCTGTATT
>NC_056728.1:1478940229-1479080229 GCF_019279795.1 Protopterus annectens | reverse complement strand
GAATGCTGTTATTGTCACAAAGTTAGTTTCTTACACACATATATATATATATATATATATATATATATATATATATATATATAGAGAGAGAGAGAGAGAGAGATAGATATAGATAGATGGAAATTTCTATGTGACTAATGCAAGGAGGTTACAAAAATATGGACCATTGATCTAGAGGTTAGTTGGTGATTTATCTTTTCTTTTGTCATTGAGAAGTACATAAAAGTCATATATAGATATATATATTTTTTATATATTTTTAATTATGTCTTCTTGTTTATTATTTACATTTTAAATTGGGGTTCTTTAACATTTAATCTGCATGTCTTAAAATTACGACTTTTTAAGTTGTTTTTTAGTATTTAATTAATATAAATATATGAACCTCCTATTTAGTTTGATGGTTTTAATTAACTGACTTTCTGGTTGTGACATCAACTGTGACGTTTTACATGTAATTTCCTGCTGTTCTATTTAAACTGTTAGATTTACGTTTTGCACAAGATTAAAAAGCATTTCCTCTGAGGAAGCTGCGTATTTCAGTGGCGAAAACGCTTTTTTATATAAAATAAATCCAGCGTTAAGGACTGTTTTTTCGTGGTCTGTTGGACTTTTTGGGACACTCATTTCATTATTTATCTTTTCTTGCTACAATGCTTTCCTAAGATATATCTGTTGTACCAATACAGGAATGCTAAGTAAAAATTATTATTTTGAGATATGCAATTAGTTAGACAAGAGACAAATTATATAATCTTGAGCTTAAAGTTGAAGATATGAAATGCAACTTGAACACAGCTCTGGTACTTTACCTACACAGGTTAAAACATGTTGTAGTGTGAAAGGATCATTTTTTACATAGAATTAGAACTAATAATTTTTCTACGATTGCACTGAGAGTTTAATCATTTCCCAGTTACACATGGTTCTGTAGATCAATGCAGATCTCACTGAATCACTTCCTTCTTCTCTGAAGTTGGCCTGGTGGACTATAAGTATAAAATATCATCTTTTGTTGCATTTTAATTTATGCATGTATAACAATAACTTTATATTACTTTATAGAAAAGGCATTTGGTATGTTTTTTCAGCACTGTAACCACTGGCTTTTGGTGTAATTATAATGATTTTAGAATTTAAAAAATGGTCCATATCTGCTAAGGATCAGTTGTTAAAGGGAAAATCATCAATTATAACAGCTCATTAAAGTTAATAAGCATTTGCCTGAAAGCTAATGATATTTTTTAAAATTTAGATGTTACATACCTAGTAGGTTTTGGCACAAATATTTCTATAGTTTTAAAATATTTGAAAATATTTCTGTTGTTATAAAAACAGCCTACTAGACCGAGATTACAATGTAATCAAACATTTCTGTCAGAATTATCAAATTTCATGCTCCTGCAAATCTTATGAAGTTTTATTGCTCAACCACATTTCACTGAGTTGTGTCATACTCCATAATTTGATCGCTGACATTCACAATGATGTCAGTTTTCTAGGCAATTTCTGACCAAATGGATTTGTCTTCAGCGATGGTGCATAAGCTGCTTTAAAGTTTGATGTAAGTAGCAGTCTGTTATCATAAAGAGGGGACTGAATTTCTTCTTTCAAGGGTTTGGTTTTGTGCATGAAGATACAGTGGCAATAATCATTTTAACAAATTATCCGTTCAGTCAGTTGGCTTTGAACAGTTTGTCACACTGAGAAATACAGAAATCAGCTGTACCACAACTCTGTTTCAAAAATTACAATATCTCTCCCTGAATCCCCAGAGCTACCACAGACATTTTTGTCTTATTTATATTACGTTTAATTTCTCTGACTCTGATATCATGGACATGGTGTGCCAAAAATGCATTCCCTATATACTTCTTCCTATTTATTGAATTTCCATCTGTTTCAATTCACACCCTTTTCTACAATAATTTATATATCCTCCCTGTTCTGGTAAGAGCTTGTCTTTAAAATTTTATAAAAGCAATTGGCATTGCAGTTGTATAGAACATGTCTGCATCAAACCAGTGCTGTTATGAGACACAGTAGATGATGACCTGTGGTAAAAGAATAAGAATTTTTGTCTGGATTCAAAATCCATGCAGGATACAAGATGAGCTGCACCCACCCAATCTGCATTTTTTTTTAATTTAAGTCTAATGCATTTGCAAACATAACTTTGACAGACATAGAATGAATGCTGAAGGTTAATGGTTCACTATTCCAAGAACATCAGGTCATTATAAGATGAGATGGCTTCAGATATTAATAAAGAATTATAAAGTTGAGAGTTCTATATTTTTAAGGTACTAATATACAGTTATGAAGCACTTTTTATTTTATAGATGCCTGTAAAAAATGTATTTATTTATTCATTCTAACTTGTATTAACTTATCGTTTTTCATTACTTGGATAGGCTGACTGGGCTATGAGATCCCAATTTCAGCAGAAGCCTGGATAGAAAAGCTTCACTTGCAAAGTAGTTTTATACAATACACAAAAAGATAAAGCTTTAAGTTGCAATATGAACTTACAATAAAAACAGACTTTTATACTAGGAACAAAATCTACATTCAGTAAAATATTGTCATCATATATTAGTACATGACAAATCACATTACAAAATGATGTTTAAAATGGAATTTACAATTTTACTTTTATGAGTAGGAGAATTTATTTATTTATTTTATTTTATTTTACATTTGTTGACCGAGTATGTCCGGTAGTACTGACCTGAAGAGACATTTTTCAGTGGAGGCCAGGGTAAAAGAGCTCCATGTATTACACAGTTATACATAACGAAAGCAATTAATAACAAATGATAATACATAATTCAAACAATACATCAACAAAAAATGTTCAAAAGTATGTTCAGTGAGAATAAGATGTATTAACTTAGGACCTTACATAGTGCATTAAAGATAGTGTTAGAAGTTATAGTTAGACAGTACATGTATTATTAAATGAACACACAGAGGTGTTAGCAGATTAGGTTAAGAAGTACAGTTTTGGGATTAGTTTAGGAGAAGGACAGAGTGTGGGTGTGAGAGGGAAAATAGAAAGCAGGGGATTGGTTTTCTATTAGATGGGGAAATAGTTTAGGGAGGATGAGTGCAGTGGCAAGTCCAGTGACATTTTAGATACTCTTTGGTGGCACTCTTAAATTGTTTAGGATGTGTGATGGTTCTGATGTCAACTGGGAGTTTATTCCGAGCAATAGAAGGGTGGTAGCTATATGTGTTGCATCCAGATTTGGCCTTGGGTTTGTAGACATGCAGTAAGTGTTGGGTAGAGCTCTGAAGGGATCTAGATGGAGAATAGTGGGAGATGAGGGAGGATAGATCTGAACAGTAGGAGGGCTGGAATAGGATAGAGTGGATGTCTGGAGCTAAGATAGGAGAAGCAGGTGGGGTAGTTTGAGCCAGTTTAGGTGTTTTAGAAAGAGACAGTGATGGGATTTGTAAGGGTGTTGGGCAGCAAGTCTAGCTTCCTTGTTGTAAGTAGACTCTAGTTTCGTCAGTAGAGAGGAGTTGAGATTTGTGAGAATTTGGGAGCTATACATAACAGTAGGTAGGAGGTGAGCATGAGAGTGAGTAATCTTGGCTTTAGTAGTCAGAAACTTCTTGTTTCTGTACATGAACCCTAATATCTGTTGGGTTTCTTTGATACAACTATTTACATGTAAGCCAGATTTAAGTTGATCGTTGATGGTGACGCCAAGGAGTTTTGTGCTGGATTCCACTTCGGTGGGAGTGTTATTAAGTAACAGTATGGAAAATGAGGATTTAATTTAGTTAACATTTTTAGGGAGAAAGAGTAACAGTTTAGTTTTTTAGGGTTGAGAATGAGCTGGTTATTGGTGAGCCATGTTTCAAATGAGCTAAAGGATTTCTGGTAGCTGATTAGGGCTCAGAGGGAGAGTTGGCAATGGTGATGACTGTAGAGTCATCAGCATATTAAACTAGGGAAGACTGAGGGACAAGAAGTATTGAGTAGATTAGTAACAATATTGAAAAGTAGTGGCCCAGGAATAGAGCCTTAGGGAACAGCCATTTTAATTGGCAGAGGAGGGGATAGTGCAGATTGGCATCTCACTGATTGCAGCCTGTCAGTGAGGTGGTTGGAGAACCATCAACAGTATCAGAGGAGAAGTTAAGGTTAGACAGTTTATCCAGCAGATGAGAGTAAGACACCATGTCAAAAGCCTTTGAGAGGTCCAAGAATAGGCAAGAGATAAGTTTGTGGTCATCTTTGGCTAGAGAAATTATGTTAAGGAAGGATAATAGGGCTGTGATAGCGCTATGTTTAACTCAGAAGCCATGCTGAGTGGGTGTGAGGTTTTCCTGTATTAGATATTGCATGACTTGTTTGTGTACACATTTTTCCAGAACTTGTGGGAGGAGAGGACGATAGGTCTTAAATTGGTGACATATTTTGAGTTACCTCCTTTTTGTATAGGTAGTGTGTAGAATTGTTACCATATAGAAGGAACTTTTCATTAAGAGATGGAGTGATTGATTAGGATAGAGGCAGGGAGAGCAAGAGAGTCAGCTGCTTTCTGAAGGAAATATGAGGGAATGTCATTAGCTGATACTGAGCATGGTTTTAGCTTGGAGAGTAAAGATTTCATATAGTTGGCAGAAACCGGTTTAAAGGAAACGTATGAGCAGAGTTAGTAGTTAGAGCAGTATTACAGGAGTTTGGATTAGGGTTGAGTTGCTTAGATAATGATTCCATAAAATAGGTATTAAAGGTGTTGGCTTTTTCTTCAGGTGTTCTGTCTGGACAGGGACTGGGGAAGTCTGGATTACCAGGGTGTAGTATTTGGTTTATAGTAATTCCAGAATTTTTTGGATCTTATTTTAATGCTGTTGGAGGGTTGTAATAGAAGTCTTTTTTGTCTTGATTAATGACTTTTTTGTCTGATTTCTGAGTTCTTTATATCTCTGCAGGTCTGCAGGGAGCTTAGTTTGGGTCCATTTCTTCCCGGACCTGTCTCTAGCTTTCATTAGGGTGTGAGTAGTTTTTGATAGCCATGGAGATATGTTAGATTTTATATGTACTTTATGGAGAGGAGCAAGTCAGTTTAGGATGCTAAGGAAGGAGGAACTGAAAGTTTGGAATGCTTCATCAAGTGGGAGCTTGGAGACGATTTTCCAGTTTACTCTAGAGAGGAGGGTTTTAAAAGTTTCTTGGTGGAAGTTAGATAGTTTGCGACAATTAATAAATCTGTGTGGTTTAGAGAAATGGGGAGTATATCTGAGCACCTTTATTGGGGAGTGATCACTCAGTGTGTTTGGTAGAGTTTCTGGATTATGGTTTTTGGAGGGATTAGAGACGAGGATCCACTCTAAAAATGTGCTAGGTGTGTGTGAGTTATGAGTGTGGATTGGTTGAGTAATTAATTGTGAAAAGCATTACAGATTAATGTGATGTGGAGAGTTAGAATTACTGAGATTTAACCAGTTAATGTTTGCATCCCCAAGAAAGATGGTTTCATTGGGAATGTGATGGGAAAGTATGAGAGAATGGTTTCCAGCAGATGAATGTTATCCCCTGGTGGAATGTAGATGGCTGCTACTGTGATAGTACTGTAGTCGTTGAGTTTAAGGTTAGCAGTAATTCTGCAGGTGCAAATAATGGGATTGGTGATGTGAGTAATATGAGAGAAGAGGTATGGGAGACAACAGTTAAAAGCAGCAAGGAGGTGAGGAATATATGAGTAATATGTATATTTGTTAGCTGATATAGGGACAATGATGTAGTGAAGTTAAAGTTGATGTAGAAGGTAGTGAGTATGAGTTGGAATTCTGATGTTGGGAAAAAATTTGTCACAGCGTGAATTGTCATAGTAGAAGTGGCAATACATGCAAAGGAATAGAAGACTATAGGAAATTCATATTGATAATTTGCTTTGTTAAGATATATAGGGATAACATGGGAGTGTAAGGATCAAGGTATTCTAGTCTGGGTATATGCACGAGTAGAGTCAAGTGGTTTTAAGGTGTTATTTTAGGATTTTTTTTTTTTAATCTGGGCTGGTTGGTATGTTGTCTGATGTTGGTATAGACAGAGTTCCAGACTTTGGAGATATAATTTGTGTACAGTGACAGACCGAAAGAGTTGAGGGTTTTTATTATGGTTAATAGGGACTTATCTGTGGAGCATAGTGATTGTGCAGAGATGTAAGGTTTGCAGTGCAGGGCAATTTTATGATTTGTAGATTATATTATAAACAGCTGGGTGACAGAGAGCAGGTGTGGTACTTCCTGCCAGCCTGTTTTAAGTCTATGTAGTGAAGGGATTTTGCAGAATTGTTAGTGTCAAATTTAACTGGGCATGGTAGTAAAGGTAAGAAATATGCAAAGGCTACTTTTTTATATTCTTAGCTAAAGCTGCTTGCTGTGACATAGGAATCTGACTCTTCTGTCAGTTTTCTTGACAGCTTGTTCATTTTCAGTATCAAAAATAAGGTTGTTATTTATAATGATGCCACATAGCTTTGTGTGGGCACAAGTTCAATAGGAGTGTTTTTTTGATGAAGTATTTGATAGTTAATTCTTACTGGATGCAGATTATAGTGTGAAAAGCAACAGCTTGGTTATAGTAGCATTCAGCTGGAGGTGAACATTGTTGACCCAGGTTTCTGTAGAAGAAAAAGTATTTTGGGTCTTTTCCTGAAGCTCTTGAATGGACTTAGCTGTGGTCATCAGTGTAGCATTATCACCAGAGTGAATGACAGTTGTGTCATTAATAGCAGTGTAGAGGACATTAATAAAAATGTTAAAGTATCAAACACCTTAGATAATTCAAGGGACAGTGGTGAATCAAAGTTTTCAGAGACCCTGTGTAGGTTAACATGATAGGTGAAATTAAGAACAGCTGTGGAATTGCTGAGGTGTTGCCTCAATCCATGCTGGATGGAGAAAAAGCAGATGTTATCTATTAAGTGTTTGAGAGGCTAAGACTGTATACACCTTTTAAGGAATTTAGATTGTGGAAAAAAATGGCTATAGGGTGGTAATTTCAGCATTCAGTGGAGTCTTCTTCTACTTAAAGGAGTAATTAGTCAATTTTTCCCAAATAATGGATACATAGTTTTCTTGGATAGATCTAGTTATAATGTTAGAGACATGGCATGCTAAAGAGTTAGCAGCCATGCTTGTATATTCTGAGGGAATATTAAGCACAGTGAGTACAGTGTGTTTTAGCTTATGAAGTATTTTGTGATGGTAGTGAAGGGAATGAGGTTTATGTGGAAGATAGGGATTTTAGACAGTTTTTCTGTGGGGACAGATGGTTGTTTATGAGAAAAGAGATTGAACGTATAATGTTCGAATTGAGTTGACTAGACATAGATTTGATATGTTAAGCAGTACTAGGATTTGGTTGGACTGCTCAGTCAAAGGGTTTTCAGTGTGGGTATTCTGGATTGAAGTGTTGTATGTTTTTTTATCAGAACCATTTGACATTTTGCTGCAGTTGTGGAGATTTCTTAAGTTTAAAGATTTGTTTGTGTTCTGTTATGAATTCAAAATTTCCAGGCTTTATCTATGGCTCTCATAAGATCTTTAGTTGTTTCTCTGAGCCAAGAAGTGGGGATAAATTTAGCCCTTGTGTCTGGTTGGGGCTAATTGGTTTAATGTAGTAAGAAAATTGTTATTAAAGAATGCAACTGCTTCATCTAGAGTGAGAATGTTTAGTAGATTTAAGTTGCAAGCTTTCAGTGTTTCGAATAATGCACCTTTGTTAAACTAAGTAAAGTTGTGGACTACGTTATAGTAGTGGTCTTTTTTTCAGGGGAGAGTTGGCAATCTTTAGAGAAGAATTAGAAGATGGTCACTCATAGAATTAGTGGGGGGGTATAATTTTATGTGGGTTAGATGTGAGAGTTTAGTCTAGAATAAAAGGTCTATTAGAGTGTTTGCTGTATTTGGTTGGAGACGTCACATGATGTCTGATTTATGACAGAGGTGGGGTTAGAAGTGTAAATAGCTTGCCAATTATATTCTACATCATCTAGGATGATGGGTTTTGAGATGATATAGGTAGATAACCTAGACAGAAATTCCTCTAAAGCTGAGTTGTTGTTACCTTGGGGGGATGCAGAGAGTAATGAGACACGTATGTTTGTGATCACTGATTTTGAAAAGGTAAAGGAGTACTTCAGCATGGCTGAAGCCAGATGGGCATAATGGGCATGGCAAGAGTACCAGTGAGTTATTGTACAGAAATGCTATACCACTTGCTTAGTTGTTTGAACTGTCTAGACAGAAGATGTTATAACCTGGTGGAAATATTTCTTAATTCTTGATGTAAGGTTTAGCTGGGTTTTGCTAAAACTAAAGTTTTGGGGGAGTGGAGTGTAACCCAAGAATGCATCTCATGTATTTTGTTGCATATGTTTTGATAGTTCATGTGATAAAAGAGATGTCTGGTAGTATGATGTGCTATTAATTGGGGGGGGGGGTTGGTGATGGGGTGATTTCAGGGGAGAGTATAGGGATGGGAAGAGGGGCCTCTGTTTGGGAGGATATTACTAGAGGCAGTCAATGATTTGGTAAAGGTTGTATAAGGGATGTGATACTTGGGTTTGTTTGTATGTATAACACCAGTGTTTAGTAAGTAGTGGTTATACAGCTAATTGATTTTGTGCAGAAGGGTACAGGAGTGTGGAAATATGTGAAGGGAAGTGCTATGGAGAATGTTGTTTATTTGGGATTAGAGGTCCTTAGTATAGGCATTATGTATACTACAGTATGGCCGATTGTTTGTGTAAGAAGGAGTGGTATGTGGTAAGGTAAGGTAAGACAGAGACAGGAATAACACAGGGAGGAGAATGCTATTGTGCATTACCAAGTAGAAGGAGTTCAGAGAGTGAAGGTAGCATTTGTGAAGGTGCAGTGACTGTATCAGTAGAGCAGTGCAGTACAGATGCACAGATAACTTTTTCAGAGGTCAGAGTCAGATTTTGATGGAGAGAGGGTAGTTAGCGTATAAACCAATTGTGCAGTGGTATAACAGAAAATGTATAATGGTGAAATTTAGGAAAGGGTTTCCATTAGATGTGAAAGTATGAGAGTCAGGGAAACTAGAGTTTTGAGTGTCTCAAGGAATGCAGTACTCGGCAGGGGAGTGGGGTTTGGGTAAGGAATGGAATTAAAGGGAGTTAATACTGTAAAGTGGAGGTTCCTGCTAAGTGTGACAGGAAAAATGATTTGGCAGTGATTTGATTTCATTAAGACTGCAAAAATGGGTCTGTTCTGTCCACCTCATCTGCTATATATATATTTTTTAATTCTGCCCCGTAAGTGCAGCAAAGTTCTAACAATTAGTGCAGTGAACCCTGGCCCACCATCTACCCCTCACTCACCCTACCCTACTGTCTCCATTAATCCTGTCTCTCCTATAAAATACTCCACAAACTCCTCTTCTTTGGTATCATCAATATGAACATTAGAAACATCTATTACATTCTTCCAGAATTCCATTTATGGCTTGCCTTGCATTCACCTGGCAATGCAGTAAGAACGGAGAGGTGACTAAATGATTAAACAAAATATAAAGACATGCTCCAACCAGATTATATTATATTCAGGGCAGTCAGAAAACATAAGAGAGCTGCTAGAGTTACAATGCACAATAAAAATTCTCTGCAGGTCAACCTTTCACCTCAACAACCCCCCTCCCCCATTCAACAAAACTGAAATCCTCATATCTACTTTCAAACTAAATCACCAGAAATCCTTGTACATAAAAGGAGCTTATATCCCACCTAGGAACAATCAAAGTACAGAAGAAGATCTCAGGCATGCAGAGCAATGTTTTGGAGGAGGAATGATGTTTAAGGGATGGCAGGAATTGACTGAGCTATGTAATGTTTAAATGGCAATGACTATATAGAAAATTATATGTAATGTACAACGTTTGCAACTGAAGATATGTCAAAATGGTCTGTTTCCATTTATATAAATGTATGACTGCCTATGCTATAAGTTACATTTCAATAAAGATGTTTTTGTTAAAAGAAAAAAATGCACAGCAGAAGATCTCTTCTGGTTTGGTAGCATAGAACATCTTCCACAAAAAATTTGGTGACTTCAGTATTGGCTGTTTCTCTCGCTCTCTCTCTTTCTCCACTAACAAATGCAGCCATACCATAAATCTACATGAACTAACACAACTGATCACCACTCCCGATCACTTCAGCAATAAAAATAACAATGGTACAACAAAAGACCTGATACTCACTTCTATGCCAGGTAAAACCTCTAATTCCAGGACCCTCACAGACTCCTTAAGTGACCATCTCTCTATATTTGCCATAAGAAAGCAAACAAAAAATCCAGAAACACCATTCATAAAATCACAAATTTCAACAAAGGCACATGCATCTTATACCTAAAGCAATACAACTGGACTAATCTAAACCTCCTACCATTTGACAATGCTGTTATCTCACTTCAGTAATATATATTCCTAAAAATCCTAAATGAAATGGCATGTAAATAGAAAAAAAAAAAAAGAGTTAAATCAAATCCTGCCCCATGGCCATTCAGAAGCACAAAATATCTCATGAAACTTAGAGGTGCTGTCTGGAAAAGGTGTGCCACAAGTCAAATTCATACAAACTCTCAGAAATTCTGAGCTTAAGAACAGACTCAATACCACACAGTCAAAAAACATGTTAAACGAATCTCCAAAATAAAAAACAATTATCAAAATCCCAAATGATTCTGCTTTTCCATAATTCAACATCTAAATCTTAGTCATTCAGCAAAGCCTTTACCTGCACTCAAATCTAATATATCAGATGACATCACTAATGTATTTAACTCTAACTTTATAAAAATCAGTCACTTCCTTACTTAGCACCTCTACACAAAACAATGCCACAAACACATTGCAAACTACATTGCAAACTCTCTGTACAATGTCTCTGCAGCCAGGCCCCACTGCAACAACTATTTAAAGTAAAACCCAAAACCAGACAATCTACTTGATGAATATCTGGAAATGGCAGCAGGGGCTATAACATATGTTGCTTCAATTCTAATAAACCACGCTATCAATGAATATTATGTACCTTTAGAATGGAAAAAATGTACATCATCCACATCCGCAAAGGTGGATGTGCTACTAAATTCACAAAGTATAGACCCACTGCCATCTTCTCCCCTATCAAAAAGTAAAGTGCAATCAGACACAACTTCTACACTTTATGACAAAATGCACTTGCCTCTACTTTACAGCATGTTTTTGCCTCTACTTTACAGCATGTGTTTTTGCCTCTACAACAGTACCGCGTCTGCACTCCTTAACTTCAGTAATATTGTTAACATAAAGATAAATTACTGTAAACGTATATCTGCTCTCTTTCTTGATCAATCCAAATCTTTCAACACTATGTCCCACCTTATATTCTTATAAAAATTCTACAGTCTAGGTGTTAACAAACTCTTCTCTATTCTCTATTTCTTGTTCACCCTCTAACATACATCAGACAGTAAAATGGCTCACTGACATCTTATCCTTTCTCCTTGCTGCAAGTGGGGTTCCACAAGGATCTATAATGGAACCTATCCTGGCCAGCATCTTTGTTAATGACCTTCATCTGCTCAGAAAGAATGCTACCTTTGTAGAGCACGCAGAATTCTACTATCATCTGCTCACTTTGATTCCCTAAATAGACTGACCAAGAATTGTTTCTCTACTACAGAAAACTGTTTGACTAATTCCAAGGTATTTTTAAACTGTAACAAAGCAAACTTAATTCTTTTCACTCCCAAACACCTCAAAACAGAGAAAGCATCCTTCAGTATCACCTCTTCTAAGAAAACCTAAATAGAACTTGTCAAACAAACAAAACATCAGATATAGTGAAAAAATATGTAACTCATAGTAACAGATCTTGTTAGAAATAAAATGCAAACCAGCCCTATGCTATTTTAAAATAGTACATGATGAAAGACGCAGGATGACGGGGTTTTTTTTGTACATTGATGATATATTGCAGAAATAAATAGATGTTTGGGTTTGATATCTGTTAAAGTATTTATGTATGGATGCATGCATGTATGTTTTTCCACGGTGTGATATAAAGCGATTACTCTATTTTTGTTTTACTTGGATCGCTTGTCTGTGTACTTAATAAAGGATTTTCGACTGGAAACAGACTGCCTGCCTTGCTTGAATTACTTTCAAATACTTAGTAATGCTGTATAATTATATATTTTCTATTATTACTTTTGACATGACGAGTTTACGTTCGCTACTTCTACTACTATTGTCTGATTTGATTAATATACAGTGATTAACTAGAAATATATGGACTGAAAATCTTCCACACAGAGAAGTTTCTTACACTGTTTTGTTTTTTTCTGTATTTATGAATGCATGCTCTCTCTGGTTTACTATATTAAAAATTAGGTTATTGTGAAAAAAAATGATACGATAAGCAGTATTTATTCATCCATCTCATTTCCACAGTCTGATATAAATTGAGGTACTAAGTATTTACATGCACTTATAATAACCTCATCAAACAACTACATTAAGAAGAATGTTGGCATATTAATACACTCCTCAACACTAAACACAATATATTAGGTTGTCTGAAGGTGAAGAATGATTATTTTGAAGGACACATTATTGAAGTCTTCCAAAAAGTTTTGAAAGAGGATGTAGAATTCCTTAAGAAGAATACAGAAATATAAGACAGGACATCACAGGCAAAAGTAAAAAAATAAAGCTATACTTTAGGGAATGTGATTTGGATACCTTGCAAACAACAGAAGATAGTTTCTGAAGGGATGTTGAAGTGATCACTTTACTTATTAGACACCACTAACATCTCCAGACATTTCTAAAATCATCAGTAGGCAATTATAATTACATGTTAACATTTGTATTACTGCTTGCAAAAGCATGTCAAATTTAAATAAGTGAAAGATGGTTTAACACTTTCATGATAGACAATGCAGGTACTTATACAGATGCATTAATTGCTATGTATGTGCTTATTTAAGTATCTACTATAATTTCATGTCTCTGTAACTATCTCAACAACCAAGCAATATAAACAACATTGTCTGGCTTCATATGAAAACTCACAAATCAACAATAAAAAATGATAGTGGAAAAGTGTGTCTGTACTGATTGGCTGCTTAGGTATTGAAATTATTGTACAAAACATTACAAAATTAGAATCTTCTGTTTTTCATTTTTGAGTTATAAAATCTAGTTTTGGACTTGGAACCTGTCAAATGCAATGACTTCAATAATGACTTTGTACTTGTTTGTACTTATAAAGTAATAGTTCTGGCTTCAGAGACATGAATTTTTTTATACAGAGAGTTTTCAACTTAGTTTTATTTCTTAGTATGTCTTATTGCAGGAAATCCAAAACTTAAGAAGTAGTAAACAAAAACATTAGCACAGAAAATAATAATAAGAAATGTATTAGACATGAAATACAAAATTATTAATGAGAACACTAAATCAAAAATAGCACTAAGGGAATGTGATACAACACTCCTAATTTCACATCTGCAGTACATTGAAACATTGCAGCAATTAATACGTTTCTTTCATTTAATGAGTGAGTAAACAACTGTTGTAGCACAAGAAGTAGCAACATCATTTTGCCTTGTAACAGAAACATCATTGCACCAATCCAAATTATTAGACCTAGAGGCAACGTTATTAACTACTAATTGTTTAAGATAACTCTTAGGCCACAAAAGTACGCATCCATTTTTAAAGTCAGCAATGTCTCTAAGAAGTTTTCTCCTCCTAACCTCCTTAAGACCTTTCTCACATAAATCAGTGTACTTGTGCTACAACAGTTGTTACTGGATTAAATACTGATATTGAAGATTTGAGGCAGTCTAGGCCACAGAATATGATAGTAAAACAATAAGCAGTGAACTGCCTCCTCCATTTACTATGACCAGTGACAGGCCTGGTGCTTTCAATTTTGCAGATTTAGTAGTGAGCAGTAACAGCTTAGTGTCAAACAATCAACTTTTTTTACAGCTTCAACTACTGGAAATGATAAATACATCAAAGCTTATGATGAGAGGTTGATCAATGAGCAGAAACAGGTTTGGGAGCAAGCGAAAACAGATAGCAGGACAGATGGAATTGGGAGAAGTTAATTATGAACATACTGGTTCTGTATGTTTAATTATAAACAAACATTATTTTGAAGAGGCAAAAGCATCTGCAGCTGCATGTAGAGGCTTCCTTACACCCCCTTACGTGCATATGCTAACTCAGTGATTTCAGAATTTGTGGGAAAATACAAAATATCTGCAGGGACAATGAATACTACTTGTAGCACTGCATTATTACAATACATCTAGTTACAGTAAAATCATTTGCAAACTAATGAATTCAGTGAAGCAGGAACCAGCTGTCTTCATTACAATGGAAATCATTCATGAAAAAGTATCCCTTCTGTAACTGTCTGCAGGTAAATGGAAGCAATAAATATTCATCTGAAAGAAAGGAAAATTACTATATCAACAGTATGAAAATGCAGTAATTAAATTACTACTTACATGTTTCAGAGTATTTCATTACTTATCTTTAAATGCAGTTTATTGACATTTTTATTTCAGCTTTTGGTCATAATTATGTGTTAGGTTATTTTTTGCATTGTTGCTACAATATGACATCCACACATAGATGTTATCTCTATATTCTGTAGTACCTTTTCAAATAGTATTGTATGTGATTGTTTTTGGTTCATATTGCTCTGAATCATGCTGTATGCTGTCAAAAATGTCTTAAAGATGTTCGTAATATCTACTGCCTTTGGTTCAACTGCAGTTCATAGAGGAGTATCTGGAAAAAAAACACAGCTGTAAAGAGAAAAAAAAAATATCATCATTACCAGTGCTGAAATCAAAATAGCATCTACAACGAATTCCTGAAAAATTATCACTTATTGGGAAATGTGTGCTTTTTTCCCCAGGTGCTACTAATTTAACTTACTGTTTATGATGAACTAATCATGTTCAGTTGTGTACAGTGAGATATAACACTTAGCAATCGTTACTTGTCCAGTAGTAGAACAACTGCTGACTTCTTCTTCTTTCGGCTTTTCCCGGTTAGGGGTCGCCACAGCGGATCACTGTCAGCTCATGATTGGCAGTGGAGTTTTACAGTGTCGAGTTGCCAGCCTGGCGCCCAACCTTCCATAGAAGGCACACACATGCACACACTCACACCTAGGGCCAATTTAGTGTGTCCAATCTACCTACAGCATGTCTTT
Source organism: Protopterus annectens (assembly GCF_019279795.1). NCBI lineage: Eukaryota > Metazoa > Chordata > Ceratodontiformes > Protopteridae > Protopterus > Protopterus annectens. Next base: position 1,479,064,951 of record NC_056728.1, on the reverse strand, counting down.
GGGATGTGGGAAGAAACCGGAGCACCAGTAGAACAACTGCTGACTAAGCTAGTTTCAATTTTTTAGTGCTTGATTTCCCTGGGCTTCACTGGAAATTTGCAGCTTTCAGTTAGATATTCATGTTCAAAATTTAACTTAGGAGGTAAATATAATGAATATTTTTATTTCAGATCGATGGGATGAATATTTAGTTGCATAGGTCACTTTCTAGTTACAAAACCTAACTGTTTTGATTCAATTGGCTGATGGAGGCTAATGAAATACTAATATTAAATGAATAGATGACCCAGTAAATACATAAACAAGTAAAATGTCATAAATATTTGGAAACCATGTAAATGAAATGCTGGTATGTCTTTATGGGGGGGCAGTCACATATATCCCATGGCCATCCACTACAGGAGGTGTAAGGTACTACAAAATGAAGATTATAGGTGACTTTTTTGTACAGATCCTTGTAGAAATATGAGATGCAATATCCTTTAGGGTGTAGGATGTCTCTCGCCCATAAGGGAAGCAGTAAACCACAGGGAAAGCTGGTACTTTTTTAGCAATAAAGTGGCTGGCTGAAACTCCTTGAAATCAGGAAAAAGCAACCACAAATTGCAGACAGCCTTGACTGCCACTTTAAAGTAATTGTAAACAAACACTTAAAATTTGTTTAAAATCAATACATATATATTTCAATACACACCCACATGCAAGCCCCACACACACACACACACACACACACACACATATATATATATATATATATATATATATATATATATATATATATATATATATTTTTTTTTTTTTTTTTTCCCCCCACAAGACAAGACAACCTTCTTCTACTATTAACATTCTATGACCAAAAATCCTTGCAATGCGAGGGAGGGAAAGGTCAACAAATAAATAATAGTATACCAGACTGAGGTAAGGATATATAGCACAGCCTTTTAAAACAAAATTGGCTTGTGTACATACATAACCATGGACTGTGATATTATAATGTAGTAAAACTGACGGAGACCCCTCTACAGTATAAATGCATTTACTTCCTGAAAGAATTTAAAGCTACTAAAACTGTACAGACATATAACTGTTGATGTAAACACTTTACTGTACATAACCATATTGCAATTTTTTTTCCAGTGAAATGTTACTGTTGTTTTTCCTAACAACTGTCTGAAATGTATATGTTATTGTAATTGCACTGCGATGAAACTTTTCTCACTGGGAATCCCCTGAAAATTAACTTTGACCAGTAAGAATTTCAACGACAAAAGGTAAATCAATAAACAAATAAATAAATAACTTTGTTTGTGTCTTTTGACTTTTCCCGGTTAGGGGTCACCACAGCGGAACTCCGGTCCGCTAATGATTGGTAGTGGATTTTTACGTACCGGGTTACCAGCCCTGATGCACAACCTTCAACAAAGGCACACCCCATTCACGTATGCCTCCACACAGAAGACGTTCTATTTGAGAATCGAACGAGACAACGTCTTGCTCGATTCTCAGCTAGAACGTCTTCTGTGTGGAGGCATACAATGCTAATGCAGCACCACCACCGCAGTATCAAATAAATAAATAAATAAATAAATAAAATAAATAAATAAATACATATGAAGCTTCCTTATGATCCAAAAGAAAATTTTAAGAAGGAAACTGACAATTTCCTAGAACAACTACATGAGGAAAGTATTATTTCTAGGAAGGTTTTAAAAGAACTTATGGTAAAGGAACCAGACTTTTAATATATTTATTTTCTTCCAAAATTTCATAAGGATTTAAAAATTCACCAGGGTAACCCATAGTATCAGCAATAGCTTCTCTTACAGCACAATTATCTGGCTTTTTAACATATTGTTTAAAATTATTATTGTCTTATGTAAGAGCAAGACTGATAGATACCATTGAATTTCATCAAGTCATAGATGAAGTTCAACATAAGAATTATTGGATATTTTGTACCCTAGATATTAAATCATTGTGTACGTCAACACCTCATTGTGAGGTATATATAGAGGTTTTGCAGTTTTGGTTAACTTTATCCACCAGGTTTTAATACATTTTTAATTTTATTGGTGGAACATGTTCTAACTAAAAATCTGTTTTACTATAATACTATTTGTCACTTGTAACTTAGTGGGACTGCTATGGAGACCTCTTTTGTCCCCATTTATGCATATTTTTTGTGGGGTATATAGAAGAACACAGGATATATAATGTGACACATAACATCTACCTCCACTTCTTTGGATATGAGGAGAAGATTTCTCAATGCTTGTTGGCTGATGTAGAATTCTGACATAAAGGAACTGCTGAAATTTCTGGAATTTTTGAATTAAAATTAAAGGGTACACAATTTGGCATTCCATTTAATAGGCATCATAACTTTTGGATGTGAATGGATAGATGCATGAAGATAGTATTTTAAGTTCCATTGCATTTTGCAGGGTCTATAAACACAAAAGCTCAAAATAGTGAATGCATCTACATCGACACATAAAGGTTGATATACAAAAAAAGCAAAATATGTAATTGGCGAAAATGAAAACGCGGAACGTATTTGCTTGGCCAGCAGGGCGATCATGGGGATGAGGAAATATATCCTTTTCCCCAATGTTGTGCGGTCTTGGAGTTGATATATTTAAGTAGGGGGCTGTGGGGGGCACAGTGTGTTAATTTAATTTTATTTAGTTAGTTTGAACTTACCTGCATGGCACTGTTGGTTGTCGAAATATGTTCGGCATTTTCATTTTTGCCGATTACGTATTTCCCTCTTTTTGTACATTGACCTTTATGTGTCAATGTAGATGTATTCTCTGTTTACAGCTTTCCTGTTTAGAATATAGACCCCATTTTGCAAACCTTTAAACAAAAACTCTTTTTTTGATGGATGCAAGTTGCCATCCAAGTTTTGTGATTAAAAATATCCCCAAATCTCAGTTTATGAGGGGCAAGCAGGTTTGTTCTAATCAAAGTGAATATGAAGAGTTTGTTATAGATTTACAAAATAGATAGGGTATATTAAATAAGGGCTATTGATTTTGAAAGAAAATAGGTACAGAATATGAATAGTCAGGAGCTAGTTACATTCAAGAAAAGGGGTAAAAGTTATACAGGGGTACGGAATAAATGGAAGTTAGCTTTGGTTAGCACATATAGTGGTAATATCCATAAATTTAAATACATCATTTGCAAAAACAGGAAATTTTAAAATCAGATCAACAAGTAAGCAAATTAATACCAGATAGATATAATTTTGTTTTCAGGAAAGCTAAAACCATTGGGCAGTATTTGGGTTGTTATAGGAATTCTCATTTTTCTGATAAGTAAACATTAACTTTAGTTGGGGAAATGATTGAAAGATATAATTTTGTGATGAATAGTAAAAATTTCCCTCTGCAAATATGCTTTTATGTTTACTAGATTAAATATTTTATAGCATGTGGTACTATGGGCATTATTTATTTAGGGACATGCTCATGTAAGGCTTTTTATATAGATAAAACCACAAAATTGTTTAAATATCTTATGTCAGAACATTTTATTGACATTCAGTGTAGAAGGGAAATTAATACTTTATATAAACATAAGCTGCAACATGAAAATGCTAGGCATATGTTCATTGAAATAGATAGGGTCTCTAATAAGATGAGCGGATAGAAAAACCTTTTGTTAAATAAAAGAAAAAAATCTGGTTTGTTAATTTAGGTGAACTTCTTAAGCCTGCCTTAAATTAATATTGGTAAAGGAATGAACTTTGCAAGGGAAAGTTTTGGTTAATGGTTATGTTGCCTTTAAGAAATCATTTTAATGGATTTTGGTGCCATATTGAATATTTAAATATGTGGTTATCTGGAATGTTGTTATGTTACTGAGGAAAATAGTTTTGTATTGAAACCAGTCTAACATTTTTGTTTACTAACCTTAATTAATTATTTATTTATCATGATTCAACAGTGTTTTTGTGGATCAGACATTGTTTCTTTAGATATGTATGATTTTTGTTATGTACACGACCTCTGTGTGCATTGTTTTTTTTTTTATATTAGGGAGGGGAGAAAGACCATCTAATTTGGCCAAATTCAGCAATAAGCAATGATGAAATCCCAAAGAGTAGAATGGCACATTTCATATAACGGCTGCTTGCCCTTCTACAAAATAAGCACAAATTATGAGGAAAGTGGTTCCTGAAGGGAAGACAGTTGAAATCATTCAAGCAGCTAATGCCTTTTTAGATTTGGGTTCAGTAGGGATCCCTCCACCTAAAGGAGGACTGACATGTCACCTTTTATACATAGGAATTTTGTGGACACGTAGCATTTTAACAATTTTCCATCAATGGTGATTATTAGAATGCTTTTATGGATGAGAAATGCAGTTCATTTCTAGAATACATCTTTCAATGACATATGACATAAACTAAATTCCATGGTGGGCATAGTGAGATAAGATTCAGTATTGAATTTAAATTTATAATGGTAGAATGACTACCTTTTGTGTATTTTGTAACTAACTGCCATATTGTAATTCCCAGTACTTTATTTTGAACTACTAAAGTTGAATGGATATGTCCTTTTGCACTTGGAAAGAAAATGTAGGGTTTAATGTGAATTTTGCTGAAATACTGTCACACTCTAATAAGGTTTACTGTACTCAATTCCCATTACTATCCGGTATATCATTTCTCTTCAGGGTAGTGAAAGCTGTACAACTAAGATAAGACAGAGATCGCAAAAGCTGTTGTGGTTCTTTACGTACAGAACCTGAAGCATGTGTGTCACAAAACAGAATACTTTTGAAGGTGCAACATTGAATTTACTGCAGTGAGATAACAGGAAAATTAACCATTTTGAAGATACTATTAAGTGCAGATTGGAATGATGGTTGTTATAAGAAAATAATAATATAGAGCAGTACTGCATTTAACCACATGGATGTTCAAGGAGTGTAAATGATTATTTAGTATACATTAGTAAAATAAAAATGGAATTCTAGGAAATGTAATATGTCCAAATGTGAAACATTCAAATAGGAAATATAACACACTATGACAGTTATCTTGGTCATTTTAGTAGGACAAAAAATGGTAAAATATAAGAACTTTAACAAATTTGGTATTTAGGCCAGAACTGTAATTTGCAATGGTTTGTATGCCTCATCATATTTACTGCTTAAAAAAACTGTCAGGTTGCTGGATTGAATATTTTGAAATAACTAACTTCAGACCAATTCTAATCTTGTCCTCTCTTTCCAAGATCTTAAAAAATATATATTCATAAACAGCCTTTACAATACTTACTCCAAGAAAATCTATTAACCTCTACCCAACATGGTATTTACCCAGATCTCAGCAACTGTCCTTGTTGCCTTTTTGGACCACATAATTAAAGCCAGAGATAACAATAATTTATTTTTTCCCTCTGTTTAGATCTCTGAAAAGGTTTTGCTACAGTCTCACATAATAAACTAATCTAAAAAATGTCTGCTTAAGGCTTTTCTAGTACAACAGTCACTTGGTTCTATAGCTACCTATCTAACCAGCTGCAATCAGTTAAATGGCTCTCTACTTAATTATATTTTCTCACAGTTAATACAGGCGTCCCACAAAGCTTTGTACTTGGCCCTCTCCTTTTTAACATATTTATAAATAATTTACATACATTCTCCCAACAAGCTGCACATATACATTATGCAGATGACTCCACAGTTATTTGCTTATCTAATAGTTCCTTCCCAGCAATATGCAGATGACTCCACTGTCATTTGCTCATCTAATAGTTCCTTCCCAGTTACAATCTATCACTCAGTTGGCTTTTAACTCTATTGAAAACTATCTCAGTGACAATCAGCTTTTCCTAAATCCAAATAAAACAAAACTGCTCTTATCTGTCCCAAATCCTAAATACACACAAATAACACATTCAAAATAACCTCTTTCAACAATACTGAAATTGAAGTTGTACCCCACACAAAGTTACTTGGTGTCATAATAGAAGATCAATTGAAATTTGATCTTCATATTCAAAAGTGCATACAAACAACACACTAACAACTGAGCATGGTCTATAGATTAACAAGATTCCTTAACAACTCCTCAAGAGTAACTCTAGCCAATAATACTTCCTTTGTTCACTACTATATGTCTTACCCATTTTCACCAACATTCAGATCTCCCTAAGATCAAAAGTTGAGCTTTGCTATAACAAATTAGCTAGATTTGCAGCTAGTCATACAACTCCCACAACTGCTCCTCCCTCAAATATTTAGACTCACTACCTCAAGTTCACCCAACTCCTCCTTGCTTATAAATCGGTATACAAATCCTCATCCTGCCCAGCAGCCAGCACCATTCTTAACCATTTCCTCCTTAATCACCCTCTTTACTAATCTGAGAAACACATCCTTGAAATCCATAAACCAAAAAATCTATTGGTCACTGCCTATATTCCTACTCAGTAGCCGAGGTCTGGAACAGTATTCCTACAGATTTTAGAGCAATGCCATGTAGTCACATATTCAAATAATCCCTGACAAGAATTCCCCTTAACTCCTGGCTCTGCACTCGTCTTATACAAGGTTGACATTACCCATTACTCCTCCCTTCTCTTCCTTTCTCTCCTCCCTCTTCCTTCTTCATTCCTTCTCCCTTCTTCTGTCTCTTTCTCTTGCTTTTCTTTCCTCCCTTCTATTAGCCAAAGCACCAGTTATTTCTCCGATAGCTTTGTACTTTAACTCCATTTCCTAATCACCCACAACTGCAAAATTGGTTTCCTATCTCTTAATATTTTGCCCATATTTAAAATGTTTAACATCTTTACTGTTAGTCATCGTTATTGATTGCTTTTTAAGGGGTGTTCAGTATCCTATGACTTTTGTTTAATATTCACTAAAATAAAAAGAATATTGTAGCAACACCTGCAGTCCTAGAAGATCAGTCCAAGAAAACTTTAAAATCATATTGAGTCTTTATTTTACATTAAACATACAGTGGATTAAGCACTTTTGTCCATATTAATTGGACTTCATCAAAATCAGTAAAACCACATTTTCTCCTTACATGTATATAAATTAAATGATGATGTCATCTCCAATACAATTGAGCATGTTAACCCTTTACTCCCTACTCCGAAAAAAATAGAGCTTTCATAAACTTTTAAAAACATAGTTAATCCAATTAAAACCTTATATTTAAAATTTCCAAAATCAAAATAATAACCCTTCAAAGGAAGCATTTTCACCTTCAACCTTGTCAAGCACTGTCTAAATTCAAGCTATGCTACAGAAGTTCTCACCGCTTATCTCTCATGACATAATTAACCATCTCCAGAGATATTCTTATTCCAAAATTTTTGCCTCTGCTCTGCTTCTGCTCAGCCTACAACACAAAAAAAACTACACTCCTCTTGTCTGACCCTGGAAAGCATTCCTGGAAGGCATTAAAGATTAACAGCTGGCTTCTTCTTTCATCCCATGACCCATTCCTAATCAGCACTCTCATTTTCAAAATCATGAAACTTGAGTACTGCTCCACTGAGAAGGAAGTTAACACTTGACTAAAAAAATCATCCAAAACATGGCACCAGTGTAAAGTAAAATAATTTGTTGTTGACTAAGCAATTTCATCCACAAGACCTTCCTCAGAATAGTCAATATAAAAAAGTTGTTTTTTATATCTTTAAATTAGACAATATCCAATACCCAACAACAACTAATAATATAATAAGGCAAAACATTTTTTAAACGATTATCTAACATAGTTGTTGTTACGTAAAAACATTTAATATTAATTACTTAATTAAGACCCAGGAGCTTGTTGGCTTTTAGATGAGTGTTTTGTTTCCTCCTACTATGTATTAGAGTTTGTTTGCGAAATTAACATTCAGAAAAAACTACTGAATATGCATGAATTGGAAAGAAGACCTTATGCTAGTCCATCCCTCTTTCAATTCAGTCATAGATAAAAGACATGTCTCCAAGTATGGATCACCCCCATGGATCAGATTACTTAATGGCATAAGAAATAAATAAAAAAGGGTGACAGCATTATTAAAAGTACATTAAAATGTCACCTAAAAAACAGCCATCTGCACTTACTTTTGTTACAATGACTGGCATCCAATTACATAACTTAAACTGATATCTGTTACATGTAAATGGACTCTTTGCACATTGCTATGCTAAACTGATAAGAGATATAAATATTGTAGATATTGTAAAACTTGTATTAATCCATTTAGTGTAATTCATAGTACATTTTGCCACATTTGTATCTTGATTTTTAACATAGTATTAATGAATGTACTAATTATTTCTATTTCCCTTATTCTACCCCACTCTTATTAACAATGCTATGTTGTGTACAGTAAATTGTATGTTTTCTACTCAACAACCCTAAGTCAAACACACAGTTAACAAATAAAACTAATAAATAAATAAATAACGTTTGCCAGCAAAGTTATTTATTTATTTATTTGTCTTTGTTTACCTGGAAAGTCCGACTGTGTAATACCCATTTTCAGTGGAGGCCAGAGGAAAAAAACTCAGTTTGTTTGTTTATTTATTAATGTATTTCTTTCTTTCTTTATCTATTTATTTATTTGTTGAAAATTTCTTTACTGTGGTGGTCTGATTGTGTCTACAGAACCCATTTTCAGCAGAGACCTGGGAAGAAGAGCTCCAAATACTATGCACTAGAAATACATCCAAAAAACTATACAAGTGACATGTTCATAGGTTCATAGGTAGGTACTAGGTTTTCGGCCCTAGGGCCTATACAAGCCTAGCCAAAAAGGTACCCTGGGTTTCCCCACCCAATTAAATTATTTTCCTGTGCCACTGTCGAGCAGAGCCTTAGAAGTGATCCCTGGGTAAATTTCCTATTTCCCATCCAATCGTCAAGATTTTTCTTGAGGAGTGCTAATGCGGAGCTTTGTTTGATATAGAAAGGGGGTTTGTTCCAGAGTATGGGAAGTCTCTGGGATAGGAATCTATTCCTCCAGCATGTTCTGTTTATTGTGGTGACAAGGTTTAGATCCCTACATCATGTATCTCAGAGGGATTGGGATTTCTTTAAGCGAAGCATGTCCAACAGCTCTAGGTTTGACATAGCTTTGTATGTTAGGCAGAGATCGCCTCTGAGTAGGATATATGCGATGAAGTAAAGCTGGAGTTTTTTTTTGAGACGATCTGCATAGGGTACCTGTTTGACGCCAGTAATCCTCTTTGCAAGGTATTTTTGCAGCCTTTCCAGTTGTTGTAGATGTCTTGTGAGGTACTCTATAATTGGTCTAATGAGCGATGAGTGAAGGGGAACAATTACCTCTTTTTTCCTGGATAAGAAACCTTTTGTGATGAGGTGTGCCATGTAGAAGGATTTTCTGATTGCTGTGGCAATGTGATTATCAAAGGAGAGACTACTGTCCACCTGTGTCTCAAGGTCTCTTATCACACTTTCGGTGTTAAGTAGACTACTGCCTATGTTGTAGTTCATGGGTACAAAATTTTTACCAAAAGGGATGACAATGCACTTTTTGGCATTGAGCTTGAGGCCATGGCTTTGACACCAGGCATCTGTCTCAGTGAGGCCCTTTTGTAGGATGTCCACATCGTTAGGAGTTGTGATTATGGCTCCTAGTTTGCAGTCATCTGCGAGCATCATTAGCCAAGGACCTCCTGTGTTAGCCTGTACTTCAGAGAAGTAGATACCAAACATGAGAGGACCCAGGACTGAACCCTGTGGTACTCCACTTGTCAATGGTCTGAAGTCAAATTTGGAGTCTGCTACTTTCACAATGTGGGTTCTGTCAGTGAGCCAGTTGGCAATCCATCTTGTGACATAGGGATTTATACCTAGTTTAGTGAGTTTATCTATAATTCCAGAGTGGGGGATGGTGTTGAAAGCCTTGGTGAGATATAGATAGGCTGTTTGAACCACCTTACCCTCATCTACGGCTTTGGTGACTGCTTAGGAGACATGATCTGCCTTTTACAAACCTGAACTGGGTGGGGTCAAGAGTCTGGAGATTACCACTGTCTTTTGGAATACTATATAGAAATAAGTTGATAGAACGTAAACTAGGTTACAAGATATACCTCACATCTGGACAATTCTATAGAGTTAGATCATTATAGACAATTTTAGTCATTCTAACAACATATACATAGCCTATTAGTAGATAAAGTTTACAAAAGTAGTATGTTGGTAGCACAATTTATGACATTGGCTGTTATAGTACATGAAAAATAAAATGCTGGTTTCAGTTAGGAAAATAATAGCAGAAGAGTTAGTGATGAAGAAATATAGTGAGAGAGTAAAGAACAAAGGCATTATAGACTGAGCAGTAGCTTAAAGATATGGTACAGAAATAGAGCAGGAGTTACGAGAGACATTAGGATGTTGTAGACTGTGAAGGAGTGAGATGTGATAGAAGAAGAAAAAAATGAAGTTAACGTGGAAGAAGAGGAAAAGCTGAGCATTAGGCCGGATATATAAAGGAGCAAAAGAGGCTTTAAAGTGGGTTATGCCAGACATAGACCTGGTAGCTAGAGGTAGTGAATTCCATACTTTAGAGACAGAATATGAATACAGAGTGACCTTTTTTTTTTTTTTTTTTTTTTTTTTTTTTGTGGGTTTTGAGATAGCTAAGAGATTTTTATCTTCTGATCAGATTGATCTATTTTGTGTTTAAGGTATGACTAAGTTGGTTAACACAGGGCAGGCATTAGGCTTGAAAATAAGGTTGTGCAAAGTGGATACCTGAATAAAAGCAAGTTTGTTGGGAAGTTCAAGCTAGTTTAGTTCTAATAGTACTTCACAGTGATGTCTGCGATATTTAAAGTTTGTGGTAAACTACTTTGTTGTAGCACTGTTCCATCCTGTTTAGAGTAAAAGTTTGTAAATTAGTTAGGATAGGGGCACCATAAAGAAGTGAGGGAAGTAAGTTTTCTTTATATTTTGCTGTTTATGGTGGATGAAGGAAACTTTATTGTCAACAATTACTCCTAGATATTTGGTTTCCTGCACTATTTCTATAACAGTGTTGTCAGCTGCAAAGATGTTGAAATGATTGGTGACAGGGGAGGTGTTTTTAGGGTGGAAGAGTACTAATTTAGTTTTCTTTGGATTAAGGAAGAGTTGGACAATTTTTAGCCAGGATCTGACTGCAGTAAAGAACTGCTGAGTTTTTGAAAGCAGTTCTGGTAGTGATTGAGCTGCATAGATTATGGTGGAATCATCAGCGTACTGAATGAGTGTTCCAGGGTAGGAAGAAGTGTGAAGGTTTTTAGTGAAAATGTTGAAGATTAGGGGTCTGAGGATGGAGCCTTGAGGAACTCCAGTAGGGTTGTGGAGAAATGATCAGAGTTTGTTGGACCATTTCACTGCTTGTTTTTGGAGTTTGAGATAGCTCTAAAGCCATTTTCCTGTGCTATGTGATAAGTCTAAGTTGGACAGTGTGTTCAGAAGTAGGGGGTGAGAGATCATGTGAAAGGCCTTAGAAAGGTCAAGGAATACTGAGGCTGTATAGCATCCTGCATCTGTGGCCTTGTTCACGGTGTCTGTAAAGGATAATAGGGCTGTAGTTGTGTTGTGGCTGGGTTGGAAACCATGTTGGGTTTAGTTTAAAAGATTGTTTTGCAAAAGGTATTGCATTATCTGCTGATGGATACCTCTCTCAAGAATTTTGGATGTGGGTTACAGGATGGATATGGGATGGAAATTTGTTAGTTCAATAGAGTGGCCTCCTTTGTGGATGGGGTTGACGTGAGATTGTTTCCATGTGGTTGTTACTTCTGATTTGGATAAAGACCTACTTATAAGGGTACTCACTGGTTAGGCAATTGAGTTGGAAGCCAATTTGAGGTAATGTGTTGGGAGAATCAGCGAAGGTGGAACAGGGTTTTAGTTTTTATGGCAGTTTCTTTATGGTGTTTGTGGGTATGGGCTGAAATGAGAATGGGGTTTGTATGACATTTTGTTGAATAGGAGGGTTATTAATTATAGAATTAGAGGTAGTAGATCGTATAGGATTGGTGCCTAAATAGGTTGAAGGATGGGCGGGTTCCAGTATTGGGGATGTTAGTAAGTCTGGTATTGATATTATGAAGTGCTTGTTAAAGCTTTCTGCTATGTGTGATGTAGGGGTATTAGATGCTGGGGTATCATCTCTATTTGTCCCAGAGTTAAATAGAGTATATATGGAGCTCCAAAATTTTGGGGGCTTGGTTTTATGCTGGAGTTGAAGCTGGGAAAATATGATTTCTTATCTTTTTTATTAATTTTGTAACTTAACTTTGTTATGTAGAGCTTTGAAGTTGACATGATTTTGTTCATTTTTGTTTAGTTTCCAGGTTTTCCAGGCCAGTTCTCTTTGCTTCATCAGGTGTTTACATTCCTTAGAGAGCCATGGGGCTGGGTTCTTTTTGATTCTTTGTATACGAATGGGGGCTAGGATATTAAGTATGTGAAGGAAGGTGCTATTAAATTGTAGTATGGCATCATTAAGGGGTATTCACTCCAGTGGAGCTCAGGAAGTTTGCACTGTAACTTCCAATGAGAGGAGCCTAAGCCTCTTGACAGAATTAAATTATGTCCTCACATTTCAAACAAATGTTCATATCTCTGGAACCAGAGGGCTTAAGAAAGAAGTATCAAAGGCAAACTCTTCAGCACAGATTATTTTTACAGTGGTAGTATTCTTTAGATTCTAGGCCTTAACTGGAATTTTATAAGTCAGTTAACAAAGTTACTATTACATTTGTTATATTTTGTAAACAACTTACAATATCTCAGCAACCACTCAAGTTACACACAAACTGTCAGCAATGTTTTATTCATCTAGTGGAGAGGTTTCATATAAGGCTAAGGAGTTTTATCTGTGTTACTTGATTGTTGAAATATTTAGAAAAATGTGAAAGTTCTATCTATATAAATTAATATAATAAAAACAACAGTTAATATCTATTAACCTGCACTAGACAGAGGTCAAATATTACTGAGTTGAGATTGCTATTGTGTAAGCTTTAAAATAAAATCTTTTAAAACCTTGTACATAGCATGGCTTTGGAATTATTGATGCAAATATGAACAAGCAATATTTGACACCTACAGGCATCAGTAAGAGTTAACTGCAGATACACCTGGAAGGGTCACTCGAATGTAATGAGTTAAGGGGTGTCAAGTCTATTTCATGTAGGAGATTGTTGAATTTATATTGACAACAATTAGTTAAATTCCTAATGGATTCTACAGTGTGCACTCTTAGTTTTTGGTAGTTTCTTCTAATGGCATAAGCTGGCAGATGATCGCTCATCAAAATAGACAATGTCCCTAAAGAGGGATAATTGATGGGATGGGATACTGGGATCTGGTGTAGAGTAATGTTGGCATGTAAGATCTTTGCTGTATCTTATTGGACTATTGATAAGCTGTGAAAAACCATACAAATTGATACTATTTATGGGAGAGTTGGAAGCAATGGTCCGCCAGTCTATACTGTCTCCTAAGGTGATTGTTTCATGACTTATTGTTTGGGATGTTCAGCATAATATATCTTCCAACACCGGTATATTGTGTCCTGGTGGGATATATATTAATATTATGCAAATTCTTTTTGTTGTGTTGAAGTTCAAAAAAGAGATTAGTACCTCGGCACTATAAAAGGTGAGTACATTACTGGTATATGGTGTGATAGCAAGTGCAGAGGCATATAGAAAGGCTATCCCTCCCCCTATCTTTTTAGACCTATCTCTTCTGGTTATTGCAAAGTTTGGAGGTATTATATCTGAGTCTTTTACATTGGGGTGTAGCCATGTTTTGGTAAGGGCTAATATGTCAGGTTTATTTTAATTAATCCAGGCATGCAGTGAGACTATTTTATTGCATACAATTCTAAGGTTCGGTGTTAGTATGTTTAAATTTTTGGTGTTACTTTTGGGGTTAGGATTAAAGTGAGGGCCTGTGTTAGGATGTATATCTCTACTTTTGATCAGATAGGTGATATTACTTGTGAACCTCTGCTATCTCTGAAAAAACAAAAACAAAAAAAAATCTTGCTTTTTTCCCACTTTTCTGAGATTTAAAAAAGTTCAGTTACAGGCTTGCTGTTCCTGAACTGTTTGTAAGTTTCTGTGAGGCCATTTTTGCTTGGGCTAAAGGAAAGTCTCTCTGTTGATCAGTGGCAGTGAAAAACATTGAGCAGCTCCCCTGCCCCCCGTGGGAGTGGTTACTGACTTGAAACTGTAGTTTTATTGGCCGTTTGGGGTCAATTCCTGGCTCTTTCCAGCCCCTACTATCAAGCAAGCTTTAGCGTGCTTTAGTGCGATTTAGCGCGGAGTTGCCACTAGAGCAGCATCGGGCAGCGCCGGTTTAACAAGGTTAAACTTTTTCTGGCTCCATAAAGTCTGTTCTTCATTTTTTCCCTTAGAACTGCTCTACTAGTAATCTAAACAGTATATCCCTTAACTAAAAAGCGCAGCACTTGTTCCTAAAAAGCTTTTTTTTTTTTCTCCAAAAAAAAAAAAAGCTCAGCACTTGTCTTAAAAGCATTTTCTTTTCAGGCTTAGCACTTCTGTATTATACAAAGTCCCTCACTAGGGAAACTCCCCCCCAGGAGTACCGACTTCCTTACTAAGTCCTCTCTCATTCAGTTACACCCCAAACTTCTTAATTTCTCTAGCATGTCGAAGGGCCAGATGCTGGCGTCCTCTCCTGTCCAGTTGGTGAATCTGGGAATATTGAGGCAATGTTACAATTGCCTCATGTACACAGACAACCCTCTCCTCCTCCCACATAACACAAATACTTGCGAGAGATGCAGCTATTTAGCCAAACTGGAGGCTGAGCTCTCTCAACTCAGGACTGGCAAGACCAGACAGGAGGAGAAGGCAACTACACACACCACAAAACCAGTCTCACATAAAGCTATCACAACAATGAATCAAACACATAAACACACAAAGATATACTGGAGGCTCTGAGCAAAATTTACCTAAACAGCAGAGGCCTCCAAAGCAGACACCCAAGCAACCGCCACCTCATGACACACCACAGGCAACACATAAAACACAAAATCAGTGTGCAAAGCAGTCACAGCCCTTAAGGCCAAATACAACACCAAACATACTTGTCATAGGTGACTCCATAGTCAGACACACTGACGTCCCACTCACCAGGCTGAACAAGGAGAGGGTCACAGTAAGCTGCCTATCGGGCGCTAGAATCTGCCACATAACACAAGCACTCGGGTCACTCCACAGCAAGTACAAATATGACACAGTCATTGTCCATGCTGGTGTGAATGACCTGAGACGTACCTCCCTGGACTACATGAAAAGAGACATAGAGGAGCTCTCTGATTATGTAGCCCAGGCAGGTATGACCCTGACCCTGAGCAGCATCCTTCCTTCACCAAGAATGATGCCACAACATAGAGACAAGATGATCAGCTTTAACAATTGGCTTAATTTCTGGTGTCATTCAAAGGGGATCCAGTGTCTGTCTGCCTGGGATGACATGCTTGACAAGCCACGCTGCTTCGCAAGGGACGGCTTGCACCTGTCACCCCTGGGATTCCGGATACTGGCTAAGGCTCTTGTCACCCCCATAGTACCTTTTTTAGGCAAGGCTCAAATTCTAAACCTACCACCCTAGAAAACAGAAATGGGAAGAAACTAAGGGTAATGCTGCTCAATGTCAGAAGTCTAAATCTCAAAATGCACACACTCGAGGCCCTTCTCAGTATGGAGAACATCGATGTCTGTGCTGTGACTGAAACCTGGTTCAAGGCTCCTGAGAGCACCCCGGCACTATCAGGTTTTACCTCATATCATGCGTTCTGGCCCCAAAACCTGGACCACACCACAAAAGGAGGGGGTGTATCCATATTCATCAAGGATACCCACACCTCCAGGTTGGTGGCAATGCACGAAGCATCGGAAACCATCCAGGTGCAATTAACCATAGGCAAAACTGCTCTACAATTTGTAGCATGCTACAGGCCACCCGCTCAAACTCAGGAACCCCACACAGCCTTCCTGAAGACACTGGAGGGTATAAATGTATCTCCAAACACCATTATATTGGGTGACTTCAACTACCCGAATATAGACTGGGAACATTACTCAAGCCCAAACTTTCTAGCCCAAAGGTTCCTGGAGTTCATAAATTCAAATGCCATGGAACAACTAGTCACCGTTCCCACAAGAGGAGAAAATTTACTAGATCTCATCATCACAAACATGGGGACAAAATGCTCCACACCGGAAGTATATCCCTCATTGGTGAGATCAGATCATAAACTAATCTCACTGGATATCCACATCCCGCCCCCACCCCAAACAAAAAAGACCACAGTGAAGAACTTCTCTAAAGCAAACTTCACACTACTCAAGACTGGTGTGGTATCCTTCAAGGCCCCCAAGCCAGTGGAAACCACAACCCAAGCTGCGGAAGCCCTTACAAATGCCTTCTACTAACACCTCCAGGACTGCATGGATCAGGCAATCCCTAATAAAACCAAGACTCTTTCCACCAAGGGAAAATGTCCAGTCTGGTGGACCCCAGCCATAAACAAACTTTACAATAAGAGAAGAAAGCTGTTACATGATAGAGCAAAATCCATAAAAGAGAAGACACCTTTGATCATTATTAGAAAAAAATACGAGCACTCATAAAATCATCCAAGGCCAACTTTGAGAGATAAATTGCCATAGATTCAAAAGACAATCATAAGGCCTTCTTCAGCTATGTTAGAAACTGGGTAGAAACTCCCAGATATGCTCAGAATTAGTCCAAAATGATACAAAAATCACTGAACCCACAGACATTGCCAACATACTGGCAGACAGGTTCAGTGCAAACTTCACCCCCCTCTCCCCCCCAAAAGGAGAGATAACTATCCCAGCGGAGTGCAGCCTCCCAGACATCTCCAATGCGCAGGCGAAAGCTGCTCTCTCTAAAGCTAAAAACACAGCATCAATGGGACCGGATGGTGTCCCCGGCTGTGTGCTACACGAACTCAATGAGGAACTAAATCCACACATAAGGCAGCTGTTTAATCTTAGCCTTACCACAGGATACGTGGCCAAGGAGTGGCGTACGGCAACTGTGGTCCCACTCCACAAAGGTAGTGCCTCTACGGACCCTGGTAATTACCGCCCCATAAGCTTAACAAGCCTGGTCTGCAAAGCTATGGAGAGGATCATAATGGAACTCATAAACAAAGACATAGGGGACTTGCAGACATTGGACCTGACCCAGTTTGGCTTTGTCAAGGGCAGATCATGCCTTTTGAACTTGGTCGACTTCTTCGAAACAGTCACCAAGGCCATTGATGAGGGAAAGGCAGTCCATACAGCCTACCTTGACCTTGCAAAAGCTTTTGACACAATACCCCACTCGGGTATTATAGAGAAACTTACCTGCTTAAATGTAAACCCATATGTCACAAGATAGGTTGCAAACTGGCTAAAGGACAGAACCCACAGGGTTAGAGTAGCTGGCGCCATGTCAGACTCCAAGCTGGTCACATGTGGTGTCCCACAGGGCTCAGTCCTTGGCCCCCTGTTATTCGGCATCTACTTCTCAGAAGTACAGGCTGACATAGGAGGACTATGGCTGACAAAGTTTGCAGATGACTGCAAACTGGGAGCCATAGTGGAAAGTACATCAGACTCAGATATCCTTCAGAGGGGTCTCACGGAAACTGATAGCTGGTGCCAGAGCCATGGCCTGAAGTTAAATGCCAAAAAATGTATAGTCATACCCTTCAGGAAAAACAAGGTAACCCCAAGCTACCATATAGGTGGCAATCCACTAAGCACAGAAGAGGTTATCAGGGACCTGGGGACCCAGGTTGACAGTGGCCTTTCTTTTGACACTCACATTGCTAAAGTGGTTAGAAAAACCTTCTACATTGCCCACCTGATCATAAAGGGATTCACATCCAGATCAAGTGAGGTCATTGTTCCCCTGTACTCTTCACTTATCAGACCAATGATCGAGTACAATGCCCCATTCGGGATGTATCTCACCCGACACCTGCAGCAATTGGAGAGACCCCAAATGTTCCTCACCAAAAGGATAAAGGGACTCCAAAATCTGTCATATGCTGCCAGACTGAAGAAACTCCAGCTCTATTCAGTCGCATACCGTCTGCTCAGAGGTGATCTGTGCCTGACATACAAGACCATGTCCAACCCGAAATTAATGGACATGCTCCACCTCAAAAAATCCAAATCTACCAGATCCACTAGAGCAAGCGACTTAAACCTTAGCACGGATATAAATAGGACATGCTGGTGGGATAGATTTGTCACCCAGAGACTCCCTATGTTGTGGAATAAAATCCCGGTCCATGTGAGGCAGAGCACCTCGCTGGCTCTGTTCAAGAGAAATCTTGACCGGTGGATGGGAGATCGTAGGTTTACCCCAGGAATCATCTCTGTGTCACTGCTGGACAGAGGCACAACAAACTAATGGGCACAGTATTTTTTAACATAAGGGGTGGCGTAAGCCACAAAAACTCTGGGCTAGGCTTATAAATGCCTTAGGGCAGATAGCCTAGTATAAACCTATGAACCTATGAATGAGTACCATGGAATATGCTTTTTGTACATAGATGATGATACCGCTGTCAATTGTGGTTTCATAGGAGGCGAGAAGGCCAATTTGTGAATTAAATAGTATGGGAAGGTGTAGGAGAAAAGCAGGGTGGAGATATGTGAGAAACTGTGTTGTTTATCGGGAAGATGGTTAGAAGTGGTTACTGATATGTATTAGGGAATGGGGGTATGTGATGATATAGTTGTACTGTGGTTGAGTATTAAGATTAAAGATGTTAGGGAGTTTAAGAGGAGCATGTCTAGTGTGAAGGTCAGTTTACAAATAGAAGTGGTATTTGTATCTTAGAAAGAAATAGGTGTAAATAGAGATGTATGTTATCTAGTGATATGTGAACAGCTTAAAGTTAGATTGGAAATATGTTGTCTTCAGGGTAGGCTTTGACAGTTTGGTTAGGTGTTTTGTCTTGAAATGTTTGATACATTGGGGAGAGCCATGATTGTCAATAGCAAATTTATGGGGCAATGTAAGTTTGATGTGTGTATTAATAGGTGGAATAAAAAAATTGCATTGCATTATGCTTAGTTCCAGTTAAACACAAAGTAGTTACATTTTTTATTTACACTTATACACATACACTAGTCACATTTATACATTCTAAGATTTTACAGAGGAAGATGCCTTACAAATGCCTTCTATGAACACCTCCAGGAATGCATGGATCAGGCAATCCCAAATAAAACCAAGACTCTTTCCACAAAGGGCAAACGTCCAGTCTGGTGGACCCCAGCCATTAACAAACTTTACAACAAGAGGAGAAAGCTATTACATGATAGAACAAAATCCATAAAAGGGAAGTCACCCCTGATCATTATTAGTAAAAAAATACGAGCACTCATAAAATCAACTAAGGCCAATTTTGAGAGAAAAATTGCCATGGATTCAAAGGACAATCATAAGGCCTTTTTCAGCTATGTTAGCAACCTGGGTGGAAACTCCCAGATATGCTCAGAATTAGTCCAAAATGATACAAAAATCACTGAACCCACAGACATTGCCAACATACTGGCAGACAGGTTCAGTGCAAACTTCACCCCCCTCTCCCCCCCTAAAGGAGAGATAACTATCCCAGCGGAGTGTAGCCTACCAGACATCTCAAATGCGCAGGTGAAAGCTGCTCTCTCTAAAGCTAAAAACACAGCATCAATGAGACCGAATGGTGTCCCCGGCTGTGTGCCACACGAGCTAAATGAGGAATTAAACCCGCACATAAGGCAGCTGTTTAATCTCAGCCTTACCACAGGATACGTGCCCAAGGAGTGGCGTACGGCAACTGTGGTCCCACTCCACAAAAGCGGTGCCTCTACGGACCCTGGTAATTACCGCCCCATAAGCTTAACAAGTCTAGTCTGCAAAGCTATGGAGAGGATCATAATGGAGCTCATAAACAAAGATATAGGGGACTTGCAGACATAGGACCCGACCCAGTTTGGCTTCGTCAAGGGCAGATCATGCCTTTTGAACTTGGTCGACTTCTTCGAAACAGTCACCAAGGCCAGTGATGAGGGAAAGGCAGTCCATACAGCCTACCTTGACCTTGCAAAGGCTTTCGACACAATACCCCACTCGGGTATTGTAGAAAAACTTACCAGCTTAAATGTAAACACATATGTCACAAGATGGGTTGCAAACTGGCTTAAGGTCAGAACCCACAGGGTTAGAGTTGCTGGCGCTATGTCAGACTCCAAGCCGGTCACAAGTGGTGTCCCACAGGGCTCGGTCCTTGGCCCCCTATTGTTCGGCATCTACTTCTCAGAAGTACAGGCCAACATGGGAGGACTTTGGCTGACAAAGTTTGCAGACGACTGCAAACTGGGCGCCATAGTGGAAAGTGCATCTGACACGGATATCCTTCAGAAGGGACTCACGGAAACAGATAGCTGGTGCCAGAGCCATGGCCTGAAGTTAAATGCCAAAAAATGTATAGTCATACCCTTTGGGAAAAACAAGGTAACCCCAAGCTACCATATAGGTGGCAATCCACTAAGCACAGAAGAGGTTATCAGGGACCTGGGGACCCAGGTTGACAGTGGCCTTTCTTTTGACACTCACGTTGCTAAAGTGGTTAGAAAGACCTTCTACATTGCCCACCTGATCATGAAGGGATTCACATCCAGATCTAGTGAGGTCATTGTTCCCCTGTACTCTTCACTTATCAGACCAATGATCGAGTACAATGCCCCATTCGGGATGTATCTCACCCGACATCTGCAGCAATTGGAGAGACCCCAAAAGTTCCTCACCAAAAGGATAAAGGGACTCCAAAATCTGTCATATGCTGCCAGATTGAAGAAACTCCAGCTCTATTCAGTTGCATACCGTCTGCTCAGAGGTGACATGTGCCTGACATACAAGGCCATGTCCAACCCGGAATTAATGGACATGCTCCACCTCAAAAAATCCAAATCCACCAAAACTACTAGAGCAAGTGACTTAAACCTTAGCACGGATATAAATAGGACGTGCTGGAGGGATAGATTTATCACTCAGAGACTCCCTATCCTGTGGAATAAAATCCCGGTCCATGTGAGGCAGAGCACCTCGCTGGCTCTGTTCAAGAGAAATCTTGACCTGTGGATGGGAGATCGTATGTTTATCCCGGGAATCATCTCTGTGTCACTGCTGGACAGAGGCACAACAAACTAATGGGCACAGTATTTTTTCATATAAGGGGTGGCGTAAGCCACAAAACTTTGGGCTTGGCTTATAAATGCCTTAGGGCAGATAGCCTAGTATAAACCTATGAACCTATGAACCTATGCACCTAAGAAGTTACTAAAGATAAAGTCCACATGCAACTTAATGGATTGTACAAACAACAGTTATGTGCAAAAACTGTTTTGTCATTTTAGTGAGAGGTTGAGAGTATTCTGTTTAAGGAGAGTGTTTGGAGAGTATCACATGGTACACAAAGTCTTAACTTGGTAATGAGCATGCGCAGGACCAGGATTGCTTATGATGTTGTTTACGCAGTAGTTTTAAAACTTCTGAGTTTGTTGGAGAGTTTTATTTATGTGGGGATAGTATTCCAGAGTTTAGTGATGCATTGGGAGTAGAGTGAGTCTCCTGCAGCATTACTGGACATATTTGTGAGTAGTAAAAATGCTTTGCCATAACGGATGTCCCTTGTTGGACAGTAGGACAGTAATATGTTTTTTAGTGCAGGACATTTTTTGGATGATGAATGAGTTTGTGTGCTGTAGTTAGTTGTGAATATGTTAAAAACTTTTGCAGTTCAAGCCAGTTTAATTGCCTGAGGCTATGGCAGTGGTGGGTCCTATGAGGGAGATTGGCAGCAAATTTTGCAATTTTATTGTAGCAGGAGGCAAGGTTTTTTCTTTGAGTACTGTTTAAGTTTGTTAGAATAGGAGCAATGTATAACAGAGTCAGCAGTAAGAAGATGGTGGCTAGAATTTTCCTTGCAGTATCTGTAAGGAATGCGTTGATCCTATAAAGGGTGCCTAGCTTCTGGTGTGTAGATTTAATGGTGTGCAGTATATTCTGGTCATGTTTGAGATTGTCATATATTTTAACACCTAGAAGTTTACTGCGAGTTACAGTTTCAAAGACATTTTATTTATTATTTCTTTATTTTACTTATTATTTGTTGACTTTATGGTTAAATATTGCTTTTGATATTGGCAGTTTTTTAGGTAAAAAGGCATTAACTTAGTTTTCTTGGAGTTGAGTAGGAGGTTTGATTTTTTGAGCCAGGTATCTACAGAGAAAGAAAAACTTTTGGTAATGTCTTGGAGCTTATTTTTTGTTGAGGCTGCATGTATTAATGTTGAGTCATCTGCATACTGTGCTAAAAAAGCATGGTGAGTGGAGGTGTGGAGTTATTAATAAATATATTAAATAGGAGAGGACCCAGGATAGAGCCCTGAGGGACACCTGTAATAACTAGTTGAAAGCAAGAGTAGGGTGTGTTGCCATTTAATGGCTTGTTGCCTTCTAAATATGCAACTAAGAAACCATGACAAGGAGTATTGTGAAAGTCCTACTGTGGAGAGTCAAATGAGCGATTGCAGGTATAAGAAAGTATCAAATGCCTTTGACAAGTCTAAGAACATGGTGGACACAAGCAGACCATTGTTTCTGCGTTGGTTTTATTATATTGGTCAAATGTAGTAGAGCAGTAGTGGTGCTGTGCTGGGCCTGAAGCCATGCTGTGTTTCTGAGAGCAGGTTATTTAAGGTTAGGTATTCCATTAGCTGCATATGGATGCATTTCTCTTATCCTTTGTAGAGAATCACTATTGGTCTGTAGTTATTAAAGTCTGTAGATATGCCAAAAAAAAAGAAAGAAGGGTCACATAGTGCTGAACAGTCAAAGTCCACAGCCAAATGTGGAAATACAATGAGGCACATCAGACTAATTTCATGCTTGTTATTTTGACATGTTACAAAGTTTTTTTAGAATGGACTTAGTTGAATTAGTTTTGAATTAATTGTTTTTAATTTATTTTGTCTTTTATTTAAGAGTTTGTATTACTGCACATATTTTATACTTCACTATAATGTATGGTGCTCAATTTTAATATTTTTAGAAATTGTATTTTTTACACATAAGAAAGTTTTCTATTAGAATAGTTCTTGATACAGAAGTATTCTTTGTTTTTTCTGAATTCACACTTCTTTAAGGAATTAATTGATTTTATAATTATTATCACATGATCACTTATTGGTTTTCTTAAACAGTGTATTTTAGATTGGTCAATAGTTCTGATGAAGTCCTGTGTGCTAGGGATGAAAGTGCTTAACCGTTTTTATTGATGTTTATATTTTACGTGAATAAATCATTTCAACATTTGGATTTTATCCCCGCATTTTTTATTCCTATGGGCCTCAACATATTTCCATGGTTGGTTGTGGACTTTGATTTTCCAGCACCATGTCAGCCTAATTTTGTATGTGTTTACATTGGCTGAATGTTCATACTCTGAATTCTGTAGATGTGCCACCTTTATGCAGTGGTATGATGTAGGATTTTTTCCACAATGACGGGACATATTTTTTTGCTATGGACCTACTAATTAGTATTGATACAGGTAAGACTATGACTTCTGTGGTCATTTGTTGGTAATCTGATGTAGTTGATCTACAATTATGGAAGTAGGTTTTAGTCATTATGAGTGAGATGGGTACTGAATTAAAACTGAAGATCTGTGGGTAGTTTTAGTTGGGCAGGAGTAGGGGGGAGGATGTATTAGTGTCTAAAAGAGATAATATTATTTATGTAAAGTAGGAATTAAACTGTGTGGGGATAGAGTCTGCTATATTGTCTGTTTTTGGAGAGAGAGTGGTGGTCTTATTAGGTTAGAGAAATTTATTTAGTGATAACCAAAAAAGTTTTGGGTTGTTTTCATGTTTGTCTTGCAGGTTGGCATAGTATGTTTGCATGTTCTGTTTGAAATAGAGTTTTGCAAGGTTACTAAGATGTCTAAATTACTGGAAGACATTTTGAATTCTATTTTTATACCATTTTTTCCAGGCTCTATCCATTTTTGTCAGTATTTTTTTTGTTTCATTTGTTAGCCATGGTGTGAGGTTTGACTTGATTCTTTTATTACTTATTGGTGCTAGATTATTTAAGGCCTCTAAGAATATGTTATTAAAGTGTTCTATAGCACTGTCTATTTGCATTGTTCTATATGCATTCCAGTTATATTGTTTTAGTGTTTCATTGAAGACAGCTTTGCTGAAATTGGTTGCATTTCATATCTGATTATAGATATCTGCAGAATGGTGAATTGTAATGGCATATGTCGGCATGTGGTCACTTATGCTATCTGAGAGGCAGACTACGTTTGTTAATTTGTCTGGTTTGTTAGTGAGGATCCAGTCTAATGCTGAGTGTCTCCTTGAAGTTTTATTGATTCTAGTGGGTGTGTTACTAATTGTTTGAAATTGTACATGTTTATGGATTCAGTGGGGGGTAGTGGAATTTATGAGTTGCCAGTCTATATTTAAGTCTCTGAGTATTAAAGTTCCATTGTTAATTTATTGGGCTATCCCATACAGGATGCTTTCAGCTGTCAAACAAGAAAAAATGAATACAGGCGCTGTTCTCCAGTAGCAATAAAGGCTTTCCTCTTCCATTAAAATGAAAACAATAGTTCTATTGTACCAAAGTCCAAAAATCCAAACGGCCCCGAGGTCAATATTTCAAAGTACCAGTTTATTGCTAATTAAAATTCCACACATTAAGCGCTTTCATCTCCTGTATGGAGACTTCATCAGAATCTGTTTATACATACACATCCTCAGTTTAAATACCTCTTGGTGGGACCATTAATTAATTAATCTTGTATTCTAATAGGCTGGCCATTTATTGTTGCAAATTGCTATTGAGGTGATTTATAAACAAACCATTAGTGCTTTTATAAAACACTTTTTGCACTAATTATTTTGTTGAAAAATATGTAAAATCATAGTCCGAACATTTCAAAGTGTTTGCTACCTACAACTTATAACAATACAATTAAAATTAAGTAAATACATAATAAATAATTAATAAATACATATCAAAAAATCATGATGCATGTGAGAATTATGGACTAAACGACCACATATCCATTAACCCAGCCCTCAAGATTCTTGCTAATTACCCCAAGAGACACCAATAGATGGTTACTCTTTGAGCTTTGTGTTAATAAATACTGGTATAACTTTTTATATCAATTTAGTGTATATTTTAGTATATAGTTTTTATAATATAACAATAGGCATAGGAACAATTTTAGGCTCATATACACACTAATTGAATCATGGATTTTATATACTTTTTAGAGATCTCATGTGTTTTTTGATATGTATTTATTAATTATTTTTTATGTATTTACTTAATTTTAATTGTATTGTTATAAGTTGTAGGTAGAAAACACTTTGAAATATTTGGACTATGATTTTACATATTTTTCAACAAAATAATTAGTGCAAAAAGTGTTTTATAAAAGCACTAATGGTTTGTTTATGAATCACCTCAATAGCAATTTGCAACAATAAATGGCCAGCCTATTAGAATTCAAGATTAATTAATTAATGGTCCCACCAAGAGGTATTTAAACTGAGGATGTGTATGTATAAACAGATTCTGATGAAGTCTCCATACAGGAGATGAAAGCGCTTAATCTGTGGAATTTTAATTAGCAATAAACTGGTACTTTGAAATATTGACCTGGGGGCCGTTTGGATTTTTGGACTTTGGTACAATAGAACTATTGTTTTCATTTTAACGGAAGAGGAAAGCCTTTATTGCTAATGGAGAACAGCGCCTGTATTCATTTTTTCTTGTTTGAAGTTGTGGGTCTTTTTCGGTTACTAAATGCTTTCAGCTGTATCAATGTTATTCCTTGGTGGTACATAAATTGCTATTATAAGTTCCATTTAAACATATAGTTTTCCTATTTTTGATTTTAGGAGTGTTATTAGAAGTTTAGCATTGTTAAATTTGGGTATTGCTCTCTTTTTAATTTCTCCAAATCTTTTGGGTTTCTAATGCCATAACGGGAATGGACCCCATTCCTAAGTCAAAGTATAATTAAAGTTCATGAAATTAGTATTGTTTCACACTTTTACGTCAGCCAAAAGTGCTCTTTGCAGCACCCGCAATGTGCCCAGTAATGACTCCTCCTGCAATTCTTATGTAGTTACATGTATCGGTAGTGTATTTAAATGGGATTGTAAACACTTTTTTTATAAGCCACATTGCTCCTACTACTATTAGAACTATCAGGGTATCTTTCTTCCACATTGCTCTCATTTCTGCATGCAAATCCTGATATTTTAGGACTTTGTGTCTGTCTGTACACAGGACACTGTAGTCACTGGGTGTGGCAATTTCAATGATCAATGCTACTTTTGTCTTATTTTCCTGGACCACTATATCTGGTTTTCTAGCATCTATCTTTTGAACTATTGGTAATGGATGATACCATGTAATACAGACTTCATCATTTTCTATGATTATTTGCAGCTCATATTTCCAGTGTTTGTCAATCAGTTCGATATCATAATGTTTGCACAATCCCCAGTGCAACAGCCTTGCCACATTATTATGCCTTTCAGTATACAGTCCTTCTGCCATTAGTATGTCGCAACCAGCAATGAGGTGTGTAACTGTTTCTAATTTTGTTTTACAAAACCTACATTTGTCTGTTTCTCCCACATGTTCAATAGACATTGTAAACCAATGTGTACATAGCCCACTATCTTGGCCCGTCAATATTAACCTTTCATCTCTTGGTTTAAATTCATTTCTCCTTAACCATTCCTGCATTTGTTCCTGATCAACATGAGGTTCTTCCAGAAGATTTATATACTTGCAACTATATTTATGCTTTTTCCACATTTCTTGGCTTCTCATCTGGTCTTTCACCTTATATACTTTCTTTTGTTTTTTTTGGCACATTCAGGTGCTGCCTGATTTTTATCTACTTGTCATTTGATTTCCATTCCTTCTTGACACCGATATGCTTCTGTTAGCCTAAGCAGGGAAGTCATCTTAGATTTATTCTCCTCATGTTTCTAAACTTTCACTATGTTTTGTTCTTGTGAGGTCAGCAGCTATGTGTGGAGTCCCATGATTGCAGATCTATTCATGTAATTAATTTCAAGAAGGCCCATGCCTTCTTCAGGATGGGGAATATATAATCTTGGTATGCACTGATATTTATAAATCATTTGGTGAGCATGTACATCCTTCTTGTTTTCCTATCTAATCTATCCAGTACGTTTTGGGGCCAGTCAGTCACTCCAAAACTGTAAGTTAGGACAGGAAGAGCAAATTGGTTTATAGCTTGAATTTTGTTACTAGATGTCAAAGCTGTTTTCAGGATTAATTTAAGTCTTCTGAAGTACTCCTTACTAAGTTTTGTTCACATTTGTTCATGTTTTATTGTTGATCCTTCATCAATTCCCAAATATTTATACACTCCCTCTTGTTCAAGTTCTTTTATATCACATTCTTGTCCCAAACTGATTTTCTGATGCTACAGTTTTCCTGCTTTAAAGGTTGCTTTTGCACACTTATCAAGACCAAATGACATTCTTATATCATCTGAAAAAGTTATGACAACTTGCAGTTGTGCTTTCAGTTCCTCATCTGATTAGCTATACAATTTCAAGTCGTTGACAAAGAGAAGATGAGATGTCTTTGCACTTTGTTATTTTCTGAGTCAAATTATAGCCATGACCTAAGCTGTTAAGTAGACAGCTTAATGGGTTAAGGGCAAGGCAGAATAGCAGTGGTGACAGAGAGTCACTCTGGAATATCACCCTTTGGATTTTTATCCCTGAAATAATAAGTTGTCCTTTATCATGGCTTAATTGCAAAGTGGTTTGCCACTGTTTCATGGTCACTGTAATGTAATCGATCAGTGTAGGGTGTATCTTATAAATTTTTGAGCACTCTTTTATCCATGAATATGGGATACTATTAAATACTTTTTTGTAGTCAATCCAGACCATACTTAAATTCATCCCCTTTCTACAGTTCTCCACTATGACTTTATTTAACAACTGATCCTTTATTCCGTATGACTTTCTTTTATTGCACTTTTGCTCTGTTGCAATAATTGAGTTTTCTTCTAAATGACTATAAACTCTGTCAGCATCAATTTCAGTGTATAGTTTATACTTCATTGGAAGGCAAGTTATTGGTCTATAATATTTAGGGTAGCTTGCAGGCATGCTTAAGTAGGAGCATTGCTTTTCCTGTTGTTAGCCAGGTTGGTGTGTGGTTGGAGTGTGCATATAAATAATTCTTACTCATGGCTAAATCTTCGTGCAAAGATGTTAATACTTTTAACCAGAAGTTAGGTACTGCATCTGGGCCTGCGGTTTTCTAGTTTGAGGCTTTTCTTAACTTTGTTTCATCTCTCTTGGTATTACTTCATCCCATTTCATATCCTGTACCTTTAAACTTCATATTCTTTCTTTTACTTCTTCTATCCATTTAGCATCTTTGTTATGTTCCACAGGATCTTCATAGATACTTCTCCAAAATGTATCTATTTCTTCTTTTTTGATGGTCTTTCAATTCCTTTTACCTTATTTCCCAATTCTCTATAAAACATTTTTTGGGTCATCAATAAATTGCTTATTTTGCACTTTTCCATTATATTTGTCTACGTATCTTCTAAGTTTTTCTGCCTGTGCTGAGATTTTTAGTTTGTTATTTGCAATATTGCATAATAGATCCTGAGCTGTTCTAATACTGCACATTGCTTTTATCACGTCTTTCTTTCTTAGTATTTTTGTTGATCTGTTTCCTCTTCTATACTCTTCTAATTGTTACACTTCTTGTCTTAGTTGCTTTATAGTTTTCTCTATTCGATACTTCCATAATGGTATTCGATTTCTCCCCTTTCTCTCCTTCACTACCCTGTGTTCTTGTGGTAGAACTTTATCCATTATTAATTTAGCTGCATAGTAATATATCCTGTTTACTTCTGTTATATTGCATGAATCTCTATGGACAGTCCTAATTACTGTGTTCATTTGTTTTATCAAATTTCTGACTTTTGGGATTTTATTAACCTTCTGCAGTCTATTTCTTCCATTGAACCTAATATGTGTATCTATCACTGTAAAGTCAAGCAACTCTTCTCTTAGCTCTGTTTCTTCTAGACTGAGGGCATATTTTTTGCTTTCCATTTCCTGTGGACATTCTATAGAAAGTTCTATTGAATCTTCATGTGGCACATTCTCTTCAGTTTTATCCTTTGTCATCCGTTGCTCTGTCATACAGGAACTCACTGGCATATCACTCCTCAACATTAACTGTGTCAGAGTTTCCACAGTTCCCTGTTCCTTCCCTTGCTGTCCAGCGTCAAGTGGATGTTTATACTGGTTTTCTGTGGAAGGCTCCAAAATATTTTCATATGGCACCTGACCAATTACTTCCCATTCCACTGGTTTCCTCTTAATTTGGAGTTCCATTGCTCTGTCCTGTTGTGGTGCTTTCTTAATTAAAATTTCTACACTGAATCTTTCACTTTGGAGGTACTTCATGACCTCAGTTTCTTATTTCTTTAACTTCCCATTACTGACCTCCTTTTCTGTTTTTCCTCTTTGTCTTATTTTCCTGTGGGAATAAGACGGAGCTTAGGAAAGTTTTATAGATAATTGCTACACCACCTGCATACTTGTTTTGTCTGTCATGCCAGAGTATATTGTATCCTGGAGGGGTGATCTAATTATCTTTTATTTCTTTTTTTAACCAGGTTTTAGTAGTTATGACTACATCAAGGAGTGTATGTGGCAAGGTAGGCATGTATGTCATGCAAGTTATTATACATACTTCATAGTTTCACATTAAGTAAGGTGAGTTTGAGTTCTGTTTTTTGTTGAGGGTTATTAGGAAAACTGCTTATTTTGGGGTTGAAAGTCATGGTTTTATAAACAGTAGGACGTGGGTTGGGCTGAATATCTCCACTAATTTTTTGTATTGATATTTTATAAAGGAAAAGAGTGTGGCCAGTTAGATTTTGGTGTTGGTTTGGTATCTGATCATAAATTAGAGTACTTAATTTTGAAATATGCATAGATAAAAAAATCAGATGTGGTTTGTTTGTAGTGATAGGGTGCTATGGAGAAAGATACAATGCGTAGATGTTGATATTCTTTGTCAGGACTGGTTGATGTCCTAAATATTTGAAAGATGTAGATATGATAATGCATGATGAAGTCTAGTATAGTGAGGAGGAATAGTAAGAAAAAAAATCTGAGTCACGGGCATCTTATTTAACTTGGGTTTTATCTTTGCTGTAAATTAGGATTAGAAAATGTTAGGTAGGTATTGGGTTGGAAGTAGAGATGCAATATGATAGTTACATGGTGCAATGAGTAGTACAGTTTGAGACAGAGTCTTGGGTGGTAAATACAATTACAATTAGGAATAATTCTATTGGTTGCTTTTCTTCTGGACGGAATTGATGGCATTGGTTTATGGAATATGTGTGTGGTGCTAGAGTAAGAGGGGGTGGGTGTGACTTGGGAGTAGGGCACGGGAGTAGAATGAGTCCAAGCATTAGTGAGTGTTAATAAAGTGGGTTGAAAACCTGGCAAAGAGAAAGAGAAAAGCAATCAGTGACTGAAGTTAAACAGACACATCTGCTGAGGTAGAAAAGTAAAAGGAACAATGCAGTTTAAAAGGCCTCTCTGCCAATAGATAAAAGTATCGGTTTTGTTGTTCTAGGGCAAAGTTTTAGTAGGACAGTTTGTCCAATACCACCTTGACCTGACTAATGGTGATATATAACAGTAAAAAAATGCACTTGACTGTTTGAACAACTGTGTAATGGTAAGAATGTTTCTATGGACTTTGAAATGCAAAGTCCTAAGGCTACCCCCACCCCCAAAGATCAGCAAGACAATTGGAAAGAGTAAGCTGGAATGCATGACTACAGATGTAGAAAAAATACCGGCTTAGAACTGAAAGTGATTACACAGGTGTTTGGGGCAAAGGAGAAAAATCTTAAGGAAGGGAGACAGTGGACTGCAAAAAACAGCCAATGGAGCACAGTTGAAGGAGAAAATACCACTGGGACTGCTGTGGTTTAAGAAAACGGAGCTATTATAGTGGACAAAGTTCTTTGTTTTAGGTTGCCATAATATTTATAATTTACATAAAAATAGAGCCCGCAGACTGGTGTTTAAACAGACTTCACTGTTGCAAACACATCTATTTGCTTGCAGGGACATTTCTAAACAAAAAATAAAAGCACACTAAAGAGACAGCAGAGTGCAGTGAGTCAATGATAACTGGGCACAAATACTAACTGAAATCAGTTTAATAACTGTCTAGTGCAAGGAGAAATAAGAAAGGAAGGGATACCAAGGGTGATTTCCTTGAAGGTATGCAGTTCCATTGAAGAAAAACAGAATGATATAAATATTGGGAATAGCAAGTCTAGAAGAAGTGAAGAAAATATAAGAGAAATAAATAGTTTGAGTAAAAGCAGTAAGAGTAAATGTCAGTGTCTGTTAGGAAGTAGAGAGTAAAAGTTGACCAGCAGAATGTCATTGGAGGAGGGTTTACAGACTATAAGCTAATGCTTACAAACTAAGACACTGAAGCAATTGTCATCAGACTAGTCACTGCGCAGGCTAAAATAAATGAAGAAAAGGCTGTATGCCCCTAATATTTACTTAAAGCACAAGGGCAGAGGTGGTACAAAGATTGGCCAGAATAAATGGTGGGTAAATTGAGTGGACTCAGACTGCCTTTTGGATGAGCCTGCTGTGTGTATGCTTTAGGCAAGTTTCTCTTGAAACCTGCGAGAGAGAGAGAAAGAGAGAGAGAGAGGCAGAGAGAGTAAGTGAAGGAAGTGGTGATATATTTAGGTTTTGACATGGGATTTTATAGTCAGTTTTTGGCATTTTTTTGTATAGCTTTCTCTTCTGCCTCTTTATATGTGTATGTGTTTATTTCATTAACAGACTAAACTTTTTTGTTTTTATATTAATTGTTAGTTTCATTGAGTGAAGGGTTTGCCAAATTTGGTGATGCTGAAGCAGTAGCATTGTGTACTGGTTTGTGCTTTTGGATATGGTATGTGACTGTGTGTCTTAATGCCTGAACATTTGGATATACCATACATTTCTTCAATATTCACATATATTTACTGTTCAGGAGTTGAGTAAGGACTAGATAGATTTAATGTTTTGCATGTATGAAGTGCATAGGTAGACTGCATGAGTGTCTGTGTAAGGTCACTGTGGGGAAAGGGTTTTTTGTAAGTTAAAGTGTTGGGTTGGGGTTCAGGTAAGAGTCAACACACATGAGTAAGGTGGAGTGAAGGGATGAAGTTTGTCATCATATACATGGCATGATTAAGTTATAAATTGCAGAGATTATCCAGCACTGTTAATACAGTTGACTTTTATTTTATTATTTTATTTTATTTTGTGTTGTACGTTGGCAATATCGTGAATCTGTAACTTGTTTGCCTTGTCACTTGTCATGCACCTTTCCAGCTTCATGATGAGAGGTAGAGTAAACAATATTTTATTGTGTGTGTGTGTGTGTGTGTGTGTGTGGTGTGTGTGTGTGTGTGTGTGTGTGTGTGTGTGTGTGTGTGTGTGTGTGTGTGTGTGTGTGTGTGTGTGTGTGTGTGTGTGTGTGTGTGTGTGTGTGTGTGTGTGTGTGTGTGTGTGTGCAAGTACACAACTGTTTTGTGCATGAGATTGTTGTAATTTTAGTTGGATTATAAGTGTAGTGTGTGTTGAATGTGTGCAGTGGAAAGAGGCAACATTACACTGTGGCATAAAGTAGAGGGACACATACCCACACTATGAAACTGTGTAGTCCATTGAATGCCACAGTCCCTGGAATAAAAAAAAAAAAAACACTCACATGAGAGAGGCAAGCCCATGAGAGAAGCCCAGTGGTAGCACCACAGTATTCATACTGCTGCAGTATTAACATTACTGAACCAAATGCCTATTCAATTTTACTGCAATAATTACTATAATTACTACAATGAATAAACAGAATATTGCAATGATTAGTACAATTACTACAATGAAGAAATAGAATACTGCAATGATTACTAGAATTACTACAATGAATAAACAGAATACTGCAATGATTACTACAATTACTACAATAAATAGACAGAATAGATGAATTACTACAATAGATAGATGGGACACTACAATGTTTTGGAATAAAACTACCAAAGCAGTGAATAAGGCTGTGTTTGTATCCCTTGCCATTAAACTGGTACATCACTGAGGATTTAATGAAAATACTGCATATTCTCTGGCCTCTTTTTATGTTTTTTGAATATAGCAAAGAAGCACTGCCTGTTGGAGTAACTTCTCAGTGTCCCTCAGTAGGCAGGGACAATCCAAGAGCACTGTCTCGATAAATAATTTGCTCACGGTCATACAGTAAATTAAGGCAGAATGAAGCAAACCTTGCACCCTTGACTACAAGGAGCTTGGAGATTTAATCCTCTGCACAAATGTCAGATAATTATTTTTGATAAGTCACAGAAGACTACAGTCAATTAGTAATGCCACTAATTAAGAGTTTCATAGTTATTGCTCAAAAAATGCACACGGATACAATGCCTGTTAGGCTGCTAACATTTTAAGTGAATTAAGTACTATCTCTTATCTGACCCTAATTTTTTAGGACTTGTTTGATTTTGTCTCATATTTATGCCATGTCTCTCATTAATGTCCTTTTTCTGTTAAATTACTAAAGATTTTAGTCAATCAATAATGTCAGTTATGAATGCCAGTCATTACAGTTTCATAATTCTATTTACTCAGATAATGCATGTTCATGCAATATCTGTTCTTCTGCTAACGTTTTAAGTGAGATAGCTTTGTCTGGCTTGTTAGGCTCTGATGTGTTAACAAACTGCTTGATGCAGTCAACATTGCAGGGTATGTATCGTTTCAACTTGATTTGCCTATTGTGCGACTTTAAGCAAGTCACCCAGTCAGTGCTGTTGAGATCACCCCTGAAAAGGGACACTTTGTTCAGTAGGTTTGCATAATGTGACGTTTACTGGGCCTCCACTCCACTAATTTTCAGTCTGTTGAGAATTCCTGAGTGAGAAACTTAAGAAGTATTTGGGTCTGATCTTGGCTTTCTGTTGAACTGTTGTAGATTGCGGTCACAGGCATGAGAGGTTCAGACTTTATATCCTTTAGAAAATTCTTACTAATGTAAAGTTTGTTATTCTAGCATATTTTAGCAATATATCAAAACATGTACAGATCATTTTCCTGATTGCAGGTTTTGTGGCTGATTCTTGATCTAAGAGTTGAGTAGGGCATGGAGGTGGAATGGGATGTACTGTATATTTCCCACAGCAGCGAGATGAAATACACTTCTTAGACATTATTTATGTAGTTGTTCATTCATTTCATTACAAACATATAAGTGCATATCGTCATACATAGGGCTTTGAGTTGTCATGTGTGTGTGTGTGTGTGTGTGTGTGTGTGTGTGTGTGTGTGTGTATAAAGGCCTAGTTCATAAATCCCACAGTAGTTGGGAAAGGAAGGAATCAATTGTATTTAACAGGAGCATCATCATATGAGCCATGGTGTTTGGGTACAATCTTTGCTTTTCTAATTTTGTTGAATTTTTAACTGTGCATGTATTTGGCTGTGAATAAACTGGGCAGCATGAAGTGCACTAGTTTAGTGTTATGAATGCATTTTTAATTGAAATTGTTTTTTATGTGCATAACAATTTGAAATGCACTATGCTGGTCTGCAGTAGTCTTTCTGGTACTTAGTGCAGATGAGTAAGGCTAGGAAAAGTTTAAGAGCTACTTCCTGTAGTGCAGGGTTTGAATCCCTCAGGGTTTGAGTCCCTCAGCCTTTGTCTTCTGTGTGACTCTGACCAAGTCACTTCACTAGACAGTACTTCCAGTCTGTTCCTGAAAAGGGATAGTTGTATCAAGTGTGCTCTCCCAAGCTGTTAGCAAATTTGTAACTGCTTTTTTTGAATTTCTGAACCATTCATGTAGCAACTGATTGATGCTACAAAACGTGCTATTTGACTTGAACAACAGCAGATCTGCTGTAGTTCAATGGGTTGTCAGATGCATTTTTCAGTACAGGAGAGTTTCAAAGGAAGAAACATTTACTGTTGTTCTTACTAAGTTAGTTTTCAATGTAAACGTGTTTTGTTTTATTACATGGCTGTCAGTATAGTTGTTATAAAATTTGAAAGTAGATGTTAAATTAAATTAAAATCTTTCATTTCTGAAAAATGGGTGCATCTTACTGTACTTAAACTTGTGTTATAAGATTATTTTTCTCTTTTTAGTTTGGTACAAATGTCTTTGTAGAAACAAAAATGGCCAGCAAAGTTTAGCAGTCGAATATGCAACCCAAAACAAGATAGTGAATAATCAGACTTTTATTGTAAAAATAAAAAACATGTTCTTTATTTTTACAATAAAAGTCTGATTATTCACTATCTTGTTTTGGGTTGCATATTCGACTGCTAAACTTTGCTGGCCATTTTTGTTTCTTCATGGTTTGGTCTGGCCGTGCATCCCCCACATGCATAGTATTTGGTTTGGACATAGATGTCTTTGTGCCAGTCTTCTGCTGATATTGTTAGCTTCTGACTTGATTTGTTACCCTGTAGCTTAGTAACACTTAATTCCAAACCCTAATCCTTAAGTATGATGTTATTTGTCTTTTGGCTTTTCCCGGTTAGGGGTCAACACAGCGGAACTTCGGTGTGCTAATGATTGGCAGTGGATTTTTTTTATGGTGCCAAGTTGCCAGCCCGATGCCCAACCTTCAAAGAAGGCACACCCATTCATGCACTCACCTACCTGCATGTCTTTAAATGTCACTCGAACGCGGGGAGGAAATGCAGACTCCACACAGAAGGTGCTCCAGCCAAGAATCAAATGAGAGATCCTCTTGCTGTGAGGCGACAATGCTAACTGCTGCACCACAGCAACCAACAAAACCCTAACCCTTAAGTATGATACATGTAGTTATTCTGTGTGTTGTGCATATTACTAGGATCTGTAAAATATGAAAATACATTATTAGGCTGTGGAAATATAGGGGAGATAAGTGAAATGGTCTTTTACATCTAATGATAAATTGCAAACTGTTACAGTGCATTTTCTTTTACTTTAGATGCCTTACATGCTCCACTAGCTAACTACTGTAAACCTATTAAGCTACTTCAAGAAAGGAAACATGGAGATGCCACTGGCTGTGGAGTATTCCCAGATTGGCATGTGTATTTTTCTCTCTCTCAATATGTGTTTTTTATATATATATATATATATATATATATATATATATATATATATATATATATATATACACATACAGTATATGTGTGTGTGTAATAGTATGTGTGTGTGTTTGTGTATAAATACCTGTGTATATGAATATTTTATTTCACAGTCCTAGATTTCAAGTATGTGTATAGAACATGCATATAAGACAATAGTACACACACATACAAGTCACACACACATAGACACAGATGTAGACATACTCTTGTACTTGTGCACAACACAAACATGCTCATGCACATACAGATACACACACACACACACACACACACACACACACACACACCCACAAACACACACGCACACACTTGGTATAGTTCAGCCTTTTTCTTTGTTCTTCATCTATTGAAGAACATTTAGAGTATTACAAACACTGAAACAATGTATATATAGGGACAATCCACTAACTCACTAATTAAAAACAAGTGATTTTATTTAATGAGATTCTTCAGATTTGTTTAAGTTATTGTCTTACATCTTGAGTTAATCCAATTCTAATTGAATTTTAAGGGAATAACACAAAAGAATTGCTTCTTTGCCAATAGCCAAACAAATAGTAAGAACTTAGGCATCCATTAGTGTGACTAATGTAAATGACTTTCTCATCTTTATCTCAATTCAGAAAAATAAACCATCATACTTCAGTGAACACAAAATGTTTTAGATAACCATCTAACTAAAGACATGAAACTTTTACATAAAATTTGTTTCTTTTTAGCAATATTGTGTTGCACTATTACTGCTAAGCATTTAAAGTAACTTAGCAGCACAAACTCTAATTGATGTAAAGTATTATTCACAACAGTTATCAGGAGCTTATGTTTTAAAATATGTTGTTGAAATGAAATCGTCATTTTAAGTTTTTAGACTGATATAAGCTGACTTGAACACATTTGTTTGTGTTAGTTTTTATTACAGGTACAACTGAGAAAACTGCCAAAAATATCTGTTTGCTAGGGTGTGCCAGAAGTATTGATCTGTTTAACTCCTAGTCAGAAACAGAAACGTTAGCTCTGGCTAAAGAAACTGATGAAGGTACAGTGCCTTCAGCTCATTGTCAGTTCTTACTGTTAACAACATGTACTGTCCTGTCAGCTTGAGTTTTTATTTTCTTCAGTCTAAAAGGTCTGCCTCCAATGATAGTCCAAACTGTACTATCCACAGGTCTGCACTTTCATAGGAAGTGGTTCAATAACTGTACAAAGACAAAAAAGAAAAGAAAAAATGAAAGAAAAAGAAAATGATCTCAGGGTCAGAGCAGAATATGCATGCCTCTGTAACCGTAACTAGAAAGGGTAATTCCATTTAGCTACAACAATTACAAGGGAACAGCTGCTCATTAACTCATATATTAAGTTATATATTTAACGTTCATAGATTATAGGATTTAATACCAGAGTAATTTATTGAAACTGAGATTCTAATCCATATTTCCATGTTCAGCCAAAGGGAAAACTAATAAAATCACTGATTTGTTTGCAGAAGGGCAAACTGCTCCATATCTTCATGTCAGGGATGTTGCCCCCACACTCCCTAACTTATATATACCAACTCCACAACTGCACAGCTGTAGTGTAAAGAGAAATTTCAAAAATAAAAAGAAAGAAAGAATGAATCATTAGTAATACTATAGTGGAAACATTTTCCAGCTGTGATTTCCAATGAAAAGCAATAAACAGGTTGCAACACATCTAACTCTCATTAATGTGCTATAGGCTCACTCTGTGGCACATGTGATAACTGCAACATTATTGTATAAATAACTAATTAGGTAGGGGTTCTAATCTCAGTCCTGGCAAATGCAAACACTTACTGATAGAACCCACACTGTGGAAGTAGCAGACTCCAAATCTGACTCGTCCCTCATTAGACCTATTATAGAATACAATGCCCCATTTGGTATTTACCTCATTAGACACCTGCAACAACTGGAAAGGCCACAAAAATACCTCACTAAGATGATCTTGGGCCTTAGACATATGCACTATATGGACAGACTCAAAAAGTTCCAGCTGTACTCTATCTCTTATCGCCTACTTAGAGGCAATCTCTGCTTTACCTACAAAGCCATGTCTGACCCAAAGCTGCTAGATATGCTACACCTAAAGAAATCCCAGTCCCTCCATGCCACATGCTCCAGTGACCGTAACCTCATTACCACAATAAACAGAACATGCTGGAGGGACATGTTCCTAACCCAGAGACTTCCCATACTCTAGAACAAGCTTCCCATTAACATCAAGCAGAGCACTTCACTGGCCCTCTTTAAGAGAAATCTTGACTAGTGGGTGGGCAATAGGAAGTTTACCCTGGGGATCACTTCATATAGGCTCCAGGGCCATTAGCCTAGTACACACCTATGAACCTATGAACCTATGAACCTATTTCATACCTGACCATCTATATAGAAGCTTGGAATTCATGAAGCCTGGAATATATAACTATTTTCTTTCTTAAGCTAAAGCTGAAAATATTACCAAAATACTGATGTCTATTCTTTCCATAATGCCAGTCACCAGCACACATTATAGATCTCACTTTAACCATTATTGATATCATATTTATATCCATTTACACACATTAGTCACTGTGCAAAATTCACTCACTGATAATCACAGTCACAAATAAAAGGAGGTCGGTGACCTGCTACTGACTTTCAAAAAGCAATTACTAGACTAAAGGGATGAAAATTGATACCAGCTTTATTTGAAGTACTGAAAATTATGAAATGGTATCTTAAGAAAAGGGAACAAGCACATTTCGGAGAAATAAATAGAATTTGTGTGAATAATACATGTAAAATAATGTTCATGAGGAAGAGCGAAGTTTATGTGAAGGCATAAATTGTGCATTTTATGTAATGTTGGACTAAATAACAGTTGTAAAGAAAGGAAACGTATAACTAATTTATAATGTATGTAAATGAAAAAATGTTAATATAGTTTATTTTGTTTTCTTTCCTATTAATGTACGTGTGCCTATATTTTATAACTCTCTATTCTATAATTCTTTCATAAGTTATCAATCACATTTCCCATTATTAAAACTGTAGAGGAACAACAAATTAGATTTTCTTTCTGTGACTTTCTCTACAATCTGATAGGAGGACTTTTCCCAGCACTGCATAAGAATGTTCAGTGTTGAAAAATGTATTTTTTTCCATTAGCATTTTTTATGTAGAACATAAAGCACCAATGATTTTGTGGTGTCTGTAATCACTAAGTAGATTTGCATTACCTAGAATAAGAAATACAGAACTCACACTTATTCTTTAAAGGACAAAATGTAGCACATTTGTTAAGGTTTCATCATTTTACTTTCTTTTTTTTTTTTTTTTCTCAACATTTTTTTTATTTTTCAAATACAGTTCCATAGTATTTGTATATAACCCCCCAGATTCAGCAAGCCCTGCAGGGTGTGCAGGACTAGTGCAGGAGCTCCAGTAGGCAATACGTCTGCCGTGCGATCCAGGAATACGCTGTAGGGACGTGCATGAGCACTCCTGCACTAGTCCTGCACGGACTAAGCCCCTATGTGCAAATTACCCCATTTGCAGGAGAAATCCATGCAAATGAGGTGAACTTGTGATCCAGGAAGCTGGAAGCTGGCCGTGCAGAACTAGTGTAATCTGCAGAAATTACTCCGCCAGTAATGGAGTTCATTTCTGCAAACTACAAAATGGAGCCATGACAGCTCCAAATAAAGGGTGGATATTATGTAGAAAACATGCCAATGGCCAAATATAAGGCCATTGGCATGGAAAACAGTTGCAAAAATAAAAAAAAAAAAATCAACTTTTTTTTAACCGATCTCAGCTGTTTAAGTGTAGGGCAGTGGCGCGCAAACGGGATCGGGCGGAAAATAAGAAAAAAAAACTAAAATCAGCATTCTGACCAAAATTATTATTTTGCCATTATACTCAATGTCAGGCAGAAGACAACATGGCCAGTGAATAGCTGTTGCTAAGGGAGGAGGCTCAGTGTGGGGCATGTAACTATGCATCAGCAGGCAATCCTTTGCAAATGAGGGGAATGATACTGAATCCCAGATTTCCCCTGAATTTTAGTCAGCACCCAACAGTGTAAGAGCAGGAATAGCTTGGTGCAAGCCTAGGAGTTAGCTGACATCATAGGGGTGTGTGTCAGGCATACTGTAAGTGGACTGGAGCTCTTTGTCTTGGGTCTGCCTTTAGCTTAGCAGAGCTAAGCAAGGGTGTGTGTCTGAGGCTGCCTAGCACTCTTTACATTTCCTAAACGGGTGTGCACAATGGGTTTTAAAGGGGAAAAAAAGTAGACCAGGAAATAGCTGCTCTGTGCACATTTGAGCACTGTGTTTGCAGGGCACACCCCCAGGATTAAACAGGAAGGCAATGGGAAGGGAAAACAGCAGTAGGAAGGTAATCTAAAAGAACTAGCATAGCTGTCAGGTGAAATGTATCAGGATCAGCCAATTACACAGGCAACAGACCATCCCAGCCCAGAACACTACTATAAACTATGCAAACACCTATCCCTCTGTTTTTTCCCACATACTCTACACCACCAGTGTATACAAGCAGGGAACTTTTAACCAACAAAAACAACAAAATGATAGGGGCTGCAATAGCTATCATACAACAACATGTAGAAGAGGCTAAGGGTGGTGAGGATGTGAATGTTGTCGACCAACCCACAGTGAGGAGATGGAGAAGAGTGTACAGACCCAGGGTAACCTACCAGGGGCTACATGAGCTGGAGATAGTGGAGTGCTATAGGGTGGACAGGGACCTCCTACAGAAAATTGTTGAGTTGTGCCGGCCACGCCACACACACAGAAATAACATAAGGGAACCCATCCCAGTGGATACCAAGGTATGTGTTGGCCTAAGAATACTAGCTACAGGTACCTTCCAAAGACCAACTGGGGATATCATGGGTATCTCACAAGCATCAGCATCCAGAGTACTCCACCAGTTCCTGGATGCCAAGTCAGCACATGCCAGTGAGCATGTATATTTCCCCAACACCCATGAGGCGTTGGCCAGCAATATGCATCTCTTCAACCAAATAGCAGGATACCCTGAGGTAGTGGGTGCTATAGACTGCACACACATATGCATCAAAGCACCACCCAGTGGTCATGGTAGGATCTACATCAACCGCAAGGGCTTCCCCTACATCAACTGCCAGGTTGTGTGCAATGCCCAGGGCATAATAATGAATGTGTGTGCTGGCTGCCCTGGAAGCTATCACGATTCCCACATCTGGCATCTGATGCAGCTGTACCAGAGATTTGCCATTGGGGACATCCCTTATGGTCACCTAGTGGGGGATGCTAGTTATGCACTGGAGCTGTGGCTGCCATCAGAAATGCACACACACCCAATCAGGAACTCCATAATGAGGCACATGCACAGACCAGAATTATAATAGAGCATGTGTTTGGGATGCTCAAGTCACAGTTCCGGTGCCTGGACACATCCGGTGGAGCCTTGCAGTATTCACCAGCTGCATGTACTCAAATTGTCATTGTATGTGCCATGCTGCACAATATGATCCTGTGGAAACAGCTGCAGCAGGAACAGCATGGGGCAGGGCCACACAGCCTCCCACTATTGCCAAGGCCTGCACAGACACAGAGTGACTCAGAGGAGGAATAACCTGAGCCTGTCCCAGTAGGCAGAAGAAGGCATGCCCAATATGCCCTGGCCTTGGCAAAGAGGCAACATATAGCACAGCACATGCACTTACACAGGAGGGAACCAGGAAATGACACCACTCTCTCTGACTTGCACATACAGTAAAAGGGATGCCAAACATGACACTACCTGTGGTCAACCATGTGTAGGGAGTATACTATGTGCATCCGACATAGGCAGCCCTCCAGCACCACCCTCAATACTGGCACACCCACAAGGTAAGTCACTCAACTTACCAGTTGCCGAATATAGTAGTATGTGTTGTTTTCTGTATCTATGGTATGGATGTGAGCATGCAAGGGAATCGGGTGGCTGAATGGGATGCCAATTTTAGGGGGGGTGACTGGGGAAACCAGTTGCTTCAGGCTGAGGTTAGATGGCAGTTGAGGCTAAATGCAACAGTTCCCCCAGGTTTAAATGAACATATTAGCTTAAAACCTGAATTAAGGTATCGAGCAACACCGTTTTGATATTATTTTCAACTTATTATTTTTAACTCATTATTCAACCCTGACAACTTCACTTCATGTTATTTTAAAACATTTTACCTTTTTAGAACAACGTATTTATTAAAATTATTTCATAAGACAAACAGTTTTTTTAACTTTTTAAAAAGGATTTTTTTAAAAATGCACTGTCACTTTAATTTTGTAATTGACTTTTTATTGAAGGTACTGGGTACTTATATAAAAATGGTGTCAGTTCACATTATTAACTGTACTGATGAAGTCTATTGATGAAAGCGCTTGACCTGTTTTGTGGATTACTGGACTATTCATTCATTTTTATGTACAGTGGATTACTTTATGTGGTGTGAATAAAAGTGTTCATTTTTGGTGGCCGTAGGAC
Source organism: Protopterus annectens (assembly GCF_019279795.1). Lineage (NCBI taxonomy): Eukaryota > Metazoa > Chordata > Ceratodontiformes > Protopteridae > Protopterus > Protopterus annectens. Next base: position 1,479,022,003 of record NC_056728.1, on the reverse strand, counting down.
ATTGGCTCAAGGAGTGGTTATTGGAAGTTATTTGTGGTTGTTTGCCACTCTTTTACACACCGATTTGTTTTATTGGTTTTAGTTTGGTGTGTTGAGCCACCTAGACCATTATGGAGGAAAACGGACTTTCTCCTGTGTTTGAAGATGACCTTGATAATTTTCCTTTCCCCTGTGGACAGCAGATGAACGATGGAGGGGATCGTATGATGGAACTTATTCTGAACCTTACAAATAAGGTTTCAGAGTTGCAGGAAGCTGTGGTAAAACTACAAAACCCATCATGTCCAGGTATTAGCGGTTCTGACGTCAGTGCCAATCGAGAAGGAAGGGAATCGTCATCTAAAACTGCTAGTAGGATACACCAGGGGGTCCGGAACAACGAAGGTAGTGTGGAGCCCTCTATTAACAACGTGGATGTTAGGACAAGTTGCCAAGGGACTAAATTGATGCACGACCATTTAAAAGAGTGGATTAAGAATGACAATTTCTCTTTTCAGGAAGGAAACAGGGTTGAAAGAACCAATTGTATTGATTCCAGGTTAGTGGACCTTGAAGCAAAACTTTTAAAAGTACGAGGACTTCAGTGTAACAACGCGTATTTAAACGAATGTTTCGACAAAAAGAGAGTTCCTAAGGGACTCAGAGTTTATAGATTCCCTAATGATATTAAAAAGGGACAACCTGAATGTCAGAAGCTTTTGAAAATGTTTGATAGACATGGGATGGAATTAATTGAATTTATTGTGAAAGTTAACAACAAGCGTATTTCTGAGTTTTTAAAAGATGTTAATGAACTAAACAGTTTGATTTTAAAGGACAATGAATTTGATAGATACAATCATAAGTATAATATTGTATTTGATAAGGTAGAAAATGAACTGAATATTAATGTTGAGAGGAAAAAGAAAAAGCTGTCAAGGGATGAATATGAGTATAAAAACTTTCTTGCATACCCACTTCCTAAAGCATATTTGGAAGGGGAAGATTTATTGGATAGACAGTCTAACAATGAAGGGGGTTACCATAGGGCTACACAAGGTAGTAGAGTAAATAATGTTAGCAATACATATGAATCTGAATACCCACCCTTTAGGAGATCAGCAAGGCTGCAGGACAAACACAAATATAGGGAAGACAATAGTGTTTTTTTAGGAGCAACAGGAGGGGGTGGGAGACGGAACAGCTACAGCAATCAAAATGCTTGGAGAAAGAACAGCTATCACCAGGCTTAGATGAAATTCAGAACAACCGTTTAGTTTACACCTATAGGGGATTTAATATTTTTAACTACGCTGGAGTTGAAATTAGTAGAGAATTGTTCCATTTGTTTATGAAGGGGGTTAAATTTGTTCCAGCTTTTAAGGAAAACATTTGTGACACATTAATTGAATTAAAATTGTTTGTGAGGAAGTTAAACTTAAAATTTGTATTTAAGGACTCACAACATATTAAGGGTAGAACAAAAGTCTGTGTTAAGAAAAAGAGTTGTTTTAACCCCCCATTACACCCCCTCTTAAATTCTTTTGAGAATGTATGCTTGCAAGAGATTTACCATAAGATTAGTGAACACAAGTCAAAAGTTTTTAATTTGAGTAGGACTGAGAAATGTCTTTTGGATAGTTATAGAGGTAACACTGATATTAGGTTCATGAAACCTGATAAAGGAGGGGGTATGGTGTTAGCAAATACAGAGGATTACAATAATAAAATCTTCTGTACATTGCAAGACGAAACAAAATATGAATGTGTTTCTAGGAATGAAATTAATATCGCTTAACAAAAGATCAGATTTTTATTGGAAGATTCTTTATACAGAGGTGTAATTAATGAAGAGATATTTCATTTTTTGAATGTTGAACATCCTACCATCCCTATAGCCTTTGGTATACCTAAAATACACAAGGATGTTCACGACCCCCCCCTTATAGGCTTATAATTTCTGGCCCGAACAGTATCACCTATCCAATAGGAATATTTATTGAGCGTATTGTAAGGGAGGCATTGTTACCTATTGATCATATTTTAATTGACTCATAGGACTTTCTTAGGAGAATTAAGGGACACTATTATGATATAAATGCCTGTTTCTCCACTATAGATGTTGTTGACCTTTTTACTTCAATACCACATGACAAGGGGCTTGAGCTCTTTTATGAGGTTTTGGTAGAAAAAAACTAGTTTGAGTCACACGATGACCAACTTCATTTTAGAATTGATGGAAGTGATCCTTAAAAACAACTTTTTCTGTTTTGGTGGTGAGTTTTTTCGACAAACAAGGGGTGTAGCAATGGGAAATAGCTGTGCCCCACTCTTCGCTAATCTTGTTATGTTTAAATGGGAAACAGAGTACATTTTTGGGTCACCCTACAATGGAAGTTGGTCAATTTATCTTAGATTTCTGGACAATGTTTTTATTATGTGGAAGGGTGGTGAGGTCCATCAAGCATTTTTGGATTATTTGAACGGAATTTGTGATTATTTTAAATTCACTGGTGACAGTGGAAATTCATTCATTAATTACTTAGATGTGAAATTAATGAAAGATGACAGTATTAATTGTTTTTCTTCATGTTTATATCGAAAACCAACACATTCTAATGATTTTTTGGAATTTTCCAGTAGTCACCCTATATTTATAAAGAGGAATATAGTAAAAGGGCAAATGGTGCGAGCTGCCCGTATGTGTTCGAATTTTTATTTATTTAAATCAGAGTTGGAAAAATTGGCTAATATGTTTGAAGCCCAAGGTTACCCATTGAGTTTTATTAATAATATTAAGGATCATGTATGTGTTGAATGGGGTACTAGATTTAAGCCACTATTAGGTGAGGATGAGGAGAAGGTGGATCATGATACAGGTGTAGACATAGATTTTACACAAACTATGGTATTGACTTATGGTGAGACATCACGTGTAGTTAAAAACATAATTAAAAACAACTAGACAATGTTCAAAAAGAATATGGAGCTACTTAAAATTATTGGTGTAGGCCCTCATTTTACATATCGGGTGAATAGGAACTTAAAGAACCTATTGGAAAATCCAATTTCTGAAAAAAAAAGATGTTTTAGAAAGGATATTTATAAATGTGGGGCCTGTGATTATTGTAGATTCATTATTGACACTCCCTCTGTGACACTTGGACCCAACCAAACAGTAATTAATTTCACTGCAGGTACATGTGCATCTCAGGGCTTAATTTATTTGTCCGTTTGTCAGTCCTGCGGTCATTTTTATGTTGGGAAAACAGAAAGGCGTCTGAGTAGGAGAATATATGAACATATGTACAGTATTACGAAAAAGGATGATAATAATGCCTTAGACAAACATATAAGGGTTAACCATGTTGACCATACTTTTAGATTTGGTATTTTGGAAAGTGTAGATAAAAATTTTAGGGGGGGGGGTGACTGGGGAAACCAGTTGCTTCGGGCTGAGGTTAGATGGCAGTTGAGGCTAAATGCAACAGTTCCCCCAGGTTTAAATGAACATATTAGCTTAAAACCTGAATTAAGGTATCGAGCAACACAGTTTTGATATTATTTTCAACTTATTATTTTTAACTCATTATTCAACCCTGACAACTTCACTTCATGTTATTTTAAAAAGTTTTACCTTTTTAGAACAACGTATTTATTAAAATTATTTCATAAGACAAACAGTTTTTTTAACTTTTTAAAAAGGATTTTTTAAAAAATGCACTGTCACTTTAATTTTGTAATTGACTTTTTATTGAAGGTACTGGGTACTTATATAAAAATGGTGTCAGTTCACATTGTTAACTGTTCTTCTTCTTCTTCTTCTTTCGGCTTTTTCCCGGTTAGGGGTCGCCACAGCGGATCGCCTTGTCCGCACATTGAATGGCAGTGGAGTTTTACGGTGTCAAGTTGCCAGCCCGGCGCCCAACCTTCCACAGAAGGCACACTCACATGCACACCTAGGGCCAATTTAGAGTGTCCAATCCACCTGCAGCATGTCTTTGGGATGTGGGAGGAAACCGGAGCACCCGGAGGAAACCGCAATGACCACAGGGAGGACATGCAGACTCCGCACAGAAGGCACCCCAGCCGAGGATCGAACCGGAGAACCTCTTGCTGTGAGGCGGCAATGCTAACCACTGCACCACCGTGGCCGCCCGTTAACTGTTCTGATGAAGTCTATTGACAAAAGCGCTTGACCTATTTTGTGGATTACTGGACTATTCATTTGTTTTTATGTACAGTGGATTACTTTATTTGGTGTGAATAAAAGTGTTCATTTTTGGTGGTCATAGGACATTGGCTCAAGGAGTGGTTATTGGAAGTTATTTGTGGTTGTTTGCCACTCTTTAACACACCGATTTGTTTTATATGTTGTGTCTCTGTCTGTGTAGCAAACAATGATTTTTAGGCTAGGCACACTCACTACAATTCAAATGCCTTACTTTGGCAAGGTTGCTGATGTCATTAACTGTGAAATACACTTTGGGAAAGGTGTAACTCAGTAATTTCAGTGGCGCATCCTATACCTGTGTAATGCTGTAGTGTGATAAGCAAGTTAGGTAGGGGTGCTAATCCCAGACATGGCATTTGTGTGTGTGTGTCTCTATCTGGGTAGGGACCAATGTTTTTTAGGCTAGTCACACTCACTACAGATCAAATGCCCTACTTTGGCAAGGCTGCTGATATTATTCACTGTGAAATACACCTTTCGGAAAGGTATAGCCCAGTAATCTCCATGCTGCATCCTACAACAGCGTAATGCTGTTGTGTGATATAGTACTTTGGTAGGTGTTCTAGTCCCACGCATGGCAAGTGTGGATGTTTGTGTGTGCTTCTTTGTTTGTGTAGAGAGCAATGCATTTTAGGCTAGTCACACTCACTACAGATCAAATGCCCTACTTTGGCAAGGCTGCTGATGTCATTCAGTGTGAAATACACCTTTGGGAAAGGTGTAATCAGTAATCTCTGTGGCACATCCTATAACAGTGTAATGCCATAGTGTGATATAGTACCTTTGGTAGGAGTTCTAGTCCCCCACATGACAAGTGTGGATGTTTGTGTGTGTGTGTGCTTCTTTGTTTGTGTAGGGAGCAATGCATTTTAGGCTAGTCACACTCACTACATGTCAAATGCCCTACCTTGGCAAGCCTGCTGATGACATTCACTGTGAAATACACCTTTAGGGAATGAGTACTTCAGTAATCTCTGTGGTGCGTCCTATAACTCCATAATGCTGTAGTGTAATACACTAGTTAGGTAGAAATTCAAATCCCAGACATGGCAGGTGTGTGTGTATGTTTCTGTGTGCGTGCCTGTGTTTGTCATTCATATCCTATGTGGAGGTGAGTGCGTAACAACTGGACTCCTTGTGGAGAGTGTTTTGCAAATTTCTTATATGGTGGCCCTATTATATGCCACAATGTCCAACTTACAAGGATAACATATGTGAAATAGCTAAGAGGCTGTGGTGGCTATCCATACCCCTACATGTGACACCAAGGCCTGGTGAACAAAGTTAGCAACCCATGTATTACACGGAGAACACTCTAAACCCATGTCTCATACACAAACACACTTCTCTAGGCAACAACTGCTATGTTGGTAGTACCCTGCATATTGCCCACAGATAGTAACCATGGTGTGATTGCAGTGGACGGCAGAGGGCATTACACCCTGTCCATCAGTAAAACATGCACGTACATGCAGATAGTGTGCCATCACTATGCTCCACACTGGACGCCTGCAACACCTGTAGTGCCATCATATGTGACCCACAAAGGACATACCATGCTTTATACACATTCTCTGTATGGACAGATGCCACTGACACCAGGGCATACCTGTATCATGCTATCAATGTAGGTGTGGGGTCAATCTGCTGTCCATTATCTGTTCCCAGTACGAGGCCAGGGCAGGCACATCTGATTATAACAATCTGTGTACACAACATGGGCCAGATGCTTCAGGTACAGTTCCACATGTCTCTGTATATGCATGTGGGATGTGTACACATCCCAGACAGCGTCCATGTCATGGACTAAAGAACACATACGTGGCAAGCATTGAACAGCAATGGCCACACAAATTAGCTGCCCAGGTGACTGGATGGTGAATACAATACCCACTTGTGTGGGCCAATCCAGACACTATACCCCTGAGACACACTGCAGACCATTGTCATGTGGCCTGATGCCAAGGCATAACCTTCACCTAGTCTTGTATAGCCATCTGGCACAGTCAACCACTACTCAACCATGAAGCAATGCACTCATGCATGTCAGTACTGGCGCCCTGTGTCTGTGTGGTGTATGATACTTTTGACCACATTCATACTCACTACAACCCCCATTGGTATACTGAAGCACACTGTCTGATGTCAGACACCTCCACATGCCCTTTGCCAATATAACCTCCGGATAACCCCTGTGATGCATGTGATACCTACACAGTACTGTACTGTGGCAAACTAACTAGTGAAGAAGTGTATTCCTGTCTCTGCCAAGTGTATCAATATGTGTGAGTCCCTAAGAGAGTGTGGCTGTGTTGACGGTGACACCTGTTCATGCAGACAGGTACATGTACTACATCTACCATTTTGCTACCATATCACTGTTGCATATGTCACTCATGATCAAATATACATTTGGAGAGCTACTCAACACGTAAGCTATGTGGTGCATCCAATAACTGCATAGACATGTGATAACAATATGTAGTCAGTCAGGGGTTTGATACCCTGTACTGGTAGGTGTGTAACACAAACTTGCTTAGGCTTTACTTTCCAGCCTCCTCTGTCTGCCTCTCTCACTCCCTCTCTGGTGGATGAGGAGAACTGCACTTGCTTTCCTTAGGCAGCAGCATGTGCTTTGTAAGGTATGTTTATGATCAGCTGATGGCCTCTGCATGAATTGCAGCCCTCCTCTAGTTGATTGCATGTGGAACAGCTCTGGTAACATTCCCATAGCCAATTGCATGGAAACAGACTCCAATATCTAGGAACATCATGTTGGTGTTGGGCCTTTTCATTTACTGTGAGCAGGACCTAGATCTGGTGTTTGGCAAACAGCATCACCAATGGATTGGGGATTTACCTCCAAAAACATAAGAGACAGGCCAACACACAGGATGGGGATGTGCCTGACATGACTACAGAATGTATGTGTTGCTATTCTGCATTTAGAGTAATGTTGGTTTAACAGGGTGTGTGTGGATATGGCTGGTCTACATGTTTTAATACCTGTCATGGCAGTGCTATGTTTCTGAGGAAACCCCCCATCTGTAGGGTCATCTGCAGACTGGGCAGTGTGTGGTGTCTTTTGTTTCTTGTGTTACACTCAGAGCACCTATCTGTGAACTGCAGAAGCATAGTGTGAGGATTGCAGTCAGTACATGGTGACAGCTATGAGAATTACTGACTTCATATCCCTCATAGGACATATGTCACAACAAACCCAGTTACAACAGTAAATATATGAGGTTATCACAGCAACATGTCAATATTGTCCCTATGTTTGTGCCTCCAGCCACAACTCTGTCAACCTTTGTACATATGTCATGCAGTAAGAGGTGCATATGTTCTGTACACCATAATTTATTGATATCATATCTGATAACAATCCAGTGAGATATCAGACTGCTACACATATTATGTATAGTAAGGGTTATATTTGAGGACATTTCCTGGGTATTCTGTGGTTGTGTGTACAGTACTGAGGTCTGTGTACATATGGTGATTGTCGACAGTGTGTGTATTGTGAATATGTACCTTGGCCTGTGTACACACTGTGGTTGATGTCATTGTTCTTGGTCCTGTTTTATCTGATGTTACATGCTGCTCCACTATATGTTACCCTATCAGCTTACATATTTGTAGGGCCAAACATACACATGTCCCATACCACAGACAGGCATCGGACCACACTGTGTAGTGGCCCAGTATATGTAGGGTTAGTGTGTGATTGCCACATATGAGGATGGTGTTGATCAGATAGTCCATATACTGTAATATCATGCTAGCTTATGACATATGTGGTTGTGGCTGTGTTCACATTGGCTGTGGTTATGCACTTTCACACAGGTGTCTGTTACTCTGTGCTGTGACATGCCTGTAGAGCCTGCTATATATGCAGGTACATGTGTATACCCCCATAAGAAATGTAGGCCTGTGTTGCGGCAGTCTGCCTGTAGCCTGCACAGCCCTTTGTTACATGCCTAGCAGCTTAGTCTACTTACCCAGTGTGAAGTTATGTCCAGATACTTGTCAGATGTACTGCTGCCAGGCCACCATAACAGTAATGTATGTCAGACAAAGCAGTGGGATGCTGTACAGATGTATGCCACTAATTAGTGGGCAGTATGTGGCCATGGCACCTCTGTACCAGCAGTTATCATGTGTCAGGACAGACAGGGATGTGTGAATGCATAACCTATGGGGGCAAATGTATACCAGTATTTACGTGATATGCCAATCTACATGGCTAACATCCACATTGTTAGGTTTGTTTCACATATCTTGCACTAAGGGGTTCTGTGTATACCTCTGGACTGACCAGAGTGTGTCAGACTGTCAATATTTTTTGGCCATATCTCTGCTGTAGTCCACAGGATCATTACTGCACTAGCAGTGGTACTGTACTATGATGTCCTTAGGATGTCTGTCAGTAGCCAATGGTGCTCATGTTAAAAGCAGATGTGACCTCCCACACGCAACATGTCTGTGAAAACAACCCCTATTACAGCAGCTATACTCTACATATATACCTGGAATACATACCTGTCATCCCCTTGCACTAACAGGTTGGGACTATTGGGGCTGAGGTAGGGATCCACTCCATGTTCAGGACATATAGTGAACATATATGCATATAAAATTATCCATATATCTATATAGATATATACACATATACATATTGACATACATAGATTGATATGTATATGTAAGTATATATATATATATATATATATATATATATATATGTATATATATATAAAAACACTCAGATATATACATATACACAGCAACATATGTCTACACATATAGAGAGAGTGATACATATGCAAATATACTTATGGATATCTACATATATATTGACAGTACTAGGTATATTGGAATATATATGTATGCACATATATTTATAGATATCTACATATATATCTACATAAATAGGCATATCTGTACATATAGTATGTGCATACATGTGCATACATATATAGCTTTATATATATATATATATATATATATATATATATATGTACATACGAAGAGATGTACACATGGCCATATACATGTTGCACTATACAGATGTGTATACAGACATATGTATAAATATACATGTGTATGTACGTGTAGACATATATCAACCTATTATATGTATATATCCACATTCCTGTCATGTGTAAACCTCACAGTTGTGTATAACCTCCCAGATGTATCTCACCGTATGTATCTGCTATGTGTACATTACAATAAAACAATATATGTGATGCAACAGTCATATTAATAAAAAGCACTACACAATTGTGGAAGTACAGGCAATTATTCAATAGTAATCAATATGTGTATTTACAGATATATTGGAAAAACAACAGCTGTTTTTACAGTGGTCATGGCACTAATAGTGGTTAAGTGTGTACAGGGTCCTGGGTTCAAGACCTGCAAGGGTGGTTCATTTTGTTGCTGGGCAGAACAAGGAGTGTCAGATACAGATTGGTTAAGGCAGCTTTGAGCAGCTTTAAGCAGGGTTGCGCGAAACTAAGCGGTGCTGAGCTACTGGTAAATGTATGTGCACTTACACAGTGTGGGCTTCACTTACCAGTGTGCAAATCAGCTTAGCTGTTATATTGTAGCAATGCTGATACCTGCTAATCATGGCTTAGCCCTGGTAACCAGTTCACACTACCCGGTCTGATAACATAGCAGGGTAATGACATCTGTAATAAATGTATGTAATGCCATGTACAATATATTCGCCTATGTACTGTCATTACAGTAGCAAGGTGTGTGAGTATCATGTGTGGGACACAGATGTATATGAGGCCTGTACAGCACTGTTATCTATGTGAATGTATTACATACTGTGGTAGTAGCCCAGGGTATGTGCAGTCACACTGTCATGTAATGTATTGTGGCTGTACTACTGTTGACAGTGCTTACCCAGGCAAGAGTAGAGTGCTAAATGTAGTACTGACAACAGGCACACCTGCAGGTATAGCTGGACTCTCACTCCTCCCTGTTGTATCCCTGGAGTGTGAGCTGTGTCACAGTATATAACCCCTACTGGGTAATGATCCAACATGTGGAATGTAACTGTAGACTACCGTCTGTACAGCACATGTTAGTGGATGCTTCTGACTTGTAGTTATGGCATACATATTGTTGTCAAATGTCTATCTGTCAAAACAGTCATCCTACTGCATAGCTACTTGCCAAGCTGATGATAGCCAGACCCTGTACAGATGTGCAAATGGCAGGTATCCAGCTGGGAAATGTACAGGCAACCTAAGCTTGATTGACACTGACATGTCTGCCCAGCTGTGTAAGAACTGGCACATATAGGAGATAACACCCTATATGCAACACATGCCATGGGTACCTCCACTACACTACCACAGTCAACAGAACATCCTTGGGTACAGGTCTCCATCACAGACAATAACTATGTGTTGTAATGCATGTTGCATACATGTCAACTTGATCACCTTAGTGGCCATGTGCAGGAGGCAACTGGAGGATTGGCTGATGCATGTCACTCTCACCTTAAGGGTTACCACAGTAGTGTCTGCCGGTAGATTGCCTTATGCCACATGGCAGGTGGCAGGATACCACTGTACATACAATCCCTACACAACCCATCTCTCCTTGGACAATAGCTAGGTACACAGCTATGACCAACTGCAGCGATGCAGCCCAATACTGACACATGTGTACATGTGTATGTCTGAGTGTAGCAGTGTCTGTGTGTTAGCACACCTGTACTTGGGAATTCCATGAGGGCCTTCACAACCACCGCAACACCCATTGCTGTAGTCAGTTGTGGCTGCTGCTGAATGGGACATTACATGTACCCTGTTAAGCTCCTCTCCATACTGGCTAAACAAGCCTTGCAGTACCAGGACAACAGTGTTGTACAAATGGGTTGATAGGCATGGGATACCCATTGTGTTCTGGCAAGTGTGTGTATGTGTGCATGTCCGTATATCTGTAGGGTACAGTATTCCAAGGCCACATACTCCTATAACAATACCTACTGCCACACAGTAGTACATATAGTGTTGTTGCTGTCCATAGGTGAGGCATGACAATGCAACACCCTACTATGTGTGTGGCATGTGCATTAGGTGCATATCCCTGTAGAAACACTGTTGGGATATACAATGGGTTGTATCGCAGGTGTGGCCAATGTGTGAAGGTGGATATGTCAGAGTGTCATCATGGGTTTCAGGGAATACAATAACCACTGGGGGATGTGGGTGCTGTATACACTGTCATTACACCAAGGTACACCTGGTATATGTCCCACATACCACGTTATAGTTACCACTGTCACCATCAACCATACAGGTAACTGATACCACAATCCATGCCAGTTATGCATGTGCTGTGTGCAGCCTACCTGTAACAAATTGGACACACAGTCAAGTTAGTTAGCAGTGATAGGCCCAGGTCTCTTGGATGTGTGTCTGCCTGTTATATGTCTGTTAATGTGCATATCAAGTTATGTCACACTATGTATCGTCCATATACACCCATTACATCCCCCATTAGCATACTGTACATGCCTGGGGATGTTCTGCATGTAACATGTAACCTTGAACACATCTCACCCTAAACACTGTGTGGTGTGTGCAATGAAAGCCACACACTTCAGTATCACTACATACCTAGGTAGGGGTCTAGTCCCATTGTTGCCAAGTATGAGTGTGCATGTATGTGGATGGGTCTACATCAGGTTGCAGATTATACACGTCCAAGCAGGTCACGTGTCCATGTGGCACAGACAATAACTGTTATACAAACCTGTGACATGTGTTCAACTGTACTCCAGATATGTCACAGTCATAGCGTCACCACAGTGCCATACCCCATTGTAGAATATGACTGCAGACCATCCTTGTGCTGACACATTTACACCTACAATACAAATGGATAACATTATAGAGACCACAACCAACCAGTGTTACTAACAGATATAATGCATCATTGCTGGATGGCTACATTACCTGACATATATGCATTACACTTTACTCCTTACAACATGTTACACTGTAGTACAGTCACTGTGTGCATCAGTACCGTATTAGCCTGTCCCTGCATTGATGGTATGGATGACAGGGATGCGGCACGGGTATCATCATATGCACAGGGTGTGTTGTTGGTTTGCCAGAAGCTGAAGGTTGGCCATACATTTGACACCATGTGTGTGGGTGAGGGGTGTAATGAGGTGAACTGGGCGTGGCGATGTGGTGTGTGTAGGTATGGGGTTGCCCTAGGTTGTTTGTTTAGTGTGTGGGTATGCAAGCACACAGATCTGCCATGTGGCTGCCCTACACAGGTGTTTATGGACAGCTGCAGGCCATACCTGGCAGGGTGTGCAGTTCACTGCCTCCGGTCATGGACATGTGGACTCTGCCTGCCAAGGATTCCATGGTCACATCCAGGTACAGGCCTTGATGTGCTACACTCACCTGACAATGACAAATGTCCGATGGAACCAGGTCCCTCCTGGGACTGGCCAGGCCAACGTGCCCATGGCTTGCTGGGGTGCCCCCCCACAGTGTCAGGGTTGGTACTGCCACTACGGGAGCCCCTAGGTGTCCTAGCATGTCCATGTTGACTGCCAGCTGTTGCCTTTGGTGGCCTACATCTATGCGGCCATCACAGCACTCCCACCACACGTTCAAGCATGGACAGACCACGGTCGATGAGGGCCATCATCTCACCAGACCATCTAGCCATGAACTCAGTTAACTAACGGATGGCACCAGGCAGTTCACGGGAGTTTTCACTTGCAGATGTGAGAGCAGCCCTCTGCAGCCTCAGGTCCTGTCTGGTGTAATGTGCCATACGTGCCTGCACCACCATCACAGCCTGAAACATGCGCCTGCTGATACCAGCTGTGTCGCATCTGCCAGGGGCATAATGACCAATGGCTCTACCATGAACACCCAGGGACATCTGCCTATGTAGTGCACTGCCGGACATCCGGCTAGGTCTGCTGCGATCAGACAAAGTAGGCATGGTTACCAAACTTTCCTGTGCACTGCCACCAAATGCCAGCTGTCCCTCCACTATGGCCACTGGTGATGGGATATTTATAGGCACTGAAACTGTGTGTGGGGTTGGGGTGGCTAATAGGGGGATGTCAAATGATGGCACTGTTTCAGCCCATGACAAGCCCACCTGTGCCTCAACAGTACAATCATCATCTTCGATGTCTATATGGACACTAACATCAGATTGCATGCAGGAGGGACCCTGACCCACCTCGCCCCCTGTGGGGGAAAACAATAAATCCCCTTTAAGACCTGTACAGCACTGCATAACAGTACACACACACACACACACACACACACACACACACACACACACACACACACACACACACACACCACCGTTATACCTACCTATCCATGACTTTACAGACAGTCTCATGTATATTTCCAAGGGTATCCCATCCTGTATCACATTTGGTAACATACACTCATTGATACCACTCATTAACATATCAGTCCTCTATATGCCTAGACAAGTGATCACAACACAAGACCTGTTACTACATTACCTGCCTGACCTGCATGTAGTGGTTTTAGATGGCCTCACTGCTGTCATTCAGTGTTCACCCTGAGTATGTCCGGACATCAAGAGATTGGCCCCTATATGTGTGGGCTACTATGTTCACTCCATAATATCATGCACTGGAGTGTCATGGGTATGTATTGCTCAGTACATACCAGATATGTTGCTCAATCAGCCAATCATGTGACAACTGTAATATATGGATACACTCCCGGTGTTGACTAGTAATTCCCAAATGCATCTATAGTGCTGCATACATGGGTTGCTGTTCACCTCTCTGCTGAGTGTGATATTAAGGGTATACCTGGTGTCTACCTTCCCTCTCAATGCCTGTTCTATGCTACAGACCTTATTATACTATCAGCTTTCCTGTGAATGCATACATGACAAGTATTCCTGGTATGTAATTTGGCAGTCCATGTCCATGTACTGCATGATCCCAAAGGGAGGTACTGCAGTATGAACATCCCCACAGTCACACATGTGCATACATACATGGCCACGCACACAAACACACACTCATGCACACTTGCATCCTACATGCATCAACCTCCATCCACTTCACCTGAGTGACCCTACAAACAAACTAACTACCCACCAGGATGCACACACACACACACACACACACACACACACACACACACACACACACACACACACATACAGGCGAGGCTGCAGAATGACAGTACACATTGTCCTCCTATTACCCATCTGTCAACATGCATAACATATGGTTCACGACAGCATGCAGTGCAGCTATAGTCAATCCATGCTAGCAACAGTATACATGTGTGTGATGCATATTCTGTGCCACTAAGTGATGCCCCTTCCCCTGGATACCACTGCACCCATGTACACAGTATTGCACTTGTTCGGCACCCCTGCCATGTACTGTGCACCACACCTCACAGGTGTACAACCCATTGCTGAATGTGTAGTACTGTGTCAGTTAGTTCAGCTTTAATGCTCACAGCCCCTATGTTTTTCAGCAACACATACCTGGAATGATATGTGGACAGATGTAATGTGTGAATGCCTGATGTCTGATTTACAGCTCTCAACATCAGCGGACCATGTATGACCAATCCAATACTATTACACTGACAACCATCAGAGCATACCATGGCTATGGGGGGTGTACACACCCTTATTGATATGATTCACCCTTCCTTGATCTGCCATGGGACCACATCACAGCATATCTTAACAGTACATGAGCCCAATATATGTGACATATGGACTGTACTTTCACATGCAGTCTACGGAATGTGTCAGGTGTGCGGATGCTGACCATGATGCATAGAGTCTGTGTGGGCATATGTGTGTGGACTCTTGTCATGATGGTTTGTTGCACCTATTGTTATGTGTACTACAGCAGTCACTACTCCTGGCAGGGGTATACTAGCATGAGCCATCTGCATTTGCCAGTGTATGTTCAGTCTATCCTACACATGTCCCCCTAATCTGCATGACTGCAAGGTCTACTCATGTGCACATCCCTTGGTGTTCACACACTACCATCACTATTGCTGTGGGGTTAGGGTTACATCTGCCACAGTTCCTGAACCTGACTATGTGCGGATACAGCCATTCTTAGCATCCTTAGCATCCCAGCTGGAGTGCACTGGTGTGTCATGCTGACCCCCCCTTTAGCCTTTTTGCAGATGCTTGACAAGTAAGGCCTACACATGTTTGCCACGTTGTAGTGTCCCATACACTGAACACCAGATGGTACAGCCTAGTCCCAGCTGATAATGTGGACCACAGTAATACCTTATGCCATAGTGTAACTCTGCAACAGTTGCCATTGTCCTACAGGTATATACGCTGGTGTTGCACTGTATATGGGTGTTGTTCCAAACATATCCCTACTGTAGGCCATGCATCCCACCATTATGTTACTCTCTGTGGACACATTCTGCAATGACAGGATGATAGTTATCTTGCAAGTGTCTGACATACCCTTCCAATACCGCATCATGGTCACCACTGCGATGCGGTGCATTTAACAGCAGCAATAAGTGCACATGTATAGCATGCATTCTGGGTAGGTGTGTTAGATGTTTGCATGGAGTATACCATAGCCATTACATGCCTGGTGTTTTGGCAAGCATCTACATAAACCATACACACCAGCTACAGGCAGATGCCTTAGTGGTATACCAGAGGGACCTAAATAAGAGGGTGAGAGAACCAAAGTCAGTGGCCACACCTGTGGCATTGCTACAGGGTGGGTACAGCATTACAATACATCAACAGTACATGTCCACAATACTACCACATATGCACATCTGTGTATCACTACTAGACAGCAACAAACTATATCTATGACATGCCAGATATGCATGATCTACTTGTACAGATGTGGATGTATATGCAACAGTGGCCTACTGATGTGCCCTGTGGCCTTGCCTACATGCTCCTCGGCCAGTGTGTGGGTAGAACCCACCTCCACAAAGGTGTCCAGCGGTTGGTGGCTATGCAGATGGGCAGGTGCCACAAGGCTGGCTAGGATCTCCTCCACATATGTCAGGGTTGGATGGATGGCATGCCCCCCCTGTGGTGAGGTGATTCCCCCCAGACTGTAGCAGCACACTGATGGGCACTGTGAAGCACGTCAGAACATTGATGCTGGACCTGCTCATAACTGCGGTTCTGCAGTCCAACATAATTGACCCTGTGGACTAGGTCATTGCACAGGGCGGTCCACTCCTGCTGATTATGGGTGGCCCGGCCAAACAAGACAGGTTAGTGCTATATGAGGTGATTCACCACAATGTCGTTTTCAGCTGTTGTGTACACCGGAAGCCTTCCATGAGACAGCTTGCCTGAAAGACATAAAGATGGACACAGGTGTGAGCAAGTCATGCAGCAAGGTTACCACAGTTCTTAATACACATCACTGTCACCCCCCACCATATCAGTGACAAGAAACTGTGCACACAACGCAATAGGTATGGCTACAACATTCCTACCAGTGGGGCAGATATTGTATTGTACCACACTTTGTGCAATGTGTTTGTAGCCGTGTTCCCTGTGTGGATATTATCACTGCTGGCCTGTTACAGGCTATTCACCTGCATGCCACTGTCAGGGCCACTATGGTTCCATATATGACTGTGGTATGCTTGCTATGCGGTTGCTGCACATCTGATATTCTGTGTTACTGGGGTTATCTATGCATGCTGTTGGACATGTTCTGGGATTGTGTAGACTATTACTAACGACATATGTTCTATAACAGAGACACAATAGCATGCATATGTATTATTGGCCAGGACAACCACCTCTCCAAACACATATGCCCATGTTACCAGGCCACATGATATGTGTGACCCACCCTCGGACCTCCTCATCTACTGGTCCAGCAATACCTTCAGGTGGAATCAACACAGGGGATGTTGTCTCCCCCCAGGGTACACACAGACATGATCTTGTCCCCCGAGGTCAGGTCCAGGGTCTTTTCCATAACGGGCTGCACAGACACATGTGGGATGTGCTACATCACCCTGAGGAACCCAGTAGACATTCACAGGGTCCACATGCTCCTTCTGCTCAGCATCCAGGCAAGGCACCTTTGGGACATGGACTGTAGCTGTGAGTAGCAGTGGGTGGGAGGCTTGTTCCCATTGTGTCCATATTGGGGACAATGGGGTGTCAATATCACAGACCACACACACCATCCAGGGTGCTTACCCACCACATGTGTCACATACCATCCCTGTAGGCTGTCCTCTATATCGACCAACCCTGACCATCTCCACAACTATACCTACCATACTTCCCCATATTCCCATTCCATACTTCACAGACAAGGGCAATGTGGTCCCAACAAGGGGTTCATATGTGACCTACCAATCCATGTTGCACACACCTAAAGCTGTAGATATCTGTGTGTATTGCTATGTGTGCTGTTCCCTCACACATAGCATGCAGCACTTTGGTGGTAATATAGGGGACATGTATTTACATACATATATGTTTGTGTGTGTGTTTGTATATATGCAGACGTGCATATAGGTATATATCTATATATATATGTAGATATATATGATGTATGTATGTGTTTATATATGTCTACACATGGTTATCTGTATATTTGTGGATATACATGTGTGTATATATATATATATATATTTACACATATGCATACCTATATATGGGGTACATTCAGACATCAGGTCCAAAATCTCACAACACCTTCCTGCACAACTGCACTGCTCTGCCTTGCTACAACACAGACAGGTGCCAAATATGGAAACAGCCTGACATTAGCGGGGTATATGTTGGGCCAGATTGCAGGTACCCTATTACACACCTATGGCATTCCTGCATGCTACAATACAGGTTAACCTGAGTATCCTGCAAGAGGTGGGCTGTGGAACCCATGTGTCCATCATTATGGCATTACTTCCACCACCAGCTATTGGCCACAGTAATATACATGCTTCCCCTTACACAATACACACTATGATGGCTTACATCTTATCAGCCAGTGCTGCTCTGTGCGGTTGACGGGTATGGCCCACTACCCACAGGGACAGACTCTATTGTCCTTAGCAGTTGTTCAGCTGAACATCATTATAACAACATCTGATGGCACATATAAATCATTCCACATCATCTATCCCATTATTTTGGACCAAGTACTACAGTCATTTACATGCATATATACTTCACACACCTGTTTTGGGAATGATCTCTCTTCTGGATATTTTGCTGCATGTTTTTTTTTGTTAGGTTTTGCCTTTCAACCTCTCTCTCTCTCGTTCTCTTTCTCTCTCTCTCCAGTAAATGGATTGAGCTGCTTTGAACAGATGTCAACATGTCCTTTGTAGGTGATGCACATGATCAGGTGTTGTCCTCTGCCCCAATCATTGTCCTCCACTTGCTACCTACATGCAGCATATTGTATAGTACTTCCAATTACCACTGTCATGGCAACCAACTACTATAAATCCCTACATTATGTGGGCGTGGTCCCTTTACTTTTCCTGTATGGTGCACATCCTTCCTGTGTGTGGGCAGCAGTGTAACAGATAGCAGGTAGCAATACCTCCTACAAGCAAACCTGCACACTCACGCCAGCTACATATATGTAGGGGGTTCCAGAACTACAGACAGAGTGTGAGTAGTTGATACAACGAGACAACCAACTAATAAAAAAAAGAAGCGGCCAGTTACGTGAAAGGTCCAGTTTATTGAACAAATTATTAGAGTGTGAGTAGTGTTGTTGCATGCATTGTATAGCACCAGTGTTACAGGGTTTGTGTGTACATACTAGTTCAACTTGGAATGCAGTCTGTCTGCGTAGCTCTCAACTGTGGGCCTATCCACTTGAAGGGCAGAGGTGTGCCTATTATGTTTTGTCTGTCCATCACACAGGTCTTGTGTCATATATATCACTGGCAGTGTGTGTGTTGAGTGCTATCAGTATGGATCTAGTACTGTTGAATGAAAGTTCAACAGTCCAAATCCACTATCACCGAAAACACTTTAGCGAAAGCGCTTTCACTGAAAAAGCACTTTCGCTAAAGTATGTTAAACAAATAAAGAAAAAAAAACATTAAATTAACGTTTTTGCAGGGGGGCAAGCTCCCTCCTGCACCCCACACCCCCTTACTTTAATATTCTCACTCTGAGATCGCACTACAGTGGGGAAAAGCAAATTTTCCCTTATCCGCACCATAGTATGACCTCCGCAACAGGCATACGTACGCTAAAGTGCTTCTTCAGTGAAAAGCACTTTTGCGTAAGTATACCCCGCATTAGTGATTCGGTGAAAATTTAATTTGGGGATCACTATGGATCCCATCAGTACATGGCTACATTCATGTCTGTTTCTAACTTCATATTCCTGACTAAGAGTATGTTGCAAACTATTCTGTAACACCAGGGACTTGCTTAATGTATGACAACAGTTTTACACATATGAGCCTGGGTTCCAGCCTCTGTCCTCCACCTACATACCAGGCTTTGCACATATGACATGCTGTCAGAGGTTGTTATATAATGGGCTGTGAGTATGTCATGCTACCATTCCTGCCATCAGTCCACTGTTGTTGTGGCCCCACACATATTGTGGGGTTGGGTCGATATATGTGTGGGCTTCATCTACACAATACATCTGTGCCCTTATGCACTCCAGAGACCAGTGTATGTAACAGTCGTATATATCTCTGTATTATTCAGTCTATGGGGGGGATGCACCATAACTAACCAAGGCTGTTACAACATGTGGGGGTATCAGGGGTTAGCTGCCTTAAGGTATCTGGATGTAGATTACCATACAATTCACCTTGGGAAAATGCAGGCCTACTGCTTCTTGCCATACAGACTGTTCTGTTTGTCATTGTGTTTGTGATGGTGTCAGTTATGCCTTGTTATGTAACAGATGCATCCCATTGTGTCCCTAGGTATTGTGTACAGAGTGTAGACAGAGGCTGCTGGACTATACATCTGCATTACTTACTGTTGATCAAGTGTTATCCTGTGGCCTAGTCTGTCTTTCCTATTGTACTACTTGAAGGCCACGGCCTGGACAACAACATATGTCAACCTTTCCAGACTACTGTAATAATATAAATGTTTCACAGTTACATTACTCTGTTTATATGTATGTCAGAGTCTAAACAGCTATATGACATGGCATATACAACTGTAATAGTACACAAATAAAGCTTTCCCATGTATGCATACCTGTGTGTGGTGTTATATCCTTTGACCTCTCTGTGGGTATATGTTGCAGGCAGCAATTGTCATGTGTATGGGTGGCTCATACAGTGTCCATTTGGTCAGGTGGCAACTGTAGGCATAGTGGCTGTCCAGTATTCTGTGCACTTTCTACATATGAATCATCCTATACATATCTCTGTGTGTGTATGTGTAGTTACATATATATATGTATAACTATATAAATATATATATATGTGTGTGTGTGTGTGTGTGTGTGTGTGTGTGTGTGTGTGTGTGTGTGTGTGTGTGTGTGTGTGTGTGTGTATATCTGTATCTGCATATATTGATTGCTTTCACATTGTACATTCCCTATGGTAGCCAGACTGTACCGCATGATATGTTACTGATACCAGCCTGACATCATACAGGTGGGATGGCATACTGTTAACATCTTGTGCCCATGTTGTGTCAGGTCCTGATTATGGGATTTACAACAGTTGGTATTGTATTGCAGGGCAGATATGTTAGGGTGTGGGGGAGGAAATATCTATACGTACAAGATGTATGTTGTTTGGACCCCCTCACCCCCATTAACAGTGCATGTGGATATATATATTTTTATTATGTTCTCTTTTATATGTATTGATATATGTCTGTATATATATATATATATATATATATATATATATATATATATATATATATATATATATATAAATATATAGACCTTTAGATGTAGACAGATATATCTATAGATGTATGCATATGTATGTATATATGTTTATATTTATATATATATATATATATGTGTATATAGTTTTTTATATATATATATAGCTATGTTATATATAGCTATGTTATATCTATTTAGATACAAATATATATCTACACACACATACATCTACATGTTTAAATACATTTCCTGTACTGTTGAATGACTGTGCTGGATGATATGTTTGTGGAAACATAAGCAGTATGTATACTTGAGATGGCTGAGTGGTAAATTGCTTTGGATATGGTGTGCAGGGTTCTGGGTTTGAGCCTTGTAAAGGCTGTTTATTTTGTTGCTAGGCAGAACAAGGACCACTGGATACAGAGTGATTAAGGCACTTTTAAGCAGTTGCAAGCCGATTTGCGTGGGTTTGCATGGAGGTAAGGACTGCTAACTTCCGATTACTGTTTCTTGTACTCAGTTTGTGTCCAAATTGCTTAACCTGTGTAGGCATTGCTTACCCCCATGCAAACAAGCTTAAACCTGCTTACTGCTGCTTAAAAGTCCTTATTCCCTCTAAAACCTGTGCTAATTTCTTTAAAAGAAAAGAAAAAAAGGGTTGATAGGAAAGTGGTGAAAAAGGGGCACAAAGAGAGAAAGACAGTATGGAAAATTGCTAGGGATGTGCAGAAGGGTGTAAGGAAGGTTCATAGCTGCCCATTTCTTCTACAGCAACAGCTAAGCATATACACTGAATTTGGAGGTAGATTTGGACACTGAAACTCCTGAGAGAAGGGTGAGGACAACAATAATATGCTGTGATGCCAATTAGACCAGATTACATGTGTCCAGTGGACATGTGTGCGAAATGGACAGCTATGTATGGGGCGATAATTTTTTCAGGGGAACGGATTGCCGTTTGTTTTTTTCAGGTGAGAGTGGGATGTTGGGGAAGGGTAGTAGGTATATTTGGGGAGGTAGGTTGAGTAGGTTTACAGACGAGACAAACAAGACACATACAGGGGCAGTATATGACACATGTGGGGGGGTAAACACCTTGATGGGGAGGGGTGATGGGAAATCGGAAACCCATGAGCCCCCTAGTGGAAACAGTGGGACTGAGGTACCCACCCTTGGGCAGTCACCACTGCACCTTCACAGCCCCAAAGCTGGCTGTGCAGGGGACTGAGTCAGAGAGCCAGGCCAACCCTCTAGTTGCGACACGTGGCCATTGAGCTGGCATAGCAAATCTCTGACCTCTCTGCATAGCTCGCTATGCACCACGACCTGGACGTAGCGACGGATGACAAGTTCCTGTCTGCACCCACTCCCGGGGATGCGAGCCCCATCCCCTGAGGCGGTTCCACCTGAAGTTGGTGCAGGACCAATGGACAAGGAGGTCCCAAGTTGGGCCCCAAACATGCTGGTGCCTGGTGTCACAGCAGCTGAGGTGGGACAGGTGGGTCCGCTGGGACCCGCATTCCCATACGTGCCATGGTGTTTATGGTTTATCAACCTATGTGGGTTAATGTAGAAAAACTGTAAGGAACCACCACGAAGTGCATAAAAAGATTTAATATAAAAAGAAACAAGCGCTTTCACGCACCACCATGGCGCGCTTCATCAGGTTACAATAAATGAGTAAAAAACCATCCATTATATACTAAAATACTCACAATTAAACAATTAAGTCATTAAATAAACAAATCAATTAAATTACTTAAGGAGGCAGCTCTAAATATATGCTAAGCCTTTTTATAAGGATGCTTTTCTACATTTGATGTATAGGTATGATGCTTCTAATAGACACAAAGAGAAAACAAATCAACCATTTAAATGAGTGTAGGCACCACTATAATAAGATTAGCATAAACTCCATCAATATAGCTAGAACTAATATGACATGTAATAGCACCTAACAAGAATAAACTCATAATGTTTTCTTCAACTCCGAAGGTACAACACATATCATTCTATTGGACATTAGAAAAAAGTATCTTATAAAAATAATGAGAATATTCATAAAATGGTAACACAATTAACTAAAAAGTTGATATAAATGAAATATATAAATTTGACAACAATTACAGTATAATACATTATATTATAAAAGTAAATATAATACTGTCCATTATTAATAATTATATAAATTAATAAAGATTTAAAAGTTAAAGATTATGAAAGAGTAAATAAATTAATTGTGTTTATCTATCCCTTAACAAAGCTGGTCTAATACTGACTGCTTGATTCAGACCTGGTTCGACATGTGACCTAAGGTTAAAGATCCATTTCAACTCATAAAGTTCAAGGGATCCAATGGTATCACCTTCTCTCATGTTATTATACACTATTTGGATAACCCTAAACTTAAAATGATGCTTAGGAAACTGATGGCAATGTTTAGCCAAAGCATTATTGATATTCTCCTTCCTTATATCATAGACATGATTATACATGCGGTCCCTTAGCCTCCTTGAAGTCATTCCTACATAGTAGGCATCACATAGCTCACAAGTGGCTAAATAGACAACATTTTTCAAGTCACATGTCACATAAAAGGTTGGTGTAAATGTTAAGGCCAATCCTGGTACTACAAATGACTGGTTTTTGGATATAAACCTGCACATATTGCATTTAGTGCAGGGATAAGTTCCCTTCTTATATAACGCTCTAATGTCTAACTTGGAGACATCTATTTTATCATTACATAATAATCTTTTGAGATTCAGACTGTTACTGAATCTAAACATGGGTTTGTTACCCACTATCTGTGCTATAATGGGATCAAGCAAAAGAATTTTCCAGTTATTCTTAATAACATTGGTAACATGACATATATCATTGGTATACTTAATATTAAATGTTAAGTGTGCTTCTTTGTCATTTAAATTTCTTGGAAAACCACCTCTTTTAATGTGTGTAGGAGTCTCCAGTGTTGATGATATTAAATCATTAACTAGGCCAGAGGGATAACCTCTGTTAATAAGACAAGTCTTTAGAAACTCAATCTGATTATATAAGTCATCTTCTCTACTACATAGTCGAGATGTTCTAATTATCTGCCCCTTGACCACATTACGAAATATGTAGCGAGGATGCATGCTATCAAAGTGAAGGATAGCGTTCCTCCAGCAAGGCTTTCTGTATATAGTTGTAGTAATGTTATTCATATAATCTTTATTGATGGTAATGTCCAAAAAACTGATACTAGTGCAAGACTGCTCAAAAGTAAATTTTAAAAAAGAAGTGGTAGATTCCATGTAGGCGACAAACTCATGCAGGGAATCCAAATCATTGTTCCAAAATAAAAGAATGTCGTCTACAAAACGTCTGTATAAGATAATGTTTTTGAATCTATCATTATTAAAAATGAACCTGTTTTCCCATTGGTGTATAACTAAATTTGCATATGCATTGGCACAGGGAGTGCCCATGGCCACTCCCCATGTCTGTGCATATGTTTGGTCCCGAAACAGAAAGACACTGTTGTTTAATACTACATCTAAAAGGCTGCAAATTAGCATCTGACTAGCATTGTCAAGTGTTCCATTATTATGTAAGAACTCCCTAATAGCTTCCAAACCATAATCATTTGGAATACTTGTGAATAGGTTCTTAATATCCAATGTAACAAATAGAGTATTCTTATACATATTACTACTTGTGGAGTCCAATTTTAAATCATGCAGTAACCCATAAGAGTCTTTCAATATAGTGGGTATTGCTTTAACTAAAGGACCCAATTTAGTTTGTATGTAAATAGATGCATTTTCAGTTACCCAATAGGTGCCAGAAACTATTGGGCGTAGTGGGGGAGGTAGCACCCCCTTATGCATCTTCGGGAGGCCCTTAATTATAGGTATCAAAGGGGATTCAATTACTAAAAAGTCGTATAGTTCCTTGTCTATACAGCGGCACATAAGAAGGTCATAAAAGACATCATGTACCTCTCTCACTAATGAAACAACTGCTGTTTTATCTATACGCTTATAGGCAGTATCATTGTCTAGCATCTTTTGCATTGTCAATATAGAAAGGGGTTTCCATTACGACTACCCCTCCACCTTTGTCAGCTGGTTTAAATGTGATCCCATTGTTATTACATAGATTATCAAGGCTTAATTTCAAGTTAGCATTCAAGTTATGGTACGTCCCCTTATGTTTTTTCTCTTTATAATAAGTATAAAAGTCATGCTCACAAGAGCGTACAAAGCAATCAACCATATTATGTACAGGAGGTAAAAATAGGCTTTTTCTTTTACATACATTAGTGGTGCTCACAGAGTCTTTTTTGGTAGGATCAAAAAACAGTACCTTAAGTGAAAGTGTCCTAGCAAAAAGGCGTAGCGCTATAAGCGAATCTGAAAGTTCACTTCCTTGGGATGGGATAAATGATAAGCCTTTATTAAGGAGAGCTTGTTCATCCACTGTCAATACAGATGGTGTAAGATTAAAAAACAATGTTCTCAATTCCTGTTCTTTCGTCTTGCTTCCGGTGTCTCACCTGAAAATTTCCTTTTCCCCCGACCTCGGCTCACCGAGCGCGTAGGTGCCCTGGATTTGTATGGGAGCAGGAAATTTAAAAAAGGAGAATTAGATGTAGTAGTGGTTGTAGCAGTGTTGCCAAGTTTTGGTCTTGCTCCCAGTGCAACAGTGGATTTCAATCCTTGTTGGTTGCATGGAAGAGAGGAATCAGAAGAAGGTATTGAATCATTATGAGTGCCGCCAGAAGATGTCGTCATGACGTTAGGCTCACTCAAACTTTCAGCATACTCCACAGGTTCTATGTTAAAGTTCGTTAAGGAGGTAGTGTCATTAGTAGCTGATGCAGTTCCATTTCTATTGTATCTCGGCCAAATAAATATCTGTCCCAATTGGAAATCGTGATGGTCACGTCTAAGTTTTCTAAGTTTTGTTTGCTCAAGTTTGCTACTATATATTGCAACCTGCCTAAGCATGTTGCTGAGCTTAGACGCGTATGGTTCTCCTTTATACTGGTGTAGTAAACTCTTATGTTCATTTTCTACCTTTACTACAAGTTCCAATTCAATTGGGGTAAAATAATCTATAAGTAACTTGATGTACTGAGTACCAAAATCAATATTTAATTGTTGCTATCTTTGTAATAAGTCCGGATGGCTGTCACCATAACTCGGCATACGTAGTACCCGCATTCCGCGGGGAACTACCTTAAAATGGAGACACGCCTCCAGATGTCTTCTCTGCCATATGAGCCGGTGGAGCTTGTATAAATCATTCTCTAAAAGTCTTAGAGAATTATAAAAATCTTGTAGGTTTTCCATGTTGTTGGAAATAACACATGGAGAATTAAGCTGAAAGTCCAAACTCAGCAAAGGATTCTCCTGCTGATGGAAAAGGTTATTCCAGTTATCTGTACTGCCCGTACTTGCCGGATTATAGTCAAGTTCAATGTTCGCAGACTCCATCGTGTGCTGGCCAAAAATGTAGACGAAAAGCAGGAATAGTAGCAGCAAACAAAATATAACCATCCAAAGGTTCCTTCCAATGCAACGAATAAAATGTAGAAAAATTGTAAGGAACCACCACGAAGTGCATAAAAAGATTTAATATAAAAAGAAACAAGCGCTTTCATGCACCACCATGGCGCGCTTCATCAGGCTACAATAAACAAGTAAAAAACCATCCATTATATACTAAAATACTCACAATTAAACAATTAAGTCATTAAATAAACAAATTAATTAAATTACTTAAGGAGGCAGCTCTGAATATATGCTAAGCCTTTTTATAAGGATGCTTTTCTGCATTTGATGTATAGGAATGATGCTTCTAATAGACACAAAGAGAAAACAAATCAACCATTTAAATGAGTGTAGGCACCACTATAATAAGATTGGCATAAACTCCATCAATATAGCTAGAACTAATATGACATGTAATAGCACCTAACAAGAATAAACTCATAGGGCCAGATTCAGGAAGCCTCCGTGTAAGAGTTATAACTCTTACACGGAGGCTGCAGTTAAACTGTGTGATGTCAGCATGTCATGCATATGCATGAGGTGCATGAGGCATGCTGAATCACACCAGTCACTCTTACACGGTCCGTGTAAGAGAGTAGGGGGCGTGTCTGTAGGCTAAGCTCTGCAAGTGGACACGCCCCCGGAAAACTATAATGGCTGAAAGTAAACAGCCACGAGAAAGGCCATGAAAATGTGAATAAACACACTATACAACACATGCCCCGACTGGCCATCAGTGTATAAAGTGAAGAGATGTCATAAAAGTAAATGAAAACCTTTTTTTTTTTTAAACCCGTAAATGTTTGCAACTGTGTGCTGGGTGTGCTACTAAGCGCAATCACAGTTAGCAGTCAGGGAAAAGGATATAAGAACTAAATATGCAAAGTAAGCCAAGAAATAATAGCTTAGTGGTAGAGTACCGCCCTATGTGTAGGCAAGCAGGGTTCGAGCCCCTACAACAACCTTTTTATTTTTGTAAATAAGCACTAAAAGCCCCAGACAGTATTGTACAAATGTAAATGTATTCCCTTTTGTAAAATGGAATGAAACAGAGCACATATTTTGAAGTAACATAAGAATAAAAATAGTCAGAAATGTACTGATAGCTAAGCTGCCGTGAGACAGAGTGCCCGTAGCCGAGTAGTGTTTAAAAGCTGCAAACTGCGTGCCCGTTGCCAAGCAGCGGATAAACAGGCTGAAACTGTGTGCAATTAGCTGAACATGTGTGTCACTAGCCAATTACGATTTATCCCAGCGACACCGTTTGCGCCGCTCCCACAAGCTAACTGCCAGTGCGCATGCGTTACCTCCGCAAAAGCGGCGCAGACCAGGTTTAAAGTGCTTAAAAGTGCTTTTGGCATGTTTGATTGACAGGTCCTGTACTCAGTTCCAAAGTTTGCTAAGAAAATAAATTCCCACTGTCAGTCTCGAACCCAGGACCTTGGTAACATTAGTCCGTATGACCTACCACTAAGCCATGCCTGCTTTACAAGAGCAAACTGCTAAAATAAATATAACATGTAATAGTAGGAATCAGTATAAAAGGTAATATAGGGATATGTACTATCCAAAGCATCTTTGGTAGAGTTTTAGTGGCCAAATTACTGGATTCCCATACTAGTTCAGTGTGAGCAGAAACAGCACTGCTACCTGTTAGCTTGTACATAATAATGTAAGGTAATGTACATATGTGAAGGTATGTATATCTACACATACATATATATAAATATATATTAATACATATGAAATATAATCGTAGGTCTCAGTAGCCATACACACTCACTACAGGAAAAAGTTAACATAATTGCTGCAACCTGAATCTGCAACACAGCCTGACCCCTGTGTGACCTACTCACCCTTCTAACTGCCTCAACACTTCGATTGACAGGTCCTGTACTCAGTTTGAAAGTAAAATTCCCACTGTCAGTCTTGGAAACCAGGACCTAGGTAACATTAGTCTGTTTGACCTACCACTAAGCCATGCCTGCTGTGGAAGAGCACACTGCTAAAATAAATATAACATGTAATAGTAGGAATCAGTATAAAGGCAAT
This sequence comes from Protopterus annectens, assembly GCF_019279795.1. Classification (NCBI taxonomy): domain Eukaryota; kingdom Metazoa; phylum Chordata; order Ceratodontiformes; family Protopteridae; genus Protopterus; species Protopterus annectens. The sequence continues at coordinate 1,478,993,283 of NC_056728.1, read as the reverse complement.
ATAGGAGATGTACTATCCAAAGCATGTTTGGTGGAGTTTTAATGGCCAAATTACTGGATTCCCATACTAGTTCAGTGTGAGCAGAAACAGCCCTGCTACCTGTTAGCTTGTACATAATAATGTAAGGTAATGTACATATTTGAAGGTATGTATATCAACACATACATATATATAAATATATATTAATACATATGAAATATAATGCGTGGGGCTCAGTAGCCATACACACTCACTACAGGAAACAGTGAAGATATATGCAGCAACCAGAATCTGCAACACAGCCTGGCTCCTGTGAGACCTACTAAGCCCTTTAACTGCTTAAAGGTGCCTCTAGCACTGTGATTGATAGGCCCTATACTCAACCCAGCCCAAAAGAATATGAGCATGCTAGTAGGCCCTACCACAAGACCATTGTAACACTAGTCTGTGACCTACCACTAAGCCATGACTCTCATACAGGAATATAGTGCTAAATAAGTGGAACATGTAATAGTAGGAATGAAGATAAAGGCAATATAGTATGTCTACTACCCAAAGCATGTCAGGCAGACTTTTATAGTCCCAATTACTGGATTCCCATACTAGAGTAGTGTTAATGGAAACAGCCCTGCTAATTGTTAGCTTGTACCCAATAATGTCAGCTAATGTACATATATGAAAGTATGTATATGTACACAGATATATATATATATATATATATGCATATAGCAATACATATGACATATAGTTGTAGGTGTCAGTATGCATACACACTCACTACAGGGAACAGGCAAGATAAATGCAGCAACCTGAATCTACAACACAGCATGAAGCAGCATGGGAGATGTGCTAACCTTCACACTCACAGAACACTGTCAACAGCATACCAGCATGGTCCGCCCTACAATCTGAAAGACAGCAACCTATCTCACATACCCCTTTATAGCAGTGTCCTAAAATCACAGTGAGACATGCAATTGAAATACGCACCCAGCTGCTTGCAATGCAAATGCTGCCTTACAATTGGTGCAGAGGCCATCGCATGGATCCATGCAGATACCTACAAAAGTATTCAGTACCCACACTCCACTCATGCAATACAGTCATTGCACTAACCGAATGAGAAAGAGAGAGAGAGAGACAGACAGAGAGAGAAAAATATATATACTGACAGCAAGCAGCAAAGCAGCAGCAGCAGCAGCAGCAGCAACAGCAACAAATACAAGCAGCACGACTGACTCACCAAAGCTGCCACAAACACAGGTAATGCAAAGTAGCAGGTTAATCCTGTGTATGCTGTGACACCTCAAATGTATCATAGTTCACTATCAATAGGTATGTCCATGAGATAGGTTGTGTGTAGATAGTCATGAAATATAAACATATGTAAAATTGTGTTGTACATGTGGGCCATAACTAACACTTCCATAGCTTAGAACACAAGGCCAGTTGTGCATATGATGCAGTAGTTCCCAGGGTCAGTAGAGTTCCTCCTCATTGGTGTGGGACCACTGTGTATGTATGGCACTGTTCAGGTACATATCCTGTAGTATGGCCATGGATTAATATCAGTCTGTCATGTGGTGCTATGTCCTCCAGGGTGAATGTAGCACACATCCAGGGATACCATTCCGTAACAGTGATGATATGTGTTCTGCAATGATGAGGGTGGCTCTCACCTGGACATGTGAGAGGATAGGAGGTTACAGTCATCTGGGATAAGTAATAACACGTGTGTAGGACAATGGGGGGGGGGGGTACCTGCACCTAAACTGTCTGCAAAATTGTTGGCAATATCTGTGCATTTGGTGAATGTGAAGCATCTTAACACTACAGACAACAGATGCCTTCCGTCATGTGAATCTGCCCTGTGCTGCAGTAGCCTCCTACTATTGTTATACAATATGCCTGTATCTGTAGTCCACTGGGCAGGATTAATAAGTGGTGTGCAGTTGTTCTGGGTTAGATAACTGTGTGCACAGTACATGCAGTATGTGGGATGTCTGTGGTAAGCATATGCAAATGTGCTGGCGGTGTGTGTTGTGGCTTCCACTGGCCCAGTGGGCTGCATGGATAGCATCACTGTCATAACTACTGAATAACTGTGTAATCACATGCATACATAGCAAGGTAGTGTATTGTGCTTGTGGTGTTGTTCAGATATGTATATCCAGGCTGAGTAATTTGTGTCCACATCACAGGGTTGGATGGCAGCACACATCAGTATGTATGGATGAACACCCAGAATGTGTCACACGTGACACCTGTGCAGTCGTATCTGGCCATTAGCTGTGCATCCCCACAACACACACATGCAACATATGGCAGAAGTACTATAGCAGTACACACATGTTCATAGGTTCATACTAGACTGCTATCTGCCCGAGGGCATTTACAAGACTAGCCCATAGTTTTGTGGCTTACGCCACCTTTTTAGTATGGGGAACCATACCCATTATTTTGCTGTGCCTCTGTCAAGCAGTGACACTGAGGTAATCCCTGGGGTATATCTGCGATCTCCCATCCATTGGTCAAGATTTCTCTAGAACAAGGCCATCGAGGTGCTCTGCCTCACATATACCGTGATTTTGTTCCACAGCATAGGGAGTCTTTGGTTGATGAATCTATCCCTCCAGCATGTCCTATTAATAGCCGTGTGGAGGTTTAAGTCTCCTGGCCTTGTGGCTCTGATGGATCTAGATTTTTTTTAGGTGAAGCATATTCATCAAATCTGGGTCTGACATGGCCTTGTATGTTGGGCAAAGGTCACCTCTGAGCAAGGATGGCGACTGACTACAACATACATGGACATGCTGGAGAACAAATTCTAACTGAGAGGCTCCCTTTGCTCTGTAATGAGCTCAAACAGTTGAGAATGAACAGTTCATAGGTACGTACTAGGCTATTAGCCCTAGGGCATTGGTAAGCCCAGTAGAGATGTGTTTGTCTTTTGCCACCCAATCAGTTATGCTGCTATGCCCTTGTCCGACTTTGGTATACTACGCCTCTGTCTAACAGTGACATAGAAGTGATACCTGGGGTACAACTATGATCTCCATCCACTCATCCAGATTCCTATGGAAGAGAGTCAATGAGGACTCTGCCTAACCAGTAGTGTGAGCTCATTACAGAGTGAAGGGAGCCTCTCGGTTAGGAATATGCCCTCCAGCCTGTCCATGTATGTCAGTGGTGAGGTCGAGCTCTCCTGAGCATCTGGCTGTATGGGACTCTGATTCCCTGAGGTACATCACGCTCATTACTGCTAGGTAGGACATGGCTGTATATGGCATGCACAGATTGCCCCTGAACAGGCAGTATGCCACTGAGTCCAGCTGGATTCACTTTACCTGGGCAGCATATGACATCTGTGTGAGCCATTGCATCCCCTTGATGATGTACTGTTGTCCTGTACCAGTTGCTGTAGGTGTCTGGTTAGGTACATCCCAAAAGGTGCATTGTATGCAATTATAGGCCTGATGATGGATGAGTACAGAGGCACAATGACCTCCCCTGCCATACATGTGAATCAGTCATGATTAGCTGGGCTATATAACATGTCTGTCAATCCACGTTGCCCATGTGGTAGACAAATGACAGACTGCTACCATGTTTCTTCCCCAGGTCCCCAACTACGTCTACTGTACTCAATGGCCAAACACCTATGTTGAACGGTGCCACCAAGGGGGGGGGGGGGGAATCTGCATGGAATACTGATACTCCCTCCCTGTTCAAGTGTTGTGGCCGACAAGAATGGTAACAGCTATAACGTGGTAGTACTGGTGTGCTCCTGTGAAACCTGAAACAGGTTCATGTTACTGCACAGATATCGATGTCCATAATGCTAGGTAGGGTTTTGGGTGCGTGCATCCTTGGGTCTAGACGCCCAGTGTTGAGTAGCATCACTTTACTTCCTCATCCTTTGTGATACAAATGGATGTGGGTTTGCCTTATGAGCCTTGCCTAATACAGGCACAATGGGTGTAGCAGGAGGCTCCGCCAAATGTCAATAGGACTGTGGTGACAGGTGCAAGCTGTCCCTAGCAAAGCATACCACCCCAAGATGGCAGGGATTGGCACACCTGTGAATGACACCAGTATGTCAGTCAATTGTTGGAAGGGATAATTGTGCCTTGATATTGTGGCATTGTTCTAGGTGAGGGTAGGATGCTACTCAAGGTCAGGGTCAAACTGTCCTGGGCTACGTGCTCAGAGAGCTCTGTAATGTCTCATGTCATGTAGTCCAGGGAGGAATGTGTCAGGCCATTCACAGCAGCATGGACATTGACTGAGTCATACCTGTACCTGCCTTGGGGTTACCTGACTGTTTGTGTTATGTGGCAGGTCATACTGCCTGACAGGCTGCACACCGTGACCCTCACCTCGTTAAGCCTGGTGAACGTGATGTGAGTGTGCCTGATCATAGAGGCACCTAGTACAGGTGTATGAGGTGTGTTGTTAACTGTTAATGGCTGTGAGTGTTCAGCACATTGGCTTTGTGTGATATGTGTTGCACATGTTAGTTCATGTGGTAGTGGTTGCCTGGATGTCTGCATAGGAGGTCTCTGCTGCATAGGCAGAGCTGTGGTCTGAGGCTACAAGTATGATCATGTGTGATCATGTGTTAGGTCCACGGTTGTGTTAGGTCTACGTGAGACTGGAAGTGTAGTGTGTGATCCCTTTGCCACGTGACTGGTTATGGCGGTATTGAGTAGACAGAGCCTAGCCTCCAGTCTGGTATATGGTTGCATCACTCACATGAGTTTGAATTTGTCGTTAGGAGGAGGGGGTTGTCTGTGTACATGCATCTGTTCTAACATTGTCTCTGGAGTACCACACTCACCAGCTGGACTGAGGAGGGAACTGACAACTGACCTCTGGACATGCTAGAATACTATTGTGAACTCTGTAATCACTAATGATTGAAAACAAGGTGCAGTGGGGAGTGAGGGTGTACTGACATTACCTACAACTGCTGACTGACATAAAAGCGACAGTGAGCAAATGCCAGGTAACCTAAGTGCAATGTGTCACAATGAAGTAAATGCAACAATGACAAGCAGTCACTTGCTGTCATGTGTAACATGGAAGAACGCACAGTAAGCAATGCAGATAACAGTAGTGAGTCACAGATGTGTTTTAAAGATGTGTACTATGTGGAAGTAGCATACCAGTGAAATAACAAGCTAACAGATAACAAGCATATAAACAAAGGTAGATGCAGGAGGCCTGATGTAGTGTTTGCTACAACAAACAAGGTGTAGCAATGTCAGTAAGATACAGCTCAGATATGCATGCACTATAAACCTGATACCAGATGTCCCCAGCTATGAATGGCAGAGTACAGCCTATTGTCACACATGACTGCAGACCACAAACCTCGTTAATGTTAAATAACTGGCCTAAAGGACAACTGCCCATACCAGAAGTAATACACTTGTACACTGGGCCCACAATCAGCAGTTCCCAACTTCAATGGATGAAAGATATGTGTCCTGCCACCACAGTGCTTGCCACCAACCTCCCTAATGTAAAACAACTGGTCTGAAGGCCAAGTACTTAGTACAAATGACATAGAATGATAGCTACACTGTAATCAGGTTTTAACCAATCAGTAATAAGTAGAAGTTAACACTCCCTGTATAGAATGTGTACCATGTATTGTTGAGATACTATGCTGATAACCTGTTTGTGTACCTTTCCAGATAGACATGGCAATCAAGAGAAATCCGCGACTCTGCTGCAGAGGATGACGTGATCCACCAGAGCCTGGTGCGTGAGTATGCCATCCTGTTTTCACGCACCACCCAGAACCAGCAGGAGAGGTCTGCACTGTGGCAAAGCCTTGTTAGCAGGATAAATGATGTTGGCATGCATGATAGGACATATGAGCAGGTGAGACATCACTGCAGTGATTTGATTAGAAATGTCCGCCAGCGTGCTGCAGATATCCGCAGGCAACAGGCTGCCACAGGTGGGGCGGCTACACATCCCCCTCACCAGACAGGAGGGGCTACTGCTAAGTGTTGTGGATCCAGCCCCAGAACAACATCTGCCATCATGCATCATGATGGAGGTTGGATCCACACATCAGCAAGACAGTGAGCGTGCAGGTAAGATGCCATATTCATTTATTGTTATTACTTTTACATTTGTTGACCCATATAGTCTAGCTGGATATGAGTTCATTTTCAGTAGAGGCATGTGGAGAAAAGCTCCACACATAACGTAATAAAGGCAGACAGACAAGTTGTCAATACAGACAGCCAACATAATAGAATTGTACAGCAGCCTGTTAATTAAATAAACATACATGTAAGGAAGTCAAACAGTTTATAGTCATACACAATGTACCGTTGGTTTCAAAGCAATCCTACCTAAAGCATAATGGTTATGCAATAAGGCAAAAGCCATATACAAAATAGTTAGGGCTCAGAAGGGTAGAGAAGTAGGAGTATGACAGATACAATGATATGGAAGAGGCAGGAGTCAAGAAGGGAAGTGAGGAAAAGAAGGAAGACAGTCAAGAGGAGGTGGAGGGATGGGAGAAGTAGGTCAGAGCATAGAAGGACATCAAGGTGAAAGAAACAGGGTAGAAGCTAGTTTCTATGCACAATGAGGGGTTAAAGGTGAATAGAGCATAGGGAGAGGGACATTAGCCTGACTCCAAGAAGAACAAAGCCAGTGGTTTTGGAAGTACAATTTGAGTTGACGGTTGAAGACAGGTACGGGTGAGATTAGAGTTAACTCCTGGTATGTACATATGACTGTTCTGTACGCTGTTACTTCATGCACGCATAAGGTGTGCATGTGGTATGTATCTGTCATCATGATATATATACAGACATGATGTGCAGCTGATGTGTATAAGGGAACTAGTGTACTACTGTACTGTATCATGTGCAAAACAAATGGCACACATGTGCCCACTGACATTACTCTCTTCACACTTCCAGGTCCCTCCCATGTATCACCGAGGCAGGCCATACATGCTGGTGAGTCTTTTAACAGTATCTGTAAATCAATTTATAAAACTAGGAAGAGTAGTGTAACTCTGTAGTAGACATGCTGGTGACTGTGTCCACAAAACCTGTAATTGACAGGTAGTAAATTGAGTAGTGTAACACGGTATTGATGTGTGTGTTTACTGTGGGTGTGCATGTGTGCAAGTGTGCCTGTGCCCAAGTGTGCATGTGTGTTAGTGTCCATGAGTGCATGTGTCCATTTCTGAATGTGTGCATTAGTATTGAAGTTCATCTCTTTCAAATATGTATTGAGACTGTAATCTGTGTTCCATGTTTTCCTCCCGTAGGTTCTGGTGCTGCTCTGGTGACCTGCAGCAGGGAACCTGAATCTTGTGCCCCAGGTACTGATGATGATGAAATGTCTGTAATGGTGCAGGAAGGTGTGTCTGGGTCCGCCATTGGTCAGCCAATTGACAGTACACAGCTTTCAACCCCGCCAATGCGCACAGTCATCCTGCCGCTACATCCTTTATCACCATTGTCCCTAGGTGATGGACAGTCAGCAGTGGGCATAGATCAGGGTAATGTGGTACCTGTGGCACATGCATCCTCACACGGCAGCCATGTGCAGAGGCCTCAATGGTACCACGCAGACAGTCGCCCATGGGTTCTCGGGGCATCCGTGGCGCACTGCCTCTGGCCGACGTGCCCAGGAGGTATGTCAACCTCCACTATGTTTAGAACTGTCATGCAGGCACAGGCACGTATTGAAAGGTACACCAGACAGGGTCTGAGGGAGATGAGAGCATGTCGCATAGCCATGACAGACAGCATCCGTGATGTTGCGAATGCTATCCGTAACTTCACAGATGTCGTTGACAGACGTTGTGGGGGCATACAACAGCTGCTCCACAACCAGATGTCCATGGGCCAGGGCGATGGTGTGCGCTATGGGCGCCGACGGGCCGTATGCCAGCAAGAGCACCAGCTGGCAGTGGCCGCGGACGACAACGGGCCCACTCGCGCGCAAGTGCCAGCACCAGCCCCAGCAATGCTGGGTCTGTGCTGTCATCCAGACGCCCCAGGAGACCACGTGCACGTGGCTCTGGACAGTCCCAACAGGGAACTGTGTCCAGTCAACACACCCCTGCTTCCGGCGACAGTACCCAGTCTGGGTTAGTACCGATACGCCCGTAGCACCCCTGCCAGGCACAGGTACCGTGTCCGTGCCCACAGACACTGATTTGGATGACCTGACAGGTGCAGTCTGTGGCTGTCCACAAAACCCTGTACATGGCAGCCATTATGTGGGACTGTGTGCGGGCTTACACACATGCAGAAACCTAACACCTAGGGCAAACACATACACACACACACTGCACCAACAACGGTCCACCCTGTACTGCTGCCCCTCACAAACACACATACACACACATGTCAATTGGTGTTACCAGTGGCCGGCTTGGGCATATCTAACCCACACCCTGTGCATATGATGACACTGTGCCACCTCCTGCATACTACAACATCGGTGCAGGTAAAGGTAAACACGTTGGTGATGCACAGGGTGACTACATAGATGTGTATAAGTAGTAACATGTTGGTAACTGTTGTGTGTTGCAGTATAAATGTGTGTATATCCCATCAGTCCTGCTGCAGTAACTGTATGAATGTCCTCAGTTGTTATCTGCACCCATACTACTTAACAAAGTGTACCTGCTGCACACCATCACATGCTAACATTGACTATGGCAATGTGCATCTTGTGCTGTTATGTAGATTCAGCTACATGTATCTGTTCTGTCACACATGCATTTATACACACCCTGCTACCCACACACATGCACACGCCACCTGCCATTCCCATTATTTATCACCCTACATGAGTAGCTGTTGATACATGACAGGTACACATTTCAGAAGTGCACTATGTTGTTTACTACTGGCATCCCCTTCTCTACCTGTACTCACAGGGTGCAGGCAACCTCATCAGTTGGAAGATGTAATGTGCATCAGGTACTGTAGTACCCTGATTGCCACAGCAAACATGCTTCCCATACGGAAATGCACACACAGACACATCCCACATCCACACACTTGCCACATTCAGGCTTCAGAACACTATCTAGGTATATTCAGGTACATGTGCATGTTCAAGTAGCATGTAACACTATACTGAGTACTGGCACTTAGTTGTCTGTAGTCATGTTGTCTGTATAGAATAAAAGAAATGTTTTATTATCCTACTCCGCTTTGTGGACATTACTTGAACAAGTGTTACCTTACATGTGTTATCAGTACCAACACTTTCTGTTTTGTTTGTATAGGGTGCTATCAACATCACTGCTTGTTAAGGGTAATGACCACCCTGCAGTGTATAGCCCCATGTGGCAAAAGCCACATCCCACCCCATCATTGTGCACACACACTAACCCCACCAACAGTAAAACACATACTTTCCATTTGCAAGGTTCAAACCCACACCTAACTGTGCAATGACAGTAGAAACAGACACATTAGCAGAGTGTGCTATTTGCAGTAGTTGGAGAAACGTTTACTAATGCTGTACTTAGAGGGTGCTGACATCATCTGTGTGTAGGAGGAGGGATGTGCACCCTGTAGTGTGTTCTCCCAGTTGGCAAAAGGCAGTTAACCCTCCCAGCATAGTGCACACACATAAACCACACTCATACATTCCCTTTGCAGGATTCAAACCCCCACCTAACTACGTTATGACACTGAAGAAAGACACATTAGCAGAGCGCTATGCAAATTACTGGAGGACTTTACTACAGGTGATATAGTTATACAGTCCTGACATCATCACTATTTCAAAAGGGGGATCTGCATCCTGTACGATACTGTCACGGTTGCTAATAGGAACATTTCCCACACACACACATCGATGTGTTGGAGGTTTGCATATGTGGGGGATCCAGAACACCAGTGTGATTAGTATATGGTTTGATTGCAACAATGAGGGATATACTCCCAGTGGTGATTAGTTTTACTCATGTTTGTAAAGATCAGCTCTAGTATATCTGCCCGCCTTGTGGGAAGGTTGGTTACCTGTTCCATAGCCAAAGAATGTCTGATCAATGGGAATCTTAGAGCTTGGTATTGTGGCCTGTGTAATGTACACAGTCTATGTTTGGGTAGCTGGCATCACCCAGTATGATGGTGTTTGCAGAGTAATCTAAACTCTCCTGTGTCAGCATGAAGGCTGTGTGGGAGACCTGAGTTTGAGAGGGTGCTGCAACAGCTCCTCTGTGTCTCTTTCCATGTGGTCCAGGGAGGTATGTCCCAACAGGTAGCTGACTGTGACCCTCCCTTGCTCTGTCTGGAGTGCGGCACGCCTGTCAACAGCTCATGTCAAGCAAGTGCACACCCCTCATAAATGATGTGGAAGCCTTCAAAGGCCCAAGGCCTGTTGAAAATATGGACCAGACTGCAGATACCTGTATAGAGGCATTCTGTGGACACATTCAGGAATGCATGGATCATGAAGCCACATATGAAAGCATGACCCAATTCTCCAAAGACAGATGTCCTGGGCACCGGACACCAGCCATAAACACACTATACAATAGAAGGATGGCGCCACTACATGATACAACAACCTCCCAAAATGTGAAGGCACCACTGATGAGTATTGGAAGACAACTACAGGCACCCATATGATTGTCTAAGGCCATCTTTGAGAGAGGATTCCACAAGCCACTGAGGATAATCACAAGGCTGCCTGTAGTTATGTTAGTAACCTGGGTGGTACTACCCAGATATGCTCAGAGGTAATACAATATGTCACACAAAATATAAAACACACAGACATTGCCATCATCCTAGTGGACAGGTTCAATGCTGCCTTCTCCCCACCACACCAAAAGGGAACATATGTCTCGCATCACAGTAAGCTTCCCCTGACATCACAGATGCTCAGGTAAGAGATGCCCTTCCCAAAGCAGTAAACACTGCATCAATGGGACCAGACAGTGTCCCAGGCTGTGTCCTACATGAACCACAAGAAGAGCTACACCCAGACATAACACCACTGTTCAATCCCAGCCTTAATACATGATATGTGACCAGAGAGTGGCATACAGCAACAGTGGTCCCTCAACATGCAGGTGGTGCCGCCACGGATCCTGGACACTACTCCCCATATGTCTGACTAGCTTTGTCTGCAAAGCTATGGCAAGAATCATCAAGAACCTCACATATCTAGATATTGTGGACCTACAGACATGTCACCATACACAGTTTGGCTTTGTCAATGGCAAATCCTGCCTATCAAACCTGTTTGCTTTGTTTGAAACAGTCACCAAGGCCACTGTCAAGGGGTAGGAGGTCCACACAGCCTACCTGGACCTTGCATAAGCCTTGGATACAATACCCCACTTGTGCATTCTAAGGAAGCTCACCAGTGTACATATTAACCCCTATGTCACTATGGGTATTGCACAGTGGCTCAAGGGCAGAACACACATGGTAGAATTGCTGGAGCCATGTCAGCCTCCAACCTGGTACAAGTGGTGTCCCACAAGGCAAAGCCCTAGGGGCTGTCATGTTCATTATATATTTGTCATAGGTACAGGCCAACATGGAAGTACTGTGGCTCAGCACGCCACAGGTGACTGCAGACCTAACACCATAATCAACTCAACAGCTAACACACGATCCTCCAAAAGGGAGTCTTGCAAACACACGACTTGTGCCACAGCCATGGCCTCAACATGAATGACAGAAAGAGTATAGTCATCCCTTTGTCAAACAGTAAATGACCACAATGTACCACATATGTGTTAATCCAGTAAGTGCAGACCTAGGAATTATGGACCTTGGGGTACGAGGTTGATAGCATCCTACCATTTGACAACAACATGGACAAAGTGGTTAGGTAAGCATGTGATATGGGCCACATCATCATGGGATCCACATGTAGGCCAGGGAGGACATTGTGCCCCTTTACTCATCCCTCATCATGCCCATAATTGACTATGATGAACCTGTCGGCATGCACCTTACCAGACACCTGCAGCAACTGGGGCTACTACATATGTACCTCGACAAGGTGATCAAAGTGCTCAAACAGATGCCACATACTGACTGGTTAAAGTAGCAGCAGCTCTACTCAGTGACATACTGCCTCTTCATAGGCAATCTGTGCCTTACATAGAAGGCCAGGTCATACCCTCACGTAATGGCCATGCTGCATCTCAGAATATCCAGATCCCACCAGGATACACGCTGGAAATACATGAACTTCAGGAGTGATATACATAGGACATGGTGGAGGGGCACATTCACAACTCAGAGGCACCCTTCATTCCTGATTATTATCCCAATAGAGGTTAGGCGGACTGACTCAGTGACTATCCTCAAGAGCTTATATTAATGACTGGATGTGACATTGTAGGGTTACCCTGGGTATCACTTATGTGTCACTGTGAGAAAGAGGCACAGTATACTAACCTTGGAAAAGGGCATAGCAAGACAGATTCACAATGCATGTTGAAAGGCACGGACATTCTGGCTAGGTGGATACATGCCCTGGGCAGATATCCCTGTACGAACCTATGGACCTATGTCTCTTTTTCACCATTGGCCCATGTGCTGTCAATCACCAATGTAATCTCAATACTCTGGTAGCATGTGCAAAGGTCAGTTGTCAGTCACCTCTATGGTACAGTTGTGGAATATGTGTGTCATGTAGTAATGTCACAGCTGCACATGTACACAGTCAACCCTATCCCCTACCCATTGATGTACATCACATGTATGAGATGGAAACACATGGCCAAACTGTAACAACAACATACAAGTCAGTCAGATGCATGGACACATATGACTCAGTCATCGTCCATGCCACCACAGCTGATGTGGGATGTCGCCACTGGGATACGTGATAGGGAACATGGAAGGGATCACTGAGCAAGTGACACAGGCTGGTAGACCCCTGACCTTGGTTAGCATCAGACCCTCACCAGGGATTCCGACAAATTACTGAATGCTAATGAATAAGTGTATCTACAACACCCTAGCTGAATGGTTCTTAGCATGCAGTCACTGCATTGCTATGGAATACTGTCTTACCACTACCACAACAGGTGAAAACATGCAGCTCCTGTACATTAACAACATGTAGACCTTATGCCCCAGACCAGGTGTGCATCTTTCATTACTAGGCTGATAGCATCTACATCTCACACTGTATATACACATCCCACATGCAGCATCTGCACAGAAGACCACGGTCATAATGTTACCCTGTGCAAATACCATGTATTCACATGTGGCAGGCATCACACATGGTAACTATTGAAAGTCACAGGTACATATGTGTATTTGGCACACACATACATCATGTGTTCATTGCCATAACCGTGTAATCAATGTCATGCATTATTGTGAGGGACAACCCACATACATGGGCATTCTGTGTGTGCACAACACACATGGCATGTCTGTAATCAAAAGCCATACATAATTGTGATATCATTTAGAAATGGGTATGTGCATCCTGTAGTGTGTTTTCCCAGTTGCCAAAAGGGATATATCAATCATACACACTTACCCCCTACACACACACTTGTCATGTGCCGGATTCAAACCCCTACCTAACTATGTTAAGACACTAGAGACGGACGATTAGCACAGCGCATTATTCGCATTACTGGGGAAAGTCCTTTCCCTGATATACTTATAGGGTGCTGACATCATCAGAGTTTAGAAAGTGGAATGATCATCCTGTGGTGTGTTTTCCCAGTTGCCAAAAGGGATGTTTCTTTCATACCCACACACTTATCATCTGCCGGATTCAAACCCCTACCTAACTATGTTAAGACACTAGAGACGGACGATTAGCACAGCCGCTTATTCGCATTACTGGGGAAAGTCCTTTCCTGATATACTTATAGGGTGCTGACATCATCAGAGTTTAGAAAGTGGAATGATCATCCTGTGGTGTGTTTTCCCAGTTGCCAAAAGGGATGTTTCTTTCATACCCACACACTTACCTCCTTCACACACACTTGTCATCTGCTGGATTCAAACCCCTACCTAACTATGTTAAGACACTAGAGACGGACGATTAGCACAGCGCTTATTCGCATTACTGGGGAAAGTCCTTTCCCTGATATACTTATAGGGTGCTGACATCATCAGAGTTTAGAAAGTGGAATGATCATCCTGTGGTGTGTTTTCCCAGTTGCCAAAAGGGATGTTTCTTTCATACCCACACACTTACCCCTTCACACACACTTGTCATCTGCCGGATTCAAACCCCTACCTAACTATGTTAAGACACTAGAGACGGACGATTAGCACAGCCGCTATTCGCATTACTGGGGAAAGTCCTTTCCCTGATATACTTATAGGGTGCTGACATCATCAGAGTTTAGAAAGTGGAATGATCATCCTGTGGTGTGTTTTCCCAGTTGCCAAAAGGGATGTTTCTTTCATACCCACACACTTACCCCTTCACACACACTTGTCATCTGCCGGATTCAAACCCCTACCTAACTATGTTAAGACACTAGAGACGGACGATTAGCACAGCGCTTATTCGCATTACTGGGGAAAGTCCTTTCCCTGATATACTTATAGGGTGCTGACATCATCAGAGTTTAGAAAGTGGAATGATCATCCTGTGGTGTGTTTTCCCAGTTGCCAAAAGGGATGTTTCTTTCATACCCAAACACTTAACCCCTTCACACACACTTGTCATCTGCCGGATTCAAACCCCTACCTAACTATGTTAAGACACTAGAGACGGACGATTAGCACAGCGCTTATTCGCATTACTGGGGAAAGTCCTTTCCCTGATATACTTATAGGGTGCTGACATCATCAGAGTTTAGAAAGTGGAATGATCATCCTGTGGTGTGTTTTCCCAGTTGCCAAAAGGGATGTTTCTTTCATACCCACACACTTACCCCTTCACACACACTTGTCATCTGCCGGATTCAAACCCCTACCTAACTATGTTAAGACACTAGAGACGGACGATTAGCACAGCGCTATTCGCATTACTGGGGAAAGTCCTTTCCCTGATATACTTATAGGGTGCTGACATCATCAGAGTTTAGAAAGTGGAATGATCATCCTGTGGTGTGTTTTCCCAGTTGCCAAAAGGGATGTTTCTTTCATACCCACACACTTACCCCCCTTCACACACACTTGTCATCTGCCGGATTCAAACCCCTACCTAACTATGTTAAGACACTAGAGACGGACGATTAGCACAGCGCTTATTCGCATTACTGGGGAAAGTCCTTTCCCTGATATACTTATAGGGTGCTGACATCATCAGAGTTTAGAAAGTGGAATGATCATCCTGTGGTGTGTTTTCCCAGTTGCCAAAAGGGATGTTTCTTTCATACCCACACACTTACCCCTTCACACACACTTGTCATCTGCCGGATTCAAACCCCTACCTAACTATGTTAAGACACTAGAGACGGACGATTAGCACAGCGCTTATTCGCATTACTGGGGAAAGTCCTTTCCCCTGATATACTTATAGGGTGCTGACATCATCAGAGTTTAGAAAGTGGAATGATCATCCTGTGGTGTGTTTTCCCAGTTGCCAAAAGGGATGCTCCTTTCATACCCACTTACCCCCTTCACACACACTTGCCACCTGCTGGATTCAAACCCCTACCTAACTATGTTATGACACTAGAGATGGACGCATTAGCACGGCGCACTATTCGCATTACTGGGGAAAGTCCTTTCCCCTGATATACTTATAGGGTGCTGACATCATCAGAGTTTAGAAAGTGGAATGATCATCCTGTGGTGTGTTTTCCCAGTTGGCAAAAGGGATGTTTCTTTCATACACACTTACACACACACTTACCCCCCTTCACACACACTTGCCACCTGCTGGATTCAAACCCCTACCTAACTATGTTATGACACTAGAGACGGACGCATTAGCACGGCGCTATTCGGATTACTGAGAGAATCCTTTTCTCCAATATACTTATAGGGTGCTTACATGATCAGTGTCTAGACAGGGGGACGACCATCCTCTGGTGTGTTTTCACATTTGCTAGGGGTAACATTTGGACCAAGTGTGTGAGCATGCCCAGTTCAGCCTTCCTGTGGCATGTTGTGTGAAAGATGTCTCATTTATCTAAGTGTGTGAGCATGCCCAGTGTGGGCTTTACATATGTTGAACTCTGCAGCCCATCACATTTGTGGATGAGTGTGACCTTCAACAAATACCTCCATTTTATGGTTGTGTGTTCTGTGCCATGTTGTGTAGTTACTGTCCTCATGCTTTTAGTGTGAACAAAACTGGGAGTATACTGTGCCTGCATGTTTTGCATGGGATACTTTGCACACAATTGTCAACATCCGCTCATACTGACCTAACACTGTAGCACTGTCTAGTGTAGTGTTTCAGTACTTTCACTGTGGTGGTCAGTATCCTGGGCTTCAGTCCTATCACTGATTTACATTTCCATAGTGTGCACAACAGGCTGGTTAAGGTCCAGTTGTGCACATCTGCACAAAGGCAGTGCCTCTACAGACCCTGTTAATTGCTGCCCCATAAGCTTAACAAGTGTAGTCTGCAAATCTATGGAGAGGATCATAATTGAGCTCATAAACAAAGATATAGGGGACATGCAGACATTGTACCCATCCCATTTTGGCTTGGTCAGGGGCAGATCATGCCTTTTGTACTGGGTTGACATCTTCAAATTGGTCACTTAGGCCATTGTTGGGGAAAGGCAGTCCATACAACCTACCTTGGCCTTGCTAACACTTTCAACACAATACCCCACTCAGGTATTGTGGAAAGACCTCACAACTGAAATGTAAACCCATATGTCACAAGATGGGTTGCAAACTGGCTTAGGGACGGGACCCACAGGGTTAGAGTTGCTGGCACTATGTTAGACTCCAGGCTGGTCACAGGTGGTGTCACACAGGGCTCAGTCCTTGGCCACCATTGTTTGTCATGTACTTCCCATGAGAACAGGCCAACATGGGAGGACTTTGGATGACAATGTTAGCAGATGAGTGCACACTGGGCACCATAGTGGACAGTGCATCACACACAGATATCCTTCAGAAGGGACTCACAGTAACTGATAGCTGGTGCCAGGGCCATGGCCTGAAGTCAGAGTGCACAACATGTGTAGACATACCCTTCAGGAAAAGCAAGGTGACCCCAAGCTACCATATTGGTGGCAATCCTCTAAGCACAGAGGAGGTTATCACGGACCTGGGGACCCAGGTTGACAGTCGCCATTCTTCTGAGACTCACATTGCTAAAGTGGCTAGGAAGACCTTCTACATTGCCCACCTGATAAGGATGGGATTCACATCCAGATCTAGTGGGTCATTGTTCCCCTGTACTCTTCAGTTATCAGACCGGTGATCAAGTCAAATGCCCTATTCTGGCTGTATCTCACCCAACATCTGCAGCAATTGGAGACACCCTGACTGTCCCCCACCTAAAGGATCAAGGAACCACAACAGCTGTCATATGCTGCCAGATTGAAGACACTCACACTCTATTCACTCACATACCGTCTTCTTAGAGGTGACATGTGCCTGACATGCGAGGCCATGTCCAAACAGAGATTAATGGACATGCTCCACCTCAGACTCAGAAGATCCACCTGAACCACTAGTGCAGGTGACTGACACCTTAGCAGGGATGTATGTTGGACATGTTGTAGGGATGGAGTTATCACCCGGAGACTCCCTATGCTGTGGAATACAATCCTGGTCCATTTGAGGCAGAGCACCTTGCTGGCTGTGTTCAAGAGGTATCTTGACCTAATGCTAGTCGGAGAATGTGTTTGTCCATCAACACATTGTGTTTAGTTTGACATGTCATATGTCTTGTTTAGTATACTGTGCCTCTGTCTACCTGTGACATAACATTGATACCCAGGGTAAACCTCCCATCTCCCATCCACTCATTAGGATTCCTGTTGAGGGGACTCAACCAGTGTCTTTATGGACAACCTGTAGTGTTAGTTTACTCATGTGTGGGGTGGCTTCTGTGTTTTGGATAATGCAGTACAGCCTGTCCTATATATGTCAGTGCTGGGGTTCAGTTCCCTCATGTGCATAGCTACCTGCCATTCAGATTGTACAAGGTGCAGCATGTGCATTGATTCCAGCTTGGACATGGCTTTCACGCCAGGCACAGCTTGCATCTGGGTGGACATCATGGCAGTGTGTGGAGCTGCACTCTGTTTAATCAGACTACACATTACATGTGTTCCAGCTCTGTCATACTCCTGGTGAGGTACTGTTGTGGACTTTACAGGTGCTGGATGTGTGTGCATGAGGTACACCCACAGGGGCTGTTGTGGTAATTTCTACTGGTGATGAAAGATAACTGCAAAACCAGAATGACCTCCCTTAGCTAGATGTCAGACAGCATGGACCATACAATCACAACTGGAAATAGGATTCTACACCTACCACCCTAGAACACAGTAAAGGAAAGACACTACGGCTGATGCTGCTCAATGCCCAAGGTCTCTACCTCAAGCTGCACACACTCTATGCCCTTCTCAGTATGTAGCACATTGATGTCTGTTGTGTGCCTGAAACCTGGTTCACAGTTTCTGACAGCACCCCAGCACTATCGGGTGTTACCTCATCTCATGCATTCCGCACCAGCATCCCGACAACAACAAGAAGGATGGTGGGTGTCCATATTCATCAAGGACACCCTCACCTCATGGTTGGTGGCAACACACTATGCATCGGAGACCATCCAGGTGCCAGTGACCGTAGGCAAGACTGCTCTGCAGTTTGTAGCATGTTACATGCCACCCGCCAAACTCAGGTACCTCACACAGCTATCCTGCAAACACTGAAGGGGATAAATGTATCTCCAAACACCATCCTACTGGGTGATTCCAACTATCCACATATAGACTGGGATCACTAATCATGCCACAACACTCTAACACAAAGGTTCCAAGAGTTCATACACTGAAATGCCATGGAACAACTGGTCCCAATCCCCTCAAGTGGAGGCAACATACTAGAACACATCATCACAAACATGGGGTCACACTGTTCAACACCAGATGTATACCCATCATTGGTGAGATCAGATCATGGACTACTCTCAGTGGGAGTCCACATCCCACCCACACCCCAGATGGGAAAGGAAACGGTGAAGACCTTGTCAAATGCCGACTTCACATTTCTGAGCACTGGTGTGGTCTCTTTCAAGGCCCCCAGGCCAGCGGACACCATTACCCAAGCCACTGTATCACTTAGAAATGCCTTCTACCAGCACCTCCAGGACTGCATGGTTCAGGCAATCCAAAATAATGATGACTCTTTGTACCACAGGCAAGCATCCAGTCTGGTGGACCCTAGCCATAAACAAGCTGTACAACACAAGGAAGGAGCTACTACACGATAGAGTGTAATCCGTATGGGGAAGACACCCTGCTCATTGTGAGTAAAACGCTGGGTTCCCCATACAATCATCCGAGGCATGTTTAGAGAGTAAACCCACTCAGGACTCCAGGGACAATCATGAGGCCTTTTTACCTATGTTTGAAACCTGGGAGGAAACTCCCAGATATGCTCAGACTTAGTTCAGAATGATGTTGATATCACTGCACCTACAGACATTGGCAACATACTGGCTGACAGGTTCAGTGCAGATTTCTCCTCCCCCAACTGGGGGTATGCACACCAGAGGATTTTAGCCGCCCAAACATCTCCACTGCTGGGGTGGGAACTGCTCAATCCAAGGCAGAAAACACTTTATCCATGGGACCTGATGGTGTCCCCGGTTGTGTGCTCCATGAACTCAATGAGTAATTACACCCGCAGTTAGGGCAGTTGTTTAATGTTAGCCTCACCTCAGGATATGTTCCCAAGGAGTGGCATACATCAATGGTGGACCCACCTCACAAAGGTGGTGCCTCCACCAACCCCAGAAACTACCATCCCATCCCCTTGACAAGCCTGTTCTGCTAGGCTATGGAGAGGATCATAATGGGAATTCTAAATGAAGACATAGGGGACTTGCAGACATTGGGTCCAATCCAGTTTGGCTTTGTCAAGGGCAGATCATGCCTTTTAAACTTGGTTGTCTTTCTCAAAACACTCACCCAGGCTATTGACGTGGGCAAGGCAGTCCACACAGCCTACCTTGACCTGGCAAAGGCTTTCAACCAATACCCCACTCAGGTATCATTGAAAACATCACCCGCTTAATTGTGAACCCATACATCACAGCATGGGTTGCAAACTGGCTAAGTGACGGAACACACAGGGTCAAAGTTGCTGGTGCCAGTTCACACTCCAGAGCTGTGACAAGTGGTGTCCCACAGGGCTCAGTCCTGGGACCACATTTGTTCAGTATCTACTTTTCAGAAGTACGAGCAAGCACAGGAGGATTATGGCTGACAAAGTTTGAAGATGACTGCAAACTGGGAAGCATAGTTGGAAACCCATCTGACACAGACATCCTTCAGAAGGGTTTCATAGAGACGGCTAACTGGTGCCACAGCCATGGCCTTGCATTACACACTAAACAATGCATAGCCATACCCTTCAGGAAGAACAAGGTTACCACTACTTCCCATCTAGGTGGCAATCCTGTAAGCACAATGTACATTATCAGGGACCTGGGCACCCAGATTGACAGTGACATTTTGTTTGACACTCACATTGCCAGGGTAGTTTGGAAGGCCTTCTACATTGGCCACCTCATCATGCAGTGATTCACATCTAGATCAAGGGAGGTCACTGTTCCCCTGTACTCATCACTCATCAGACCAATGATTGCATACAATGCCCCATTCAGATTGGATGGGCCCACATATTCCTCGACAGGAGGTGAAAGGGTCTCAAACATATTTCTTATGCTGCCCGACTGAAGGAATTCCAGCTGTATTCAGTCGCTACTGTCTGCTCAGAGGTGACCTGTGCCTGACATACAAGACTATGTCCAACCCAGGATTAATGAACATGCTTCACCTCAAGACCTCTACATCCATCAGAACTACAAGGGCAGGAGACCTAAACCTCAACACAGATATTAATAGGATGTGCTGAAGGGACAGATTCCTCACCCAGAGAGTCCATATGCTGTGGAACAACATCCTGGTACATGTGAGGCTGAGCACCTCACTGGCTTTGTTCAAGTGAGATTGTGACCAATGGATGGGAGATTGCAGGTATACCCCAGGGATAACCTCAGTATCACTGCTTGACAGAGGCACAGCAAAATAATGGGCATATTATCCATCAACTTGCACGGGTGGCAGAAGCCACAAAACTCTGGGCTAGGCTTATAAATGCCCTAGGGCAGATAGTCTAGTATGAACCTGTGAACATAGGCCTTGGGCAGTTCCTGCTATTAGGACAGTGGTCTGCAGCAAGCTATATAGTAGTAGTCAGTTTTAGCCATTGGTTTTGACCATGGCTATTCCATGTTGCTTCTTGTTGTGGTACAAACATGGGTGCGTGGTTATCCATGCTATGTATTGCTAGTCACCCTCATTTTGTATCTTGTTCCATGTGTTTGCACATGTACATCACTGTATGATGTGCAGCTGTATCCACAGGGTCATATGAGTGGATATGGATGTTAGTTGGGGTCCTCAGGTGTGCATATTGTACATGATATTACATTACTTAACACATGGCATTCATGCCTCAGGTGGTGCTGCAGGGCCACCTCTGTCGGATACACATACTACACTCCCTGTACGTTTGGAAGCAGGTTGTGTCATGTTAAGCATCCCTGTTACTGTATGAGTGAGTCAGAGCGAGTATCAGTCCCAGTGTTCCTACTGACCAAGCATATGTGCTATGCGTTGCCTCTTTGCCAAGGCCAAGCCATACTGGGCACGCATCCTTCTTCATTCATGCTAATGAGTGCAGACCTGGTTTAGTGCTTAAAAGTGCCTTTATGGCACTTTGATTGACATGTCTTGTACTCATTTTGAAAGTCTGGAGACAAAAATATATTCCCACTGCCAGTCTCGAACCCAGGACCTTGGTAACATTCGGCTGTATGACCTACCACTAAGCCATGACAGCCATACAAAAGCACTCTGCTAAAATAAATATAACAGTCAATAGTAGGAATTAGTATAAAGGCAATATAGGAGATGTACCATCCAAAGCATGTGAGGCAAAGTTTTAATGGCCAAATCACTGGATTCCCATACTAACCTTCACACTCACAGAACACTGTCAACAGCATACCAGCATCGTCCACGCCTTACAATCTGAAAGGGCTACGCCTATCTCACATACCTTTTTATAGCAGTGTCCTGAAATCACAGTGAGACATGCAATCAACACACACCTGGCTGCATGCAATTAGCAAATGCTGCCTTACAATTGGTGCAAGGGCCATCACATGGACCTATGCAGATACCTACAAAAGCATTCAGTACCCACACTCCACTCATGCAATACAGTCATTGCACAGACCTAATGAGAAAGAGAGAGAGAGAGAGAGAAAGAGAGAGAGAAAAGAGAAAATATACAGACAGCCAGCAGCAAAACCATGAGTAGCAAACAGCAAGCAGCAAGCAAGCACCACTGACACAGCAACAGCTGCCACAAACACAGGTAATGCAAAGTAGCAGGTTAATACTGTGTTTACTGTGACACCTCCAAATGTATCATAGTTCACTATCTATAGCTCTGTCCATGAGATAGGTTTTGTGTGCATAGTCCTGAAATATACACATATGTAATATTGCTGTACATGTTGCCCATACGTGACACTTCCGTAGCTTAGAACAGAAGGCCAGTTGTGCATATGATGCAGTACATACCAGGGTCAGTAGAGGTTACTCCTCATTGGTGTGGGACCACTGTGTATGTATGGCACTCTTCAGGTACACATCCTGTAGTATGGCCAGGGAGTAATATCAGTCTGTAATGTGGTGCCATGTCCTCCTGGGGTGAATGTAGCACACATCCAGGGATACCATTCTGTAACAGTGATGCTATGTGTCCTGCAATGTTGAGGGTGGGCCTGACCTGGACATGTGAGAGGATAGGGAGGTTACAGTCATCTGTGATAAGTAATTCCACTTGTGTAGGAGAATCACCGGGGGGATATCTGCACCTAAACTGTCTGCAACAATATTGCCAATATCTCAAACATGTTTTCCATACGGAAATGCACACACAGTAACATAACACATCCACACACTTGCCACATTCAGGCTTCAAAACACTATCTAGGTATATTCTGGTACATCTGCATGTTACAGTAGCATGTAGCACTATACTGAGTAGTGTCAGTTGTCTGTTGCCATGTTGTTTGGATAGAGTAAAAGGAGCATTTGTTTATCCTACTTTGTTTTGTGGACATTACTTGAAGTGTAACCTTACATGCATCATTGGTAACAACACCTTCTGTGTTGTTGTTCTGTTTGTACAGGGTGCTGTCAACATCACTGTTTGTTAAGGGAAATGTGCACCCTGCAGTGCATAGCCCCATTTGGCAAAAGAGACATCCCACCCCGCCATTGTGCACACACACCAACCCCACCCACAGTAAAACGCATACATTCCATTTGCAAGGTCCAAACCCCTACCTAGATGTGTTATGACTCTAAAGGCAGACACATTAGCAGAGTGTGCTATTTGCATTAGTAGGAGCAATCTTTTCCAATGCTGTACTTAGAGGGTGCTGACATCATCTGTGTTTACTTAAGAGGGATGTGCACCCTGTAGTGTGTTCTCCCAGTTGGCAAAAGGCACCTTCCCTCCACAGCATTATGCACACACACAAACCCCACTCATACTAACACACATACATTCCCGTAGCAGGATTCAAACCCCTACCTAATTACGTTATGATACTAGAGACGGACGATTAGCGGAGCGCTATTCACATTTCTAGGAGATTTCATTTCAGTTGATCTACTTATAGGGTGCTGACATCATCAGTGTTTAGAAAGTGGAATGAGCTCTGTGTGGTGTGTTTCCACAGTTGCCAAAAGGGATGTGCTTCTCATACACACTTATACAGACACTTACCCCCATTCACACACACACATGCCACTTGCTGGATTCAAACCCCTACCTAACTATGTTATGACACTAGAGACAGACGCATTAGCAGAGCGCGCTATTCGGATTACTGGGAGGTAGCATTTCTAATGATCTACTTATAGGGTGCTGACATCTTCATTGTTTGGAATGGGGAATGTGCATCCTGTGGTGTGTTTTCACAGTTGTTAAGAGGAACATTTGAACTAAGTGTGTGAGCATGCCCACTTCAGCCTTCCCATGGCATGTTGTGTGAATGATGTCTCATTTATCAAAGTGTGTGAGCATGCCCAGTGTGAGCTTTCCATATGTTGAACTATGCAGCCCATCACAGTTGTGGATGAGTGTGAACTCCAACAAATAACTCCTGTTTAAGGTTGTGTGTTCTGTGACATGTTGTGTAGTTACTGTCCAGATGCTTCCTGTGAACACAACAGGGATTATACTGTGCCTGCAGCTTTTGCATGGGATACTTTGCATACAATTGTTAACATCCATTCATACTGACCTAGCACTGTTGTACTGTATAGTGTAGTGGTTCAGTACTTTCACTGTGGTGGACATTATCCTGGGCTTTAGTCCTATCACTGATTTACATTTCCATACTGTGCACAACAGCCTCTTTAGGGTCCAGTTGTGCATGTCTGCACAAAGGCAGTGCCTCTATGGACTCTGGTAATTACTGCCCCATAAGCTTAACAAGTGTAGTCTGCAAAGCTATGGAGAGGATCATAATGGAGCTCATGAAGAAAGATATGGAGGACATGCAGACATTGTACCTGTCCCAGTTTGTGTTGATCAAGGGCAAGTCATGCCTTTTGTACTTGGTTGACATTATCAAAACAGTAACTAAGGCCATTGATGAGGGAAAGGCAGTCCATAGAGCCTACCTTGCCCTTGAAAACCCTTTCAACACAATACCCCACTCAGGTATTGTAGGAAACCCTACCAACAGAAATGTACACCCATATGTCACAAGATCAGGTTTCAAACTGTCTTACAGACAGGACCCACAGGGTTAGAGTTGCTGGCACTATGTCAGACACCATGCCAGTCACATGTGGTCTCACACAGGGCTCAGTCCTTGGCCGCCTATTGTTTGTTATCTACTTCTCAGAAGTACAGTCCAACATGGGAGGACTTTGGCTGACAAAGTTTGCAGATGACTGCACACTGGGTGCCATAGTGGACAGTGCATCAGACACGGATATCCTTCAGAAGGGGCTCACGGACACTGATAGCTGGTGCCAGAGCCATGGCCTGAAGTCAACTTGCAAAACATGTGTAGTCATACCCTTCAGGGAAAGCAAGGTAACCCCAAGCTACCATATAGGTGGCAATCCTCTAAGCACAGGGAAGGTTATCATGGACCTGGGGACCCAGGTTGACAGTCACTGTTCTGATGACACTCACATTGCTAAAGTGGCTAGTAGGACCTTCTACATTGTCCACATGATCAGGAAGGGATCCACATCCAGATCTAGTGGGTCATTGTTCCCCTGTACTCTTCACTTATCGGACCGGGTGATCTGGTACACTGCCTTATCTGGATGTATCTCACCTGACATCTGCAGCAAGTGGGGAGACCCTGAATGTCCCCCAACAAAAGGATAAAGGGTCTCCAACATCTGTCATATGCTGCCAGATTGGAAACACTACAGCTCTATTCAGTCACATACTGTCTGCTTAGAGGTGACATGTGCATGACATGCAAGCATGTCCAACCAGGGATTAATGGACATGCTCCACCTCAAAATCTTCAGATCCACCTGAACCAATAGTGCAAGTGACTTACACCGTAGCAGGGATGTACATTGGACATGTTGGAGGGGTGGATTTATCACTCGGAGACTCCCTATGCTGTGGAATACAATCACGGTCCATGTGAGTCACAGCACCTTGCTGGCTCTGTTCAAGAGGTATCCTGACCTGTGGATGGGAAATCATAGGTTTACCCCGTGGATCGTCACTGTGTCACTGCTGGAGACAGGCACGTCAAACTAATGGGCACAGTACTGTTTCCATATAAGGGGTGGCGACGCAACCAGACTCTGGACTAGGCTTAGAACTGCCTTGGGGCAGATAGCCTAGTATGAACCTATGAACCTATCTGACCATGTTGCATTATGTTCAGATGTGAACTACTTACAACGGCCTCAACCAACTGCAGTAGTGTATTCCACAACATGGGTGTACATTGGCAAACACTACCGATGTGCCCAAGGCCATTTCTAATGGTTATTGGATAGTGTGTTTGTCCATCAACACATCATAAGTGCAGTTTGGCATGACATATGTCTTGTTTTGTATACTGTGCCTCTGTCTACCTGTGACACAACATTGATACCCAGGGTATACCTACCATCTCCCATCCACTGCTAGGATCCCTGTTGAGTAGAATAAATGAGTGACTCTATGGATAACCTGTACTGGTAGTTTACTCATGCGTGGTGGTGGCTTCTGTGTTATGGATAATGCAGTACAGCTTGTCCTATGTATGTCAGTGCTGGGGTTCAGGTCCCTCATGTGCATATCTCCTGCCATTCACATTGTACAAGGTACGGCATGTGCATTGCTGACAGCTTGGACATGGCTTTCTACATCAGGCACAGCTTGTGTCTGGGTGGCCAGCATGGCAGTGTGTGTAACTGCATTCTGTTTAATCAGGCGACACATTACATGTGTTCCAGCTCTTTGATACTCCTGGTGAGGTACTGTTGTGGACTTTACAGTTGCTGAATCTATCTGTTGAGGTACACCACACAGGCGCTGTTGTGGTCATTTGTAATGCTGCTGAAAGATAACTGCAAAACCACAATGACCTCCCCTTAGCTAGATGTCATAACCCTCATGATTAGGTTGGTATATGGATTGTTGCTGTTAACCCTACAGCCACATTTTTGTCCAATGCAGGATATCTATCACCTTGTGTCCCCATTCTGGCATTACATGTTAGGAATGTCATGGGTCGACACCTATGTGGGAATTGGTGGTCACTTACTGGATTATCCACAGAGGCTGACTATACTGTTTTCACCATTTAACATGCTGACATGGCTATGGCACCAGCTGTCTGTTTCTATGTGGCCCTTTTATGGGATGCTTGTGTCAGCTGGTGTATCAGATATGTCAGGCGGCTTGTTGTCCTCTACAAACATGTTCCAGCACAGTCCTTACTTGTTGGCCTGTACCTATGGGGCATATATACCAGATGGTGAAGGTCCCAGGACCAAGCTTTGTGGGATGCCTGTTATATGTGGTTTGTAGTCTGACATGGTTGCTGCATGTCTGACCATGTCAGTTCTGTCGTTGGTCTGGTTTGCAACCCTCCCATGACATTGGGGTGTATATACCAGCTCCTGCGCACATCTATACGCAACACATAGGGTATTGTACAGAAGGCTTTGCAAGGTCCGCAACACTGTGTGGACCACATTGCCCTCATCACTGACTTCAAGTACTGTTTCAACTGAGTCACACATGTTTAGGGGTGGGTCTGCACTTTGTAAACCCACACTGGGTAGGGTCGGGTGTCAATAGATCCACAATATCATTATGTCTGTGGTACATGCTGGTCCTTTCCATAGCTGTGCAGACCAAACCTCTCATGATTCTGTGGTGGTTGTTTTTCCTATCCATTCAGGAGACACCTTTGTTGAGAACACCCACTGTTGTTGTACACTGCTCTTTGGGTACGCACTGTGGTAAGGGTGACATAATGTCAGGGAGGCGGCAGTCTGCTGGGGAAGGTATTTGGCATTATGGGGGGGGGTTTGCACTGCACATGTCAGGATGTCTGTTGGCCATACCTGTGTGTGTCTGGTATGTTGTTTGTAATATCGGTGTGATCCGGAGCATATCCAGGAATCAACAACATGCTTACTACCATCATTTGCAACAGCCTTGGGGTTATCTGTAGTGTCCTGTACAATCTGTATCATAATGGGTTCATACTAGGCTACCCCCTAGGGCATCTGTAAGCCTGCATGTCCATTTTGTTTGATGGATTCTGGGGAATTGTTTACACCTGTGTCAGTGCTAGTATGATACCAGGGTATAGTGACAAACAGCTCAGAAGCTGACTTCACACTTCTTCGGACTGAGATGGTATCCATTAAGCCCACTGGGCCAGTGGAAACCACAACACACAATGGTGACTCCTGCACAGACACTTTATGCGGACATCTCCGAGTAAGCATGGACCATGCAATCACAAATGAGAATGACACCTTCACCACCAAGGGAAAGTGGCCTGTCTGGTGGACCCCAGCCATAAACAAACTGTATAACAGATGAAGGATACTAATGCAAGACAGAGCTACATCTCCAGAATGTAAGGCAGCTGTGATCAGCAGTAGTAGAAAGCTACATTCTCACATAAAGACACCCAAGTTCAACTTGGGGACATAAATCACCACAGACGATGAAGGTAACCACACTGCTTTCTTCAGTTATGTCTGACGCCTGGGTGGGAACCCTCATATATGCTCAGATTTGGTACACAACAACTTATATCCCAGGGACCTGACAGATATTACTGACACCCTGGCAGACCAGTTCAGTGCAATGTACCCTCCCTCACCCCCAAGACATGATAGTTATCACAGCTGTATGTAACCTCACTGTCATCCTGGATGTCCATGTGAGAGCCGCAGTCAGCAGAGACGAGTACACAGCATCAATGGGACCTGATGGTATCCCCAGTTGCATGCTATGTGAACTACAGATGGAGATAAACCTGTATATGCAGATCCTATTTAACCTTAGCCTTGCTACAGGATCTGTACCTGAACACTGGCGCACGGCAACAGTGGTCCCACTCCACAAAGGAGATGCCTCCACAGACCCTGGCAGCTACCACCACACAAGCTTAAACAGCCTTGTCTGCAAAGCTTTGTGAAGGGTCATTATGGAGCTTCCACACAGAGACATTGGTGTCCTACAGACCCTTGATCACACCCAATTCAGCTTTGTACAGTGCAGATCCTGCGCTTTGCACCAAGTTGACTACTTTGAAACTGTCAGTAGAGCCGGTTATGAGGGCTACACAGTCCACACAACCTACCTGCGCTTGGCTAAGGCCTTTGACACAATACCCCACTCAGGCATCATAGACAAGCTCAACAGCTGAAATATAACACCATATGTCACAGCATAGGTTGCAAAATGGCTCAGAAACAGAACCCATAATGTCAACATTGCAGGTGCCTTGTCAGGTTCAAAGCCAGTCACAAGTGGTGTCCCACAAGGTTGTGTCCTGGGACCTCTCTTATTTGGTATTTACTTTTCAGATGTGAAAGCAAACATAGGAGGGTTGTGGCCGACAAAGTTTACAGATGACTGCAACCTGGGCACCATAGTGAATACATCAGCCAGCACACACATCCTACAGACTGCCGCCACACTGACAGATAGCTGGTGCTGGACTCATGGCCTAAAACTGACTGCGACTGATGTGTAGCCATCCCCTTTGGGAGGAACACAGTACCCACAGATCTGTACATAGACAGCAACCCAATGAGTACAGGAAACAAATCAGACAGCTGGGGACACATGTAGATAGTGACATCTCATTTGACACCCATGTTGCCAAAGTTGTTTGACATACTTTCTATCTTGGCCACCTTATCATGGAGGGTATTCCATCCAGACCATAGGAGGTCATTGTACCACTATACTTCTCCCTTATCAGGCCAATGCTTGAATACAACGCCCCATTTGGTATGTACCTCAACCAGCACTTGCAGCAGCTGGAGAGACCCCACAAGTACCTTACCATGACGATCAGGGATCTACAACACATGTCATATACTTCCAGAATAACTAAAACAAGCTTTTTTCAGTGTCATACCACATAATGCACAGGTGACCTATGCCTGACATACAAGACCATGTCCGATCAGGATTTGGTAGACATGCTCCACTGCAAGCAATCCACATCCACCAGAAACATGGGAGCTAAAGATTTGAACCTCAGCACATACATGTATAGGACATGCTGAAGGGACAGAGTCATAACTCAGAGGCATCTCAAACTCTAGCAGAGTATCCCAGTTCATGTTAGACAGAGTACCTCACTGACTCTCTTCAAGAGACATCTGAGCAGCTGCATGTGGACAGGGGCACAGACTGGACAGAGGCATAGTCACATTATTCAATTATGTAAGGTGGTCATAATGTGTCACTACTAAGTCAGAGGCACAATATTTCGTATCTATGCAGTACACATATTACCACTATGAGGGGTGGCAATAGCAATATTCATCAAGGACACCCTCACCTCATGGTTGGTGGCAACACACGATGCATTGTACACCATCCGGTGCAATTAACCATAGGCAAGACTGCTCTGAAGTTTGTAGCATGTTACAGGCCATCCTCTGAAACTCAGGTACCTCACAGAGCTTTCATGAAAACAGTGGCGGGGATACATGTACCTGCAAACACCATCACACTGGGTGATCCCAACTATCCAAATATAGACTGGGATCAGTACTACAGCCACAACACTCTAGCCACAGGTTCCTACAGTTCATACACTCACATGCCATGGAAGAACTAGTCACCATCCCCACAAGAGGAGACAACATAGTAGATCTCATCATCACAAACATGGGCTCACAATGTTCAACACCAGAGGTATACCCATCATTGGTGAGATCAGATCATGACCTACTCTCAGTGGAAGTCCACATCCCACCTCCACCCCAGATAGAAAAGACCACAGTGCAGAACCTCTCAGAAGCCGACTACACACTTCTAATGACTGTTGTGGTCTCTTTCAAAGCCCCCAAGCCAGCAGACACCATTACCCAAGCCACTGTATCACTTACAACTGCCTTCTACCAGCACCTTCAAGACTGCATGGATGAGGCAATCCCAAACAAAACACAGACTCGTTGTACCAGAGGCAAGCGCCCAGTGTGGTGGACCTCAGCCATAAACAAGCACTACAACACAAGGAAGGAGGTACTACAAGATAGAGCGATATCCGTGGAAGGGTAGACACCCCTGCTCAATATAGGTGAAACACTGAGTTCCCCATGAAATCATCCAAGGCGAATATTGGGAGTAAACCCACTAAGGGCTCACGGGACAACAATGAGGCCTTTATAGATATCGTTACACACCTGGGAGGAAACTCCCAGATATGCTCAGAATAGGCTCAGAATGTTGTAAATATCACTGAACCTATAGACATTGCCAACATACTGGCTGACAGGTTCAGTGCAGATTGCTCCACCCACCCTCCACCACAACTGGAGAGATATGTATGAAAGAGGATTGTAGCCCCCCAAACATCTCAAATGCTCAGGTGGGAACTGCTCTATCCAAGGGAAAGGACGCAGCATCCATGGGACCAGATGGTGTCCCTGGTTTTGTGCTCCATGAACTCACTCAAGAATTCAACCCGCAGTCAGGGCAGCTGTATGATCTTAGCCTCAAGTCAGGATATGTTCCCAAGGAGTGGCATATGTCAATGGTGGACCCACTTCACATGGGGGTGCCTCCACCGACCACGGAAACTACCATCCCATCAGCTTGACAAGCAGGGTCTGCTAAGCTATGGAGAAGATCATAATGGAAGTCATAGATGAGGACATAGGGGACTTGCAGACATTAGATCCAACCCAGTTAGGCTTTGTTGAGGGCAGATCATGCCTTTTAAACTTGGTTGACTGTTTCATAACAGACACCAAGGCCATTGACAAGGGCAAGGCACTCCACACAGCCTACCTTGACCTGGCAAAGGCTTTCAACACAATACCCCACTTGGGTATCATTGAAAACATCACCAGCTAAAATGTGAACCCATACATCACAGGATGGGTTGCAAACCGCTACGTGACAGAACAGACAGGTTCAGACTTGCTGGTGCCATGTCACACTCCACAACTGTCACAAGTGGTGTCCCACAGGGCTCAGTCCTGGGCCCACTATTGCTCAGCATCTACTTTTCAGAAGTACAAGCAAACACAGCAGGATTATGGCTGACAAAGTTTGAAGATGACTGCAGACTGGGAACCATAGTTGGACACCCATCTGACACAGACATCCTTCAGAAGGGTGTCATAGTCACGGATAACTGGTGCCAGAGCCATGGCCTTACATTACACACTAAACAATGCATAGCCATACCCTTTGGGAAGAACAAGGTTACCACTAGTTCCCATGTAGGTGGCAATCCTCTAAGCACACAGGAGGTTATCAGGGACCTGGGCACCCAGGTTGAGAGTAACCTTTGTTTGACACTCACGCTGCCAGGGTAGTTAGGTAGAACTTCTACATTGCCCACCTCATCATGCAGGGATTCACATCTAGATCCAGGGAGGTCATTGTTCCCCTGTACTCTTCACTCATTGGACCATTGATTGAGTGCAATGCCCCATTCAGCATGTATATGACCCGACACCTATGGCAATTGGATGGGCCCACAGATTCCTCGACAGGAGGAGAAAGGGTCTCAAACATATTTCTTATGCTGCCCGACTGGAGGAATTCCAGCTTGATTCCGTGACTTCACCGCCTGCTCAGAGGTGACCTGTGCCTGACATCCAAGGCCATGTCCAAACCTGAGTTAATGTACACGCTTCACCTCAAGACCTCTACATCCATCAGAACTACAGTGGCAGGAGATTTAAACCTCAACACAGATATTAATAGGATGTGCTGGAGGGACAGATTCTTCAACCAGAGAGTCCCTATGCTGTGGAACAACATCCTGGTACATGTGAGGCTGAGTACCTCACTGGCTTTGTTCAAGTGAGATCTTAATCAATGGATGGGAGATTGCAGGTATGCCCCAGGGATAACCTCAGTATCACTGCTTGTCAGAGGCACAGCAATATAATGGGCAAATTATCCGTCAGAGTGAAGGTGCGGCAGACTCCACGGAACTCTGGTCTAGGCTTATAAATGCCCTAGGGCAGATAGCCTAGTATGAACCTGTGAACCTGTGAACATAGGCCTGGGGCAGTTGCTGCTATTAGGACAGTGGTCTGCAGCAAGCTATATAGTAGTAGTCAGTTTTAGCCATTGGTGTTTGACCATGGCTAATGCATGTTGCTTCTTGTTGTGGTAACAACAGGGTGTGTGGTTATCCATGCCATTTATTGGTAGTCACCCTCATTTTGTATCTTGTTCCATGTTTTTGCACATGTACATCACTGTATGAGGTGTGACCCTGGTAGTGTCAGGGTGCTGATGTGCGCTTTGACCCTGTTTTCTATTACAGCACTGATATGTGCATTCCTATACTGTGTGCATTTACACTGCACACATCTTGCTGTTTATACCTTTGGCATTGGGTAGCATTACATCTAGGTTCCTATCCCTTGTGATAGCTATGAGGTGGGTTTGTGTTTTTGTGGTTTATGATTGGTGAGGGTGGATGTTAGTCATGGTCCTCAGGTGTGCATATGATACATGGTATTACATTACTTAACACATGGCATTCATACTCGGATGGTGCTGCAGGGCTGCCTCTGTCGGATGCACATACTACACTCCCTGTACATTTGGAAGCAGGTTGTGTCATGTTAGGCATCCCTGTTACTGTATGAGTGAGTCAGAGTGGGTATCAGTCCCAGTGTTCCTACTGACCAAGCATATGTGCTATGCGCTGCCTCTTTGCCAAGGCCAGGGCATACTGGGCACGCCTCCTTCTGCCTACTGGGACAAGGTCAGGTTGTTCCTCCTCCAAGTCACCCCTGCCTGTGGTGGCCTTGGCAATGGTGGGGATGTTTGGCCCAGCCCTGTGCTGGTCCTGCTGCAGTTGTTTCCGCAGGATCATATTATGTAGCATAGCACATATCATGATCATTTGGGTACATGTAGTTGGTGTGTACTGCAAAGCTCCACCAGACGTGTCCAGACACCGGAACCGTGACTTGAGCAGCCCAAACACACGCCTATGATATTGCGTGTTTGTGCGTGTGCCTCATTATGGCATGCTCCTGTTCGGGTGTGTGTGCATTTCTGATGGGTGTCATCAGCCACGGCTCAAGTGCATAACCAGCATCCCCACTAGGTGTCCGTGTGGGAAGTCCCCATTGGCAAATGATTGGTACAGCTGCGCCAGATGCCAGATGTGGGAATCGTGGTAGCTACCAGGGCAGCCAGCACACACATTCATTATTATGCCCTGGGCATCACACACGACCTGGCAGTTGATGGAGGGGTATCCCTTGCGGTTAATGTAGACTCTACCCCGCCACCAGCTGGTGCCTTGATGCGTATGTGCGGCAGTCTATTGCACCCAGCACCTCAGGGTATCCCGCTATTTGCTGGAAGAGACGATATTGCTGGCCACAACCTCACGGTCACTAGGGACATATATATGATCACTGACATGTGGTGACATGGCATCCAGGAACTGGTGCAGTACCCTGGAGGCTGATGCCTGTGATATCCCCATCATATCGCCAGTTGGTCTCTGAAAGGTACCTGTTGCTAGTATTCTTAGGCCAGCACATACCTTGGTTTCCACTGGGATGGGTTCCCCTCTGCTGGTTGTGTGTGTGAGGGGTGGTCTGCACCGCTCAACAATCTGCTGCAGGAGCTCCCTGTCCACTATATAGCGCGTACTATCTCCAGCTCATGTAACCCATGGTAGGTGACCCTAGGCCTGTATACTCTTCTCCTTCTCCTCACTCTGGGTTGTCTGTCAGCATCTGCATTATCACCAACCTCCGCAATTCGCCTATGTCTGATTATAACAGCTATGGCAGCCCCTAGCATTTCTGCTCTGAGTTCAGCTTTTTTCAGGTTTCAACTCTGATAGCTTAGTTTCTGGCAGTATCTCTTGTGAGAAACAGCCTGCACTGCTCTTTGTTGTGTTTTAAGTGCTGGGTTGGGCTTCTAGTCTGCCTGTGTAATTGCCTGCTTCTAATTGTTTCCACCAATTAACTTTAGTAGTATCTTCTGGCAGTTTCCTGTATTTTGGTTGTTTCCTATTTCCTCTCTGTTTCCTGAGGGGAGCAATGTGCACACCGCTTACACACGCCACAGTAACTTAAACGCTGTACACATCCCTACACGGTGTTACACGCCAAGACACATCCTTACACGGTGTTAGCTAGGCTGATTCATGCTAAAACGCTACAAGACACCGCCTTACACACGCAGACGCCAAGAAACCGTTGTAAACAGTTTGCAACACGCCCCACAAGTAGAACTCTGCCTTACACGCCAAGCACACGCCAAGATGCACGTATTTCAAGAAACTTAGAGTGTAGGGATAGCGTATGCCCTCAATTTCTTGACATTCCCAGTGTTCTGTTGGGACACACCTCCCTCCCTGATGTCTGTCTGTCATCTCTTACCTTACATTGCCCTCCAATCTGGTACATTTCTTTCTATCCTTCCTCCCCATGATGTCACCTACCTCTTACTCTGTTCCTCCTCCTTCTCTAACTCTTACACGACTCAGAAAGTGCTCATTACTTATGTGGCAGTGTGATTCAGTATTGTAAGCCTCATTTACATAGGATTGCCTAGTAATGCTTAGTTACATATCTTACACGGAGCTTCCTCCCCTTGACAACCACTAAACGGAGGCCATATTGTTTTTGCTCTGCAAGTCCCTCCATTGACATTTCATGTAATACATAAATCCCACAATTGTGGGCTTATAAGCTTCGGTTTTGTTTTAGGTAGCGCACCCGCTTATGCTGGTGTGCGCTACAGTTAAACACATAAATCCGTGAAAAAAAAAGTTATATAACTTTTTTCAACATTTTTCATGCCAATGGCCACATATTTGGCCATTGGCATGCTTAATGTAACAAATGCACTTTATTTGGAGCTGACATAGTCTGCTTTTAATTTTGCAGAAATGTACTCAGTTGTCAGCTGAGTACATTTCAGTAGTTAACACGTCCGTTACACGGACTGGTTTGGGCTTCGTGGATCGCTCACATACCTCATTTGCATATCTTGGAGCTGCAAATGAGGTATTGAGCATTTCCACGCCCACTCCGTGTAAGAGACGTGTTAGCTGTCTCTTACACGGAGATTTGGGCTGTTGCTGAATCAGGAGGCTTACACGGAGGCTTACACTACTCTTGAACTCCGTGTAAGCCTTCCTGAATCTGGCCCATAATGTTTTCTTCATCTCCGAAGGTACAACACATATCATTCTAACCTATGTGGGTTAGTAATAGTCAACACATTCCAGGATTAGATATAACAGCATGCACAGATATTCCCATTAACCCAGAGAACAGTTATGGACAGTTGCATAGCAAATGGAACACATGCATATATGGGACCACAGTGGTAATAACAACAGCATGCAGGTACATTGATTGCACCATGCCACCAATGTTGGAGTATTTCAACATAGCACATGCATAGAAACAGATTTTTATAATTATCATACAATAGGACATATGTCCCAACATTACATTTGGGTCATCATATACCAGTTGAGGTGGGTATTTAGTGTATTGTTACTTTCCTAGTCAGTGCTGGTATCTGTACCTTAAACGTATTATTACACTACCCTATTGCCTTAGTTTGGACAGTGATATGGCTGTTGACAACTATATACATGGAATGGTTTTACCTGCAGTATACACCTCTTATCTGATATACCAGTGGAGGAATTGTTTGTTAATGCAAACTGTTTCTACACATACTCCCAGAATCCAGGTTGATGTTATGCACATACCTGTCCATCTCGTTCTGCACAGACTCTGGCCATGTCTTGACCACATGCAGGTGAACTGGGACATATGTAGACTATTGACCTCTTCAACCTTTAGTGACTTACAACACTCTTATGCAGGATTTCCTAGACAGTTATATTATGTAGCACAGTGTGGGTGACAGTGATCAGTGATACCTTTTAATTCAGAGCAACTGCAACACTCACAATGCCATACAATACCAGAGTAAGCAGTACCAGTACAGGGTATCAAGCTTTTATTTCTCGGCACAGTGTTCGTGTCTGATGTACCTGTGGGAGCAATGTTTGTTAGCACTACCTGAATGTTGCACACAAAATTCTAGATTTCCCATTAGTATTATGCACATACATCTCACTCTGTTACTGTACACACTCTGGTCACAGCTTGACAACATGGGGGTATAGATGGGATATATGTGGCTTATTACCCTCATATATTTTGGGGAGTTGCTAGTGTGACAGGTTTGTTCTTATAGATGTGTGGCAACCAGTTGTATTTCCTGTTTGCTGCCTAAACATCTGGGATCATCCCACTGATTTCCCAGGGGGACAGAGTGACAGGCGGCAGATATGGGCCAATTTACTGGATATTCTGGACATAGCTGAACAGTTGTGGGGTATGATTCTGTATGCAGATTACTACCACTCCCAGGATTTGAACCATGGCTGTGTGTGCTAAAAATACAACAGTTCACATCTCAGTTGCATGTGCTATTTGAATTTTGTTGTTAGTTGTTTCACTCTTTTCTGTCTATGTTTCTCTTAGTTGTACTAAATGACCTCAGGGGATTACACCAGTTATATACAGACATTCCTACGCATTCTATTTATGTTGCACAGTGTGGGTAACAGTGCTTAATACAACAGTTCTATTAAGTGATTGCAAATCTACATTACCATATGATACCAGAGTATATACATGCAGTCCAGCAGTTAGACCTTTATTGTCAGGCTATTATGCTTTTATTTACATACGAACTATATGAGACTCTTCTGCCATATTTCAGGTGTATGCAGTACTTGCCTTAAACAATACAGGTTTTATACTGGCAATTAACTTACTAATACTTTTAGATTTATTTCCTATGACAGTACATGCAAGAGTATTACTAACCTGCCTTGCGTCGCAACCTTTCCAGGTGACATCCATGGGTTTCCTGGTTCGTGGCCCATTCACTTGCCACTGTGAAGGACATAAGGGGAATATTTAGCCATATCTATCCATAATATACATGAGCTGGCAATTATTAAGCAGGTAGTAGAGTGATACTTACATACAGCTGGGACAACCCCTGCCATCCTAGCCTTTTGGATCCACTGATCCAAGAGATCCCCCTTTCACCACTTCAAGTTGACATAGTGATGCCTGACCTGCTCACCAGTTCGGGGTATGCCAGTGGCACTGGTGAGATCATGGGCAAGATGGTCCCAGACTTCTGCCTTATATGGGCCTGCAACAGTCTCTACTCATGGTCTTTGACAAGGAGTCCTGCCATGACTCTGGACTCCTGGATGCCTCAGCGCTGCATCTGAAAGTGCACTCCCTCTCCCATTCCTGATATGGTGCCTGCAAGGGGAAGCTACAACCAGTTATGAGATGTATTCCTGCCTGTTGGGTTTAAGTAGGGCTGATTTCCCGCACTTTGCCATGATTGGATGGTTTTGAAAAGGCTAAGCTATGGGCAAACCTGGTTACCTAAGGTTGGCATTGTTTAAAATGTATACTACTTGCCAAATTGAGTTAGCTGGCCTACACATTGCTTCCACCTACTAAGCTGGCCTGTGCAATGCTTAGCATTGCTTAATATTTACTTTGCATTATATTTGCTTTTTGGCATTGATTTATTATTCATTACATGTATGTCTGGTATCCATGACTCATGTGTACATACACTGCATGTGGTCTTTGTGTTTAACAAGGGACTTCAACACTCTATTACAATTACACCTCACATCTGGGCTTACTTCTGTACTCCAGTTCACATATTTATGTTATGTAGTAGGTTATAGAACATATGACTGCATACTGATTCCTTTCACATGTTCAGTTTAATTTTACTATAGTGAGGATTTGTTTGGTGATACCTCATTCTTGTGTACTGCTGTGATGGCTTGGTGATTAACTACTATCACTCTAGCGTAAAGTGTCCTGGGTTCAAGACCTATAAGCTTGTTTATATTGTTGCTGGGCAGAACAGCAGCTGTAGCATACAGGGTGACTAAGGCACTTTTAAGCACTTGTAAGTGGGTTTGCACAAGGGTAAGCTATGCTAACCTTCGGTTAAATATGCTTACAGAGAGTTAGCTTCCATATTGCATAACCTGTGTGCACATTTCTTACCCCCATGAAAATAGGCTTAAACCCACTTATAGGTGCTTACATATGCTTATTCCCACTTACTACTGCTTAATAGTGCTTACTCTTGCTTACTAGTGCTTACTCCTGCTTACCGCTGCACTAATTTAGACAGTGATGTCTAATGGTTCTTGGGAATGTGGGGGATTTGGAAGCTGTATGGAGTTATTATTCATTACACATTTTACCTTCCATTTGTATCCTTGATTCCTGAATACATATACTGTATGGGGCACATGTGATTATCTGTGGAGTTTGCAACATTATAACACTGACACCTCACATCTGCATTTAATGCAGTACTACAGTTCACAAATATATGTTATTTACTAGGTTATGCAACTAAAAATATTGGTCATAACATGATTTGACATGGAAAATGGAATGTGTTGTAGTGGGACTCGAACCCGGAATGACTGCTCATAAGACAAATGCTTTGCCTACTACACTATTGCTATACTGCTTCATTTGCATATATCTTCCTCTTTATCCTCTTCTGCCATTTAAGCTACATTAACCGTAGCTGAGCAATGGGCAAACCTGCACACCTATGGTTAAATTTCATCTGTTTTATAAAAAAAAAGTGTCTTTATATTGTTTGTGTTTAGTATTGCTCTTGTACAAGTGGGTGGCATTGCTGGAGGTATGCGGACACCTATGAGTGGTCTTGCTCATTCTTTTAGGGCTTTTTGCTGTTCTTCATTGCAGGGGCATGTATATTCTGAGAGTTCTGCTCTACAACATGCCCCCTGCACTCCTACATGCTCCATGTAAGATTAGGAGCTCAGGCAGCACGCCTTCATTAATATGCATGGCGAGCTGCTGTCCTGTGCCAAACAGCCTAAGCTAGTCCTGCACGGATGATTAGTAAATCCGGGGGAACATCTTAAATAACTATGTACACTATTTACATCAGCCTGACACTATAACAGAGCTAAATATATTCAATTACTTTATAGGTATAACAATCCAGTTATCAGAGTGTATCTGTTCAGTTATTGTAAAGTGTCAATCAATGATAAGACTTTTTTCCATGGATTGTTAATAAATGGCTTAGGATGAATCCTTAATCCTTTAATTTTAATTTCCAACAATGCTGTGGTCTTCAGTAGGCTGTAGAAGTCTTCCAAAGTGAGTATTGTGTTTGTATTCCATCTTCTTGTTATACACTTCCTTGAGATTGCAAGTATTGTCCAAGCTAGATACATATTTGACTCATTCAAATGAGCACCTCCATACACATTTAATAATACTAGAGCTTTAAATAAGTTAAACAATTCATTAAATAAAGCTTATAAAAAGGTTTTAATACCATTCCAAAATGGCTTAATTTTAACACAGTCAAAAAATGTGATTCCAATCTGTATTGTGTATTTGCTCACACCTCCAACATATTCCCTTTGTGGAAGAATTAATTTTAGTAATTCTATTTGGAGTTAAAACTGCTCTGTGCAAACATTTCCAATTAAAAACTTTCCAGTATTGTATAAAGGATGTATGTTTTATTGATAATAAAATATTTGTGTAGGTATTTCATAAGTTTAGGTATTTCTTTAAATAAAGAATTACTAATTATTCTGCATAAATCTTATGAATACATCAGAATGCTTTGCATAGTTAGCCAATCTTGCTGTGGAATTTTGTATGCTGTTTCTATTGTTTGCATATCCAGAACTTTTAGATCTTTGATGCATTGAAACCAACAAACAAATCCTTTCTGTTCCCAGGAATTAATTATTTCTCTGTATATTTTATGTGGATAGCTTTTTGTAATTATGAATGGTGTTAAAAGATCAAACCAGATTTTTAAATCTATATTTACATTAATAATTTTCCTAAATGAATCAATGTAATAATTAATCATACAAGTTTTAGTGGGCTTAGTTATATTATATTGCATACTAATACATAATATGTGCCATGGCAAAGTTTTCTTATCTGCTCTTTGAAATAGATTTTGTAAATCAAATTCATTTATTGATATTACAGTTAGTAATTCTTTCCAATTTGCAGAATAATTTGGACTTATCCAATCTGATATTGTTTTAGATATCGATGTTTTTATATATGTTTCTATATCAGGAAAGTTTAATCCTCCCTGTTTCTATGGTCTGATATGATGTATTAAAGCTATATTGTTTCTTTTGGAAAACAATAAAAAGTTTATTAGACATGAATTTATTCCTTTGAGCATATTCCTTTCTGGTAACAGTTGTACTGCCAAAGCTATATATAGAATCCTGGGTAGTAAAGCCATTTTTATTCACTGTAGTCTATCTTCAAATGTTAATATTATTTTGTTCCACTTTCCCACGAATATTTTAATTGTATTGATGATATTATTGTAGTTTTTGAGACTAATTCATTATTATTCTTGCATAACTCAAGGTAGATTCTTGATTCCCTATAATGTGATTCCCCTTCGTCAGCAATTCTTTTTTTTTATTTAAAAATAAAAAATTTGATTTTTGATTTATTGAAATAGAGTCCTCAAGTCCTGTAAAATGTGTCAATTAAAATAGTTAATTCTTCTAATGTCTCTTTTGTATTGGATAATGTTAATAATATGTCATCAGCAAAGATCATTACTTTAGAATTGTATTGTTCATAAACATCTACTCCTTTGATTTTTGTATTGCTAGGTATTGAATCTGCCAATATTTCAATAGCCAAAGCAAATAGAACTGGTAACATAGGACATCCTTCTTTAGTACCCTGTGTTAAATGTATAGATTCAGAGTGGAAAGGACCTAGCTTAACATATGCTAAATTATTTGTGTATATATATATATATATATATATATATATATATATATATATATATATATATATTAAAATCTCTCTCTCTCTCTCTCTATATATATATATATATATATATATATATATATATATATATATATGTATAGGTTCATAGGTTCATAGGAAGGTACTAGGCTATTGGCCCTGGGGCCTATACAAGCCCAGCCAAAAAGGTACCCTGGCTTTTGCCACCCAAGAAAATTATTTTCCTGTGCCACTGTCGAGCAGAGCCACAGAGGTGATCCCCAGGGGTGAATTTCCTATTTCCCATCCAATCATCAAGATTTTTCTTGAAGAGTGCTAATGAGGAGCTTTGTTTGATATAGATAGGTAGTTTATTCCAGAGTATGGGAAGTCTCTGGGACAGGAATCTATAAACTGGTGGTATATATATATATATATATATATATATATATATATATATATATATATATATATATATATATATATTCTTTAGTAGATGAACAAAGGAAGAAGGAAATTCAAATAACACCAGATTTTGAATAAATAGTCCCAATTTAGGGAATCAAAGGCTTTCTCTATATCTAAGCCAATTATAAGTGTTTCTTTATTTTCTTTGTTAATATAATCTATAAGAGAAATTATCCTTTTAATATTGTCATGTGTGTGTCTATGATAAATAAATCCAGTTTAATCATTACTTATTGCTTTGGATAGTGGTATTTTCATTCTCTTAGTTAACATTGTCATAAATATCTTATAGTCATTATTTAATAATGATATAGTCTCACAGTAAGACGCTGTCCGGTTCGATTCTCAGCTAGAGCTTCTTCTGCGTCGAGACATGCGTGAATGGGCGTACCTTTGTTGAAGGTTGTGCATCAGGGCTGGTTAGTCGGCATGTAAAAATCAACTACCAATCATTAGCAGACCGGAGTTCCACTGTGGCGACCCCTAACCGGGAAAAGCCGAAAGACAGAAGATAGGTCTATATGAGGTAAATCAGTTTGGGGATTTGTTTTCCTTTAGGATTGGTGTGATTAAGGAATATCTCCAAGAGGGTGGTATTAAAGCTTGTGACTGAATTTCTAATAGAGTTTTGTGGAAGAGGGCTAGTATCTTTGAAGAAAACAGTTTTTATATTTCCATAATTATGTCATCTATACCTGGAGCTTTATTATTTTTACCCTATTTTATTGTATCTGTAATTTCTTTATAGGATATGGGTGCTTCCAGATCTAGTTTTTATTTTTCTGGTATTTTTTTTTTATATTAGAACATTTTCATCTAGATTTAATTAATTGATATGTATATTTTCTTTTTGGAAATGTTCCATATAGTGATTTCTATAGGCATCAAGAATGTTACCTATATCCTAGACATTTTTCCCTTTTCCCTTTTTTTCATGGAAGATACTTTTAATGTTGTTAGCTTTTAATTGTATGTTGATTCTTGTGGATAAATTATGCAGATATTTGGGAGAAGTGGCCAAGGATTAATTTTTAGTTTTTCTAAAGTTAAACTAGTTTTATGTGTGAGAATTTTGTTGTGTTTTTTGTTTAATACTTCTACTTTTCTTTTCATCTCCAAATGATTTTGATTTTTTCAGCTTTAAGTGACAAAAGTTTGGATTGTACATCTAATAATTCAGAATCCCACTCTCTGATTTTTTTATACCAAGTTAGGGTTTTACCATATATGTAAACTTTTAATGAGTCCCATATCATTATTTTGTTTATCTCTGTGGTGTAATTAATATTTAAGA
This sequence comes from Protopterus annectens, assembly GCF_019279795.1. Classification (NCBI taxonomy): domain Eukaryota; kingdom Metazoa; phylum Chordata; order Ceratodontiformes; family Protopteridae; genus Protopterus; species Protopterus annectens. Next base: position 1,478,949,739 of record NC_056728.1, on the reverse strand, counting down.
AGAACTGTAATTCAGATAATAACTATGGTTTGAACTCTTTAATTTTAGTTATATATATGCTGGAATTCTGGAGTTAAAGATTAATGGTTTTTACCCATTTTAAGTTTTAGTATCAATGAATTGTTGTCTGAAAAGGGGCAATGAGTGATTGAGAAATTATTGATTTTAGAGTGTAAGTCATGGGTAGCAAATATGTTATCTATTCTAGTTTGAGGTCTGGGTACCAAATCTGTGATCTTGATGGGAAAACAACAAAGATTTTTTCTTCTTTAAATTTGAAAGTATCTACAAGATGAAATGATTCTACTCACTTGTTTAAAGCTTTTGATACACAGTGGTCTTTTATTTGTAGTTTCATAAATACCAAATATACAGTTAACATATTCTCTTAATATTAAGTTGCCTTTATATTTATTGGAAATGAAATCTAAGTGTTTTTTTATGAGATCCTGATCCAATGCCTGGGAACCAGTATAGACTGGCTAGGGTCCATATTCTGTTATTATATTTAACTATTACTAATGCCATAAGACCTTCTTTATATTCATACTTATAAATGATTTCTGGGTTAATCACACATGTTTTCCATAAAATTGTTACCCTTTTTGTCTTTGTCTTATAAGTGGATTGCACCAATATCATATATTCCTTAGGATTCTATTTGTAATTATCATTTGTTTTGAAATGAGTTTCTTGAAAGAAGACAATTTGTGCTTTGTTCAGTTTTAAATATTTCAGTAGATTTGATATCTGGCTATGATTGTTTAAGCCATTGACATTTAAAGATAATAACGTTAAATCCATCTTAGGTTATTTAAACTATGCATTTTTTTGTTTTATTGTGACTATTAAACATTTTCCTCTGATAACTATAAAGTATATGTTTGAGCTTTTAAAGGAAATTATCAGTTTTATAATTTGAGTGTTTACCAATAAAGTAATGTTTTGGTCAGGCATACTAAAATGTTTTTATGAAATAACACATTTAAATTAATAAATGTTAACAAAACTAAGATCCGCACTAGCTATGGAATTAAAATCATTCCTAATCTGATGGATACACCTAAGTCCATCAGATTATCACACATACCTTGACAATCCAAAACATCTGAGCTCCATAAATTGAATTATCATATGGAGAATATTTGTAATAGGAATAAGCAATATTTATTTTATTTTGAACATATATAGTACTATTGTAGATTGGACAGATTTCTAATACAATATAAATGTCTACTTACTATATAAACAATTAATATTTACATGAAAGATAGATGACAAGCAATTTGATCATAGTAAAGTTGGATGTATCATATATAAAAAAAGTAAAAGATTATAACACACAGTTATTTAACATATTCACTCTTATTGATGAAGTCTTCCAAAACTTATTACTTAATATCAGTAGATGGTAATAATATTTAGGGTTCCTATCAGTTTGTCAAAACTTCAGCAGTTTGAACACCATATGTTTGAACTGTGAAGTTCAAAAACTGATTATCACGAAGCCGTGGACCACTGAATTCTTTCCCAGGGAAAGAATTCGGTTGATCATTTCTGCGGCTTCCCTATTTTCAGCACTGTGGTGGAAAGTTACAGGTCAGGTTCAGGTAAGCGTGCAATTGTGCAGATGTTAGGGTTAAGGCGCAGGTTAGGTGAGTTAGGGTTTGGGTGCAGGTAAGATGGGTGTGCAATAGTGACAGATTTTAGGGTTAGGGTGGGATAGGTGAGTTAGGGTTAGAGCGTGGGTCAGGTGAGTGTGTGATAGTGATGGACCTTAGGGTTAGGGTTTGGGTTAAGGTAAGTGGATAGATAGTAGTGTATGTACAGTTTAGTGTAGGGTTAGATGTAGGATTTTAAGTGTATGTGTGTGGATTGCTGTTTTTTTTAGTGTGCTTCTGTTGTGTGTGTGTTTCTTGGAACAGTGATTTATTTCCCTGGGAAACAAATCACTGTTCTAAGCCTTCAATGGTTTTGAACTTCGAGGTTAGAAGTTCGAACATATTGTGTTCGAATTTCTGCCATTTTGTTGAAGTGATATAGACCCTAATATTTGTACCTAATGTTTATAATACAATGTACTTTACTGGATATATCAGAAGTTATATTTCATTGCTTACCAGCATTTAAGTAGTCACTTTGCTGCTAACTTACTTAAAGCATCAAGTTTGTTTTATGTAAATGTTGATGAAAATTAGTGCATTTTATTTATCAGGGCATCACTCTTCCCCCTATTTCCTACATATAAAGATTTTCATATCTGTCATTTCTTATTATAAAATGAATTAAATTATAGGTTAAATACAACAAATTCACTTATTGTGATTAATGATTACAAGTTCACTTTCCATATTCATAAATTGCCATTTTATGGCATATACTGAAACTTTTAGATTTAAATGGCAACATTCTGTTTTGTATAATTAGCAAAGGTTAAATTGAGTGATTATTGTCAATTTAATACTATTTGTTCAGAATGTAATTGTTACATTCTGTGACATTTCTAGTTCAGGTTTCTATTGTTTCCCTTGAACGACTTTGTCAGCTTGATGTCATGTATAAAACATTAGTTAGCTTGGTAACAGCTTAAATATTATGTATGGTCAAGATGTGTTACAAAACCACAATTCAAGTTAAAGCAATTATATGACTTGTTATGCACATTCACCTATATGAGAAAATCATCATGCCTCCCCTTGATGTACAATATAGTGTATGTCATTTATGGCAAGTTAAAACAGTAGGGTTATTATACTCAAGCCCATGTTATTAAACTGTCTGTTGTCAATTTAATACTATTTGTTCAAAATATGATTATTACATTCTGTGACATTTCCAGTTCAAGCTTCTATTGTTTCTCTTGAACAACTTTGTCAGTTTGATGTCATGTATAACACATTAGTTACCTTGGTCACTGCTTAAGTATTATATATGGTCAAGATGTGTTACAAAACCACAATTCAAGTTAAAGCAATTACATGACTTGTCATGTATATTTACTTATATAAGAAAATCATCCTGCTTCCCCTTGATGTTCAGTGTAGTGTATGTTATTTATGACAAGTTAAGACAGTAGTGTTATTATACACAAGCCCATGTTAGTAAATCCTGTCTTTAATATCTAAATTCAGCAGACTGCTTAATCTTATATGACAATTATATATTTTATGTCTAGATTTACTAAAATCATACATTACATAACTATTGTGTGTGTGTGTGTGTTTATTTTTATCAACAATCAACTTAATGAGCTAAACGAAGTGTTGGGAGACCATCAATATGTGTACATGTAGTTTAAAACAGCAATTTTATTTTATATATATATATATATATATATATATATATATATATATATATATATATATATTTTTTTTAACCAAAAATTTCATTGCTGAGAATCATCTTGGAGGCTCCGCAGAGCCATTAAGCATTATCGTCACTCCATCTCATTACCATAGCAACCTGGGAGCATCTGTTTCTGTTAATGTGTCTGTGTAATGCATACCAGAGGCTTGCAATGCACCTGAAGCAAAGCTTAATTTCACTGCAACTTCAAGACTAAATTCCATCCCTTTCAGTGAGGCAGCAGCCAGGAAAAGAATAGAGAGCAAACAGATAAAAAAAAAAAAAAAACTCTCAACAAGCCGCCACAACAAGCAACAACACATTCCTCCAGCCCTCCCACCTCTCACTCAGCAGATGTACAAACAAACCATTGTCTGCCAAAATATCCCAAATCACAGTGCTATCCACCCCTTTCCCTGAATCCAGGCTAAAACACCAAATGTCTCTTCCTAATACACAAGCATCAGTAAACCTTGATCACAAGCCGCAACCCACAGCATTCCGGAGATGAAAACAGCAACATATAACAGCTGCCAGACACAGCTGCATCCACATACACCATGCCAGGCTTAATCAAACAGCACTTGATGGTATGATACCTGCCATAATTGATATTAACTATGTTTAGACAGAATAATAATGACATTTGTACTAGCTGACAGACACGGCTGCATCCATGCACACCATATCAGGATTGAACAAACAACACTTGAAGCTATGATACCTGCCATAACTGATATTAGCTATGTTTAGACAGAATAGTAATGACAGGGCATCCACGGTGGTGCAGCAGTTAGCGTTGCCACCACACAGTAAGAGGTTTTCCGGTTTGATTCTCAGCTGGGGTGCCTTCTGTGTGGAGTCTGCAAGTCCTCCCTGTGGTCGTGTGGGTTTCCTCCGGGTGCTCCGTTTTCCTCCCACATCCCAAAGACATGCTGTAGGTGGATTGGGAACACCAAATTGGCCCTAGGTGTGAGTGTGTGCGTGCATGTGCCTTCTGTGGAAGATTGGGCACCGGGCTGGCACCTTGGCACCGTAAAACTCCACTGCCACTCATGAGCGGACAGGTGATCCTCTGTGGTGACCCCTAACTGGGAAAAAGCTGAAAGAAGAAGTAATGACATTTGTACTAGCTGTAAGACACAGATCCATCCACTCACACAATATCAGGATTGATCAAACAGCACTCATAACTGTGATACCTGCCATAATTGATATTAACTATATTTAGACAGAATAATGATGTCATTTGTACTAAGAGCTTGCTACTGTTATTCAACCAGGAGATACATAAAATTTCAAAATCATACTTTAACTGAAGAAGGCATTAGTCTCCATGACAGCATTTTTTTCAAAACACTTTACTGTTACTGCTATTATACATGATGTTAATTTGTTACATTTGAGTCTGAACTCTGATGAATGGCATCTTGTTGAATTAGTTAATTAATTACTTAAATTATTATAGGTAAAAACAATAAAAAATGAACAAGAAAAGTATTCATTGAGTTCAAGTAGGGGAATAGAAACTTCTATGTTTATATTATATGTTGCTTTGTTTGGCTTATATATAATGTAAATAGTAACCCGTCTTAACCTACTTTTGTTTGTGAAGAATTACTGGACTCTTTGAAGATTCTGAATAAATCATTACTGTTCCTCAGTTGTTTAAGATACCCTCCTTTTTAAAAATAAAAACAGATGTCAAGTGATGTACCATATCAGTTGATACTTTGAGAGATGTAGTTGTAAGAGTTATTTTTTGGGACAGCTATCTTGCAATCAGTTTTTTGTTTCATCTTTCTGGCATCAGTCCAAAGATTTGTTTCTTTTATTATTTTAAGAGTAGGGGCATTCCATTCCATTTCTTCTGGGATAGACACTATGTTGTTGTTTTTGATGAATATATTAGTTTCTTCTAAGTCATTAAAGGTTCTCATCTCATTGGCAAAAAGTATTTTTATCTTGGCTGGAAAGAGCAGCTGTGCTTTAATGTTGTTTTGTTTCAACAGTTTTATTATTGGCCAGACATTTTTCCTTTGTCCTAGTATTCTGGAAGAATAATCGTTTTAAACCTTATCAGACTTTGATTGTATTTTAAGGGTGATTTTCTCCAAGCAGATTTTAATATTAGTTCCTTGTCCAGAAATGAAAGAAATTTTATAACTATGGATCTAGGTAGAGTATTTGTTGCGTTAGAAGCAGGTTTCCTCAGTGCTCTATGCACCCTTTGAATCCCAAATAAAAGTCCCTCCTTCAAGTCTAAAAATTCAGGAATCCAGGTTGTTATGAATGAAATAATGCCTTCTCCTTCAGTTTTTTTCAGGCACACCAAAGATCCTTAAGTTGTTTCTCCTTTCCCTGTTTTCTAAGTCATCTATTTTGTTAAGCAGCCATGTATTCTGTTTAAGCAGAAATTCTTTTTGGAATTCTTCCTCTTTGAGTCTCTCTTCAATGTCATTTAGAGAAGTTTCTATATTTGTTATTTTTGTGTGATGTTGCTGTAATAGTTCCTTAAGAGTATCAGTCTGTTTTTGACAATTTAATTTGAGGTTTTCTAAGTCATTTTTAAAGCCATCCATCTTGAAATATAGTTCCTGCAAGGTAGATGTCATCAATTGCAGTTGTTTTTTCAAAGCAGCATCTGGATGAGAAATCCTTGAGTTGTTCATATTCAGTGACTCCATATATCTCCAAGTTACTTGACAGGAAACTTTTTGTATATCGCCACCAAAATTGATATGCATGTACTTTAGTAGTTTCTCTGTAGATTTCTGACATTTTAAACTTGAAAATAATAACATTTTCCTATATTATTATACTAGTTTATGGAGCTCTCAAAATTCACTGCTCTCAGATAGCCATCTATGCTCTGCCCCATTATCTGACTTTCTGATCCATTGTATAACACTGACCTCTAGTCACTCCTTTGTGGAGTTCACCCATTCCTGGTGTAACTGTACAGCTTTGATGCATGCATCCTAGTTTGCTACCACATCTCAGGAAAAAATGTACGAGTAGTTATTCTAAACTGACCAGGTATATTGCATTTAACCAGGCTCATGTGGTCTTGGTTATGGCTGATAGTTTCAGTTAAGAATCAGCTTACCTCCAAGGCTAACAACTAAATACATGAAACCAATAAAACTGGAGGAAACAATGCCTAGAAATTGCAACCAGCAGCAGCCAAATAATGCAGAATAACGGGCAATGAATGTGCCAGATGATAGGAATAAAACAGGTCTACTTCAGTAGACCACACGTTCACTTACCAGACTTTCCTACTGCTGACATGAAACGGCCAACAACCCCATAAAATTGACATCCTAGAACACTGACTTTCCACTCCAGGTAAGTAACTGCTTGGCCAACCTGAAAACAAAGTAAAACTAAAGCAAATTAAACCCAACGTTTGCCCCCCTTACCCCCCTAACTAAATATACCATCTCTGAGATCACACTACCGTGGGGGTAAGGGGCAAAGTTCAACACGGTGGCCAAGCGGTTACATACCTGGAGTGGATAGTTGGTGTTCCATGACCTCGGTTTTATGGGATTGTCAGCCTTTTCATCTCGGTAATATGAAAGTCGGGTAAGTGAACATTCAGTCTATTGAAATAGATCCGAATAAAACCCCAACTTTATTAATGCTTAACAAAATCAGACAAAAATAAATGCACCATCAAAATTTGCCAATCTCCACAAATAGTTAAGTACAGGCCAAGTTGCAAATATGACAACCAAGGCTTTAAGAAAAGTATTCATTTATTCCAAGACTCGAGGTAAGTGCTTTTGTACAAAACTTCATCAGACATTGACATATACAAATGACAAACACTCTTAAAGACTTGGTTGTCATATTTTTAGGTTGGACTGTGCTTTACAAAATCACCCCATTTTTGTCCTCTACACATCAGGACTTCAATCCAACAATCCCTTGCCATTTTATATGCTTAACTCCCATCAATTATACAATAAAATAAAATAATCAACTAATAATTTAATTAAGTATATCAACTACCCTAAACTATTCATCCAAAAATACGATAAAATAAAAAGTACACGATATGTTATGTGCATTAATTAATAATGTAAAATAGCAAAAACTAGTAAAGAAATCATTAAGTGGTCCTATAAATATATATTACTAAAATAAGTATTGTATACCTACAACCTAATGTATTCAGTCCATAGGTAACAACAACAGCTAGTGGATAAAAAATATAAATAGCAAAAAAAATTAAGTATGAGTCATTCAGATATAACATTAATAAAAATATCTGTCCAATGAGAATACCTAGGTAGTGAATAATAAGAATAGAATGGGGTAAGAAAACAAAAATAACAATAACACATACTGGGGTATTTTCTTAAAGTCTAGCAGCTCTTAGTTTTGAAACAAGGACCAGGGAGATATTTTCATTTAAACCCAGTGGTCTATTGGCCTAAAGGATCAATTGCCAATAGACCTCCCTACATTCTATCTTGGTCTCCCATGGTCCCCTCTAGGATCCTGAGCTATTTCATCCAACACAAATAAGCTAAAACTTGGCTGTGTGCATTTCAATTTGTGTTTATATAATGCAGTCTTTATAGCCATATTCTAAAAATCATATAAACGTTTATATATTCTTATTTTAAGTTTACATGTGTTTTTTACCTATGAAAAAAGCATCACAACCCTTGTACTCAACTAAATAGACCACCCCTACTCTATTACAGTTGGAAAAGGTGGTGGCCTCAGTAAGCCTGTCCCTTGCGTTCACATAAATAACCTCCCTGTTTACTATATAAGAGCATTGGCCACATGCAACACTTGAAAGTGTCAGGTGCTTTCTTCCCTTTTCTCTTTTGGAAGTTTTGTTACAACAACTCTTTAATGATTAGTTGATTATTTTATTTTATTTTATAATTGATGGGAATTAAGTATATAAAATGGCAAGAGATTAGAGAATTGGTATCTGATGAAGTCCTGATGTGTGCAGGATGAAAACACAGTCCCCGGGATTCATGAAGCTTGGCGCAAGGACGTGTTAGCCTTGCACCGACCTTGCAGCGTAGAGATGGCGCAGCAGCACCATATGCATATTAATGTAGGCACACTGCAGCAACGGCCATGTGCATAGGAAATGTGCGTGAATGCAGGGGGAGAGTCCAAGCTCTGCTTAGAGGCGTGAACATGTCGGCTGCATATGCGCAAGCTAAAATACTGACTAGTACACCCTGCCTCTAATAGTAATCACTCCTGTCAGTGTCCATGGATACTGAAATGTATGCAAAGCATACAAGACAGTTTTGTGAACACCAAAATAAAAAGTAAACACAAAGGCACGTAGCTGAATATTGAGTCCCTGTCCCTCGAACAAATGACATTTAAAACCCTGTGCCCATATTCCATTGTAGTGTCGATAGTTATACCAAGTGGAAGCGAAACACAGCGTGTTAGCACGCTGCAGCCATCTGCTAAGCCTAGCTCAATGGTTAGGGTTACCACCACCCACGCTGTGAGGGACAGTCCCCCTCTGGCCAGTTGTGTCCATACCAAAACCATTATAAATGTCAAATGTCCTGCGATTGTAGGACAGAATTATGTCCCATATTTTATGTAATAGTCCCATACAATACTTATGTCCATATGTAAAATATCTAAATGTTACAAGAGACAGAATAAGCAACTAAATGAAAAAGAATAAGCAACTAAACTGCTACAACAATAAGCTTACATTTAGGCATAAAATTAAAGTACTATCCTTTGTACTGACCATGGGTATGTGTTGGCCTGTAAAATCTGATGTGTGTACCGAAAATGTCCCATTTTGGTCATATGAAAAGGTGGCAACCCTACCAATGGTCAGAGCATTCGCTCAATATCTGCCTATTAGTGGTCCAAGTCATCCTTGTCAGGATGGCCTAAAGATGAGCGGGTATTACCCGGGTCAACCTACCATGTCATGAAAGATAAGTATTTGCGTGTACCTATGTGTGTGAAGTACAGCATGTGGAAGATCAAATATGCCAGGGTTATCCTCACAACCATATTGGTACCAGAGATATGTAGAGTATGCAATGTGTTCTGTTGTCTGTGCCATGGGTCATCAACCAGAGAAGGGATGGATGGTGTGTGTGGAATATGGGGGTGAGGGGTGATGGGTAATGTAATAATTTG